>NW_028318013.1:10236299-10545698 GCF_062004578.1 Staurois parvus
CCAAGTGGGTCAACCTATCTGAGGAGGAGACCCGCAGGAAGCAGTTTTTTTTTAGCAAAATAGTCACTTCAGCTTTCCCGGAGGGGTCAAAAGCTGAAAAGGATTGTGGAAAGTTCTTAGAGGCAAAACGAAAACAGCCATCCTGTTTGAAATGAGTTTCCTGAATAAATATAATATTTGCTCCCAAGGATCTGAACTCCTTCAGAGCTATCCACCTTTTTTGAATTGAGTTAAGATCTTTGACATTATGGCCCTGATTTACTAAGAATTGAGTCTACCAGCAGATGCTGAACATTCAGGCAGACTCAATTCAAACAATCTAGACCTGTCAGTCTTCTGAAAGGGATCTAGCAAACTCATTGAAAAGCGTCTACTTGTAGACTCTTTCCTGTTAGTAAATGTAGAATCGTGTCTGGCACATTTTTAGGTGCAAATATGTTCGTTAGGTGGCGCACAACCATAGGCTTTGTTGCCGTTTTTCTGTTTGCATATGAGAATACTTTAAAGTAAAAGTAAACCTATATATATATTTTTTTTTTGGTTGCGGTTTCTCCAAAATGATCAAACAACTAATGCATTTCCTAATGAATGTCATACATTCCATTTTCAAATGTCAAACATTTTCACACTTATATCTCAAATAATTGGGAATGTCTAGTTCTAATTTCCCAATATAATTATATATCTTCCTTCTCTTTAATCATGTAACTATTCTATGTTAAAGTAATGGTGCAGTGCTATAAATGCATGTTATCAATCATAAACACATGTAAAATCAAAAACGTGCAAATAAGTACTACACGTGCCATTCATAGGCTCTCTCTGAGTTGGTACTCTCACACGAAGGACATTCCATTATTCAGGAATGATTATATGAACTTTTTTTGTACCATTTACCAGTTTACATAATTATTGCACTTTTTTTATTTTACATGCGTTTATGATTGATAACATGCATTTATAGCGCTACACTATTACTTTAACATATTTCTATTCTGGGACTGTTGCCAATACCCTGAGTGCTAGTTGCTACCTTCATATCTATACCTAGATTTATATTTATCTTGTGTAATACCATTTTAGTAGTCTATATAATTTTACCAGTGCACGCTTTATCATTATTTTTAAACAATGTAACTATTCTACATTGCAACTCAAACTCTGTCTTCCTCAGTGGCTTACTGGTTAGAACTCAGAACTTACAGCACATGGGTCATGGGTTCTAATCCCAGTCATGGCTGCACCTGTCTGCATCTCAGTTTGCATGCTTTCTCTGCACAGGTGTGTTTCTGCCAACACTCCAAAGGCATACTGTTAGGTTAATTGGGCCTGGTATATGTCTGAGTTTCTGGTCTTATGCAGGCCATAGATGTGTCAAAAACCAGCTGTTTTTTAAAACGAAAAATCGATCGTTCAATAAAAACATTGGTCGATTTTCATCCCGTCTACGGCCGACATTTTTACTTCTGTCCCTTGCAGAGAGCTCTGCTATTATATTTTACATGAAAAGTCTTGCGGTTGCAACAATGTATCCATTTGTATCCATTTCGAATACAGATGGTTTTATTCGGATACAAATAGATACATTGTTGCAACTGCAAGACTTTTCATGTAAAACATAATAGCGGACTGGAATTCTTCTTCTTCTCTTTCTTTTTCTTGCAGGACACGGCTCATGCACATATTTTTATCGGTAAAACGATTGGCCGATTTGCCGGGAAAATCGGGCGATAGTCAAAATCGTCCGCGTCCTGTTCCTCTGACAAGTTTGAAACTTTCAATTTTCCTTCTGTTTATATTTCATTACAACTTTATCTTCTCTAAGGCTATGTTCACACTAGCTTTGTCAGCAGGCTTCAGACAGGCGTTTGGGAAGTGTTTCTTACGCTTTTCAAACGCCTATGAAAATTCTGCACATGGCAGCACACAGCGCTGTTCACACTGAAGCGTTAGCATTGCGTCACGGCAAAACTGGCGCCTCATGTCGAGTCAGGAGGAGTTGAAGCCTCCCATTCAAGTCTATGGTGCCGCTCCTCAAATGCCTGGCAGATGTTTGGGTGTGGTTGCAAGGCATTTTCGGAGTGTTAATACCATTTAACTTCATTACAGAGATTTGTGGCGCAGTTTTAACGCTTGGTAACTGCTTATCACATGCCTCAAAACCACACATAGGGCATTTCGGGAGCATTTGAGGAGCATTAAAAATGCTTCCCAAACACCTGTCAAACACTATAGGGCCATTTGGCAAGAGTTAGAAATAAAGTCAAGTGTGAACGAGCACTTAAACCTCTCTCCTTATACAACTTGACCCCCTCCCCCAACATCACCTGTTCCATCTGCCAATCTATGTATCCCCGCCCCACTCTTTTTATTTAACTATTTATTTACTGATAAAGTTAATGTGTCTCATTTCCTATCACCCACAGCTCAGATCTCGCATTATTATAGGATTCCTGATTGTATCTCACCACTAATCTGATTGAATTCACAATTCCTGGTCAGTCCCATTCCCTGACCTATAATAACCTTTAGGGCCAGTTCACACTACATGTGTTTCAGTTGCTTTTTTGCATCCAAAATGCACAGAAAGAAGGTTATATGGTTGTCAATGTCATAGTTCACATCAGCGCTTGCAGTTCCAGTGCGTTGCAGGTGCTATCAAAAAAGGCGAACAGGCTGCATTGTTTATGCATAGAACTGTACTGGAACACGGTAAAACGCCCTGGAACGCACATGTCCCTAATTAAATTTAAGAAAAAGAGAGGGGAAAAAAATTATCTGGAATGCATAAAAAAAATGCACTGGAACACGTCAAAAACGCATTCAAAATGCACTGGAACACGCTAAACATGCATCAAAAAAGTGCATGCAAAAACATCTGGAACACATCTAGACTGTTTCTATAGTGTGAACTGATCCTTAGGACTTGTTCACACCACATCCTTAGGACTTGTGGTGCAGAAACACATGCAAGAGCATGTTTTTTCCAGCACAGCAAAGAAATGCAATGCCCTTTGCAGATGTGCGCAGGTACCATGGTGAAAACGTAATTGCACCTCCGCATTTCTAGTAAACAGAGGCATTCGCAGCCACCAAAACACATGGCACCAAACTACTGTGCAGGTAGGTGCAACACACTTTTAAAATAATATGCCTGCAGTATTTTTGCATGTTCCCACACGTTAGGCAACCCATTGAAGTTAATGAGCTGAGGAAAAAAAAAAAAGTAAAAAATTCCCCATTCACACAAGTCCTCTGGCCTGTACAGCATGAATGAGGGGGTTGTTCATGTGGCTGGAGACACCTGTTACACTACGGGGACACAGCAGCTGTATGAACACAGGTTTTAATCTGACAGGTGTGAAGGCGTGGGGAAGTGGCCCTGAATGCTCACTGTCTGTGTTCAGGGCTGTACACCTGCACCTATATGCTTGTCAAATTATGACCTGCAGAATTTCCATAGTGTAACATAGGTTACCTGCAAATGGCGATAGCCACAAAAACAAACCACTGTTTCCCACTCTAAAGGCCACAGCACCCATGAGCCCCAAGACCTCAATTACACCTCAATTACACACACAGCTTTATTTATGGACTCAGTACAGTTTTAGCATTTAGATTTCACAGGAATGTGGTTGGGATTATGTCCATTAATAATGTTTTTAGTGTATTTTTACCATAAATATAATTTGGATATTTTCTCTGGCGGTGGGGGGCTGTCAGGTATGCTGTACGGGGCCCCGTGATATCTAACAGTGGCCCTGGGTGTATGCTTGTGTCTGTGCCACCTGTATAGTTAGGAAGAACCGTGAACCTCTGCTATGCACCTCAATGGATCTAGGAATTGGACATGTTTTCAACTGAAAATACAATTATTAGTAATGTTTCCCCAGCAAATGAGGATCAGCTCCTCGGTGGAGAACAGCGATCTCGCCATGTCCAGATGGGGTCTGGAATTCCACAAAAGAACAATTCACAAAACTAAAAAATAGACCACTAAACCCTCCTAACTACACTCCCATCCACTAACACTCCCCACTACCACTTCCGGGTGTGTGCAAATGTCCTTCCCCAAATGTCATGACATATATCCGGTATGATAGCTGCTCTAGCACCTCCTCCAACAGCCATATTGCGTTGATTTGTGCACCATAGCAATTTTACATGTGGCTCTATTGTGTATATGACATTTGCAAATATGTTTGCAGTTCTATTGTGGATTTGGCATTGGTGACTGTATGCTTGCAGCTATACTGTGTATATGACATTGGCAAATATATATTTGCTGGTAAAGGCCCAAAGTCAACATAAATTGGGGGCCCAATTTATTACTGTTAAGAGGATTGTAGAAAAATAGCTAGATGGACATTGAACACGACCTATTCATTGGTACATAACATGGTCTTGTGGTGCAATAGGGGGCTTTTGGTTTGTTTGGACATACTTGCATATGTGCGTTCTAACAAGGAAGATTTGGGCATATTATAAAGGCTAGCAAAAATAAGTGTTAAGGGGTGCTAGTACATTTATTTAATGGTACTTATATAGCATTGTCAATTTACGCAGTGCTTTACATATATATGTTGTAAATTCACATCAGTCCCTAACTCTCAAGGGGCGTACAATCTAAAGGTCCCTGACTTACATTCATACCTATACTAGGGCCAATTTTGACAGGATCCAATTAACCTACCAGCATGTCTTTAGAGTGTGGGAGGAAACCGGAGTACCGGGAGGAAAACCACACAGGCACAGGGAGAACATGTAAACTCCAGGCAGGAGGTGCCGTGGCTGGGATTTAAACCAACAACCCTAGTACTGCCAGGCGGAAGTACTAACCATTTAGCCACTGTGATACATTCAACTAGAACATGAAATAATCCCCCCCAAAAAAATAAATAGTCCAAATGTTTATTGATCAAATACACATTCCACATTTATTTGGACAGCAACAAGTAGGTACATTCAATTTCTTGGTTAAAAAAAAAAGCAGGATTGATGTTGCTAAAATAGAATGGTCCTGCTCATAAGAGCTTACAATATAAAAGATTATACTTCTAATGAACTGTGCTTTCACAGGTTACAGCAGGAAACAAACAGTTAATATAAATCACGTATTAGGCTTATCTATCCACAAAACAAGTTGCAGATCAAAATATCAATATAAAAATACATACGTGCCAAAATAACACCTCCCACCTCCCCTAATCCCCCACACATACATTTCTCATCATGTTTGTCTGAAAACTGCATTTCAGTCTAAATAAAGCAAACTTGGAAGAGCAGAACAATTTGCATGTGTTAGGATTACAATGCAAAGATAATAAACACACAATCATTGTACAATAACACACAAACACACCTTAGAAGGAAGAACATGCAAAACATTTACAGCCCACATCAAAACACAGCGTGAGTGTGGCCTGGGGCAATTCACCACAATATCTCTTCCTCCCCCAAACCACCACAGACAAGGACTTGCAGAAATAATGTGGCCTGTACAAGGCAAAAATCAGCCACTACTGCATCTCTTTATATAAGGTAGGCCACACCCACCAGTGTCATTCATTTGGTCAGAGAAAGTGTTTGCACCTGATTAATTCTCTTCCCACCTGCGTTAACCCTTGGTATACAGGCCCCACAAATCAGAGTCAGAAAGAAAGCAACAGTGAAGTGTACCTGTGCAGCATACAACAGAACATTGAACAGGGATGTAAAAGGGAACCCTATTGGCAATATTTCTTGGCCCTATGGGCACAATTTACTCCAAACTATCACGAGTTAAGGCAGTCACATGACCACATCTCGCATGTAATACTGAAAATGTCAATTTACTTTTGCTAGTATGTCTCTCTTTATCACTCTTCAGTATGTATCTCTTGCTCACTCTTCTCTCTCTCAGCTCTTTGCTTGACAAATCGTTCACAAAAGGGGGTGGAGTGTAAACCAGCATTATCAAATTTATTAGTAGTCCAGGCCCTTATCTCATCCCATTGTATGACATTCACATTAGGTGCAGCTTTGAAGGTGCTTCAACAGACAAGGCCTCATTCTATTTCACATTCTAGGGATCATTTAGACAGAAAGCAAAGATGTTGCCAGAACATCTATTTGAAGGCAACCTCACAGGGAGTTCATGCTACTTTCTTGCCGTGGTTGGGATTCAAACCGACAACCCTAAAGCTGTGAGGCAGCAGTGCTAACCACTAATCCACAGAGCTGCAATACTAATCCACCCTCTATTTCTGTGCTGTGAATCAATCCTAAGTCCCTGGGCAAGGTCAGTGTAACTAGCCAGATATCTCCAATGTGACACAAATGTTGTGCTATGTTGCCAATTCCAATGTATGTTGGTTCTATGTACCCCAATACAAAGGATTGCAATACTAATACATGCGTACCTTGGTTTACCAACACCTCGGGGAACGTCATATTTGGTGTACAAATGCCAAACCATTAAAATTAATTGGTCGGTTTACAAATGTTCCAATAATTTGGTTCACAATACGAAGTGTATGTCGGTGCTGATTTTTCAATGCTAATGGCGTGCCTTTTTTGTCCTTCACTATAGTTCACAAGCTTAGCTGTCACTTTCCCCGAAGTTACAGAACAATTTCTTCATTTTAATTAACTAAAAGTCGGCGTGTCCAAGATGGCGACCGGACGAGTCGCATGACAGGGAGCTCCGGCGGGATTCCTCTCCAACCTCGGGCATCCAGGTCGTATAGGAGGGCGGGGGCGAGCGGGTTACTCACCCGTCCCTGCTGCAGTGCGGTTGGGAAGTCTTGAGCGCTTCGGGCGCCGTCCTGCGGTGACGACCCGGTGCGGCCTGCTGCGGCTAGGTGCAGCCGCGGCATCCTCCTTCGGATCAGCTGGTGGTGGTGAGTCGGGAGCGGGAAGGGGGACGGCTGGTCACCCCCCCTTCCGCGCGTGCAGGGAGCAGCTTACTTGTCTCCCCTCTGGGTCTGGCGATCCGCGCCGGAGGGGCATCATCATCTTCCTCCCTCCCCCCCATCAGTGACACAGGGGTGGTGAGGCCTAGTGCGGCCCAGTGAGCACAGATCCTTCACCACCAGAGCACAGATTGAAGGTGATCCTAATCACGGTCAGCGCACTACCCAGGCACCTATACCTCCTCCCAAAGTCTTCTGTCAGTAGTCCAGGGCCCATCGGGGCAGCCCCCACACAAACCCAGGGACCACCGGCACATGGTAGAGGCCTTGCTATAGCCCACACAGCAGGGAGCTGTGCTGAGGTTAGGCCTACTGAAGATTCTTCCCCTGTAGATTCATATAGAGAGACGACAGTGATAATCACTATATCCACACAGCAATTTTCAGTGTCTCTCCTGCTTTGCCTATCCTCCCCAGCCCGTGGAGGTTTTCAGTGCGAATTAGGGCGTGTTTGCATCTACCTACCCACATCCTCATTTTCCTGTTTTGGGGGTTCCAGCATGACCCCAAAGAAAATGGCAACTTAATACCCTGAGCCTTGACACACGTAGGTGGGGCTACGCGTATATGACAAGGAATCGCTGCTAAAATGGGGAAAGCAGACAGGAAAGCTAACGCTCCTCGCTCCAGATCCCCACGCCGTACAGGTGGTCCTGCTAATCGAGGCATCCCGGAATTATTCCGTTCTCTCACTCCGGATCAAACAGATTCTTCCACCCTTGCCTCCCCACTACATTCGCCTGCAAAAGAAATTCCCTCGCAGCCAATGAGCTTGTCAACAGCTACTGCACCTGGACGCTCTGATCCTCCCCCTCTCACCATGGGGGATTTGAAAGCGATTGCATCAGATATTAAAGGGACCCTTTCTGCGGCGATAGCTGAGTTACATATCGACATGCAGGCAGTGGCTCACAGACTGGACGCAGTAGAAGACATAGTTCATATGCAAGGTCTTGCTTTTCATGATATGCGCACGCAGGTTGACTCGCACACCTCGCACTTAAGGGAGCTCGATCGTCACATTGAAGACCTGGACAATAGGGGTAGACGACATAACTTAAGAGTGCGCGGTGTGCCTGAAGCAATAGAGCCTAGCCAAGTAACCCAAGCTATTTTATCTATCTTTAATGATCTTTTAGAAAGGCCGCATGAATCTCCAATTGAGTTTGAGCGCCTACACAGGGCTTTGCGGCCTAAAGGCAGGGATTCTGACCCACCGAGAGATATAGTTTGCTGTCTCGTCGACTTCCGCCTTAAAGAGGATATTTTACGCAGAGCTCGAGACAAACAACGCTTGCTATACCAAGACGTTGAAATCAAATTGTTTCAAGATCTCTCCCATCTCACCCTGCAACGCAGGAAAGACCTGCGCCCGCTTCTAGATATACTTCGCTCTAAAGGTATTGCCTACCGTTGGAAGTTCCCGTTTGGCCTCTCTGCAACACATTTAGGGAGATCTGCTCTCATGAGATTTCCGGAAGATCTTGCACCATTCTGTGAAACCATGAATATCCCACTACCGGTCATACCTAATTGGTCCAATGACCCTATTCGACAAGTGCAACTAGATGAAGGCCCCATGGAGGCACAGTCTAATGGCCTCTCTACCGGAGACAGACGACGCAAATCATCTCACCAAACCTCAACTTCTCCGGTATGTAGAAGGCTCATTACCGGCGACAGTCTACCATCTTCACCTGCGCACCGCAAGGCACGTCATGAATGACTTCTCCTTGTTATCACTTCTCAATGCTTCTGAGTAAACACTCCCCCGTACCCTGAAGCTGCTCTACTGGTGGATCGTATGCGTTTAGGGGAAAGAAAAAGGAGAAAGAAAGAATTGTTTTTTTTTAGTTGTTTTCTCTTTCTTTCTCATTTCTGTTGATTTTAGCCAAGGTTCCATTATACGCTTTATTTGACATCATTCATACTTCTGAAGCCTGGACTTAAGGGTATGTGTATCGCATCACATTGTCAAATTTTATATGTATGCTGTCTATCTGTGGTAAATGTTGGTTTTGTTGGCATATATCAGCTAAGGTATCCTATTGTGTGCTAAAAAAGAACGAGGTGGGGATAAGTTTTCTGGTGGCCTTGATTGTGCACCTAGGGGTGTTAAAGATTATCTGCTTGGTCGGTAAGGGTCTACCACATTTCCTTACGAACCCTGCCGGTTACAGGAGTGAAGTTAGGCTTGAGTTCCGGGGACATGGGCTAGGCCCTCTTTTGGATTGTTGCCTTCCTCTCCAAATCCCAATGTAGGGGTACATGGTGCACTTGGATGGGGAGTCTCTGGGATCCTAGGTTTTATGTTTCTTAGGATCATGGTTCCGCAATGTTCCTTGTCATGATCTTGGAAACAGATTCTGTGGGAGCATTGAGATTTCCGGACTAGCCTTTACATTTATTTTACCTATCCTTAAGGTGGCAGGGGATATTGGCTTACGCAGATCAATCTCGTAATATGTTGTGTCTCTCGCTCCTGCTGTGCCTTGAGAGATGATATAATGGGGTTGATTCATAGGACTCAATGCCATTTTTTTTTTTGTACCATTATACAAACCTTCCCCTGACCCTTCTCTTATAGTTGGATCAATGTAGACAAAGTATTCGTTTGATACTCGCACTATTCCTTCGCTCTTCCTAAATTGTTCTCTCCCTACATAGCATTTGGAATACCTTAATTGCCAATGTGGTTTCTGACAGGTTACATACCCTCTATCTAGCTATGATTATGATGGTGTTTTAGATTTGAAATTTGGGATCGTTCTATTTGATATTCTCGTTTATAGTTCACTATGTAGACGGGTCTAACTTGGCCCTACACAGTTACCTGTTTTGACTGGGAGCTTGTGTTGGGTCACGGATCGTGGACTCTTCCCCTCTACTAACCTATCTATGTTTAGTGGGTGGTGGAGAGTGAGGCACTAAACAAGTTTCCTCGTTTGGAACTAAGTTCTACATTGTATCTGGGAAAGGGTGACTGACAATGTTTGGTCGGTGACCTACTTCCTAGAACAATCATAAGTGATGTTATTGCTACTGTTATGCACTGTTTCATGTAAAGTAAATATTAGTAGTTGAAATGCATATGGCCTAGGATGACCACTTTCAAGTGACTCACTTACTTAATAGGCACGGTTTAATGTACCTTTCAGGTTAAGACAGTTTAGAGATTACTTTATGGTTAACTGATGACATAACTTATCAATACTTAAATTTATGGTTCACGCAACTGAACTTTACATTTTCTGGAGCTGGCCAAAATTTTCTGATGTATATCCATAACGTACAGGTCTTCTCCTTAGATATGCACTCTCTACCGTACCTAACATTACACATCTTTGTTTATGAGCCTTGATGTGGTCTAGGTGCTTACCTATAATATTTTGCTTAATAGGCTGTTACTTCTTTTACTTCTAGTCTGCATACTCCCCCTGTTACACACCTCTCATCTCTCGATACAAATTAGCTACTTCCCACCTACGTATATGTGTCAAGGACGCCTCATGTTGGATTATTTCCCCTCTACACCTTTTTATTCAGGAGAGTTTGGCCTCTTTCAGATTGTACTTAACATTGCCAATTCGGCCGTCTCTGGGTTTGACACTTCTCCGACTGTAATTTCAGACTCCCAGCTATCATATTGCTAACAACTAAGTATTGGGAGTTGTATTATGAGAAAGAATAGCTGGACTATTCTGCCTCTGGATTCTAGTCTTTACAGGAAATTGAAAGAAGATAGCTCAATACATGAATATGGGTTTATATGACATACACCTGACACTTCTCTTCTTCTTTGCCACATTCCTTGACTCTTTCCCGTAATAACTTCTCCTCTTCTCCAACATTCTGAAACTTTCTACTAGCCTTTTTCTAATCTGTATACTAGTCTCTTTCCCCTCCTCATCACCTTCCCTGTCCTCCCTTAACCCACCCCCCTCTATACCCCCCTCCCTTCCCCCCCCCCTTTTTTTTTTTTTTTTTTTTTCTCTCTCCCTGCTGCTGTGATACTCATCTGGTATACTTATAGCCCTTAAGCAACCCTTTTGGGTAAATGACATGATGACTACTAACCACGTATCTAATCGGTCGACTCGTACACTCTCCGTGGCCTCTCTTAATGCGAGGGGCCTAAATATACCTGAAAAACGTTCGCAACTTCTCACTTATATGAAAAGCCTTCATGCAGATGTGCTCTTTATCCAAGAAACTCATTTTCGGGCAGACCAAGTCCCTAGATTCTCAAATATTCACTATCCCACGGCATATCATTCAGCTAATGCGGAGGTGAAGGCCAAAGGGGTATCCATTTTATTCTCTAAAACGCTCCCGTTTGAACTTACTGAATCGCTCGAGGATCCTGAGGGGAGGTTCCTTTTTCTCAAAGGCACCCTCTTTAATAAACCACTTACCTTAGTCAACATTTACAGTCCCAATACAGCACAGGTATGTTTTTTTCGTAAAATCGCCAAGTTACTTGCTACGTTTCAATCAGGTATCTTGATTTTTGGTGGCGATTTTAATGTAGCGCTGAATCCATTGGAAGATACCTCCTCAGGGGTCTCATCCATTCCATTCAAAGCACTTAAACAAATAAAAATTGAACTGAAAGATCTTATCCTACATGATACCTGGCGTACTCTTCACCCATCGGGCAAAGACTATACATTTTACTCTGCTCCTCACAACCGCTATTCTAGAATAGACTATTTCTTCATCTCGCAAAACGATCTATATACCCTGAAGTCTGCCTCGATCGAACCAAAGATCCTTTCGGATCATCATCCAATTATGATAACCTTGCAATTTCCGGATACACCAGGTATTTCCAAAATATGGAGACTGGACCCATTTCTCCTTACGGATGCATCGGTTGTCCCCCAGATCCGTGATGCCCTGAAAAACTATTTTCAGGAAAACACATCCATGGAAACGTCCCCTCTCATACGGTGGGAAGCACACAAATGTGTGATACGTGGTCTTCTAATGTCTATCTCAGCAACACGAAAACGTCAGGCTCTAGCATCGTTCAACTCTTTATTGCATAAAGTTCGTACACTTGAGTGCTCTCATAAACGATCAATGGCCTTAAGATGCGCTACTGAGCTAGAGCACGCACGTAAACAACTCCGCGAGTTAGTGGAAAAGAAAACGAAACGCAATTTTACTCTACAACAAAAACTTTTCTATGAACATGGCAATAAGAGTGGAAAATTTCTTGCCCGGGCTTTACAATCTAAAAAAGCTGCTCGGCACGTATATCTGCTCCATTCTAAATTTGGTAACTCACTGAAATTGTCGTCGGATATTGCGAAGGAATTTGAGGAGTATTATTTTAACCTTTATAACTTACCCCTACCATCCAAACCAACAGGTGATACTAGGCCACGTAAGACCATTATACAGCAATTCCTTAAACAATATCTTCCTAAATCGATATCTAGATCACAAGTGAAGGATTTAGAGGGAGCTCTGACGTCGCATGAACTTCAACAAGCTATTGCGCAATTGAAACCGGGTAAAAGTCCAGGACCTGACGGTTTTACCAATTCTTACTACAAGTCTTTTCTTGACGTCTTGGGGCTTCCATTTCTACAGGCCTTCAACTCACTAGACACGCCAGGGCAGTCTATGCGCCATCTTTCCGAGGCTCACATCACGGTTATACCCAAAGAGAATAAGGACCATACATCACCTGCAAATTATCGTCCGATCTCTCTATTGAATGTTGATCTAAAGATTTTTGCCAAGATTCTGGCTACCCGTTTGCAACAGGTAATAGATTCCATCATATCACCGGACCAGGTGGGCTTTGTTCCAGGGAGAGAGGCCAGAGATAACACTATAAGGGCCGTGAATATACATCATTGGTTAACCCAAAATCAACGATCTGGATTCTTTCTCTCGTTAGACGCCGAAAAGGCGTTTGACAGACTAGCATGGGATTACCTAGAGGCAGTTCTGATTGGCATTGGACTACCTTTGCGTTTTTTGTCATTTATTCTGTCTTTATATAATGCCCCCACAGCACGAGTGCGAGTGAATGGCTGCCTTTCGGATTCCTTTTCAATCAGCAATGGGACTAGACAGGGATGCCCACTATCACCCCTCTTATTCATTCTTACTCTGGAACCTTTCTTGAACTGCATAAAAGATAATGATAACATTAAGGGGATTTTGATCAATGGCAAAATGCATAAAGTGGCAGCCTTTGCTGATGACGTGTTACTTTTCTTGACTGACCCACATATCACGATACCTAATCTGTTACAAGATTTCAAATTATTTCAGTATTTGGCTAATTTTAAAATCAACTTTTCTAAATCCCAAGCGCTTAATATATCATTGACTCCAGATGTGATTAGACAGGCGACACTAAATTTTCCCTTTACCTGGCAACGTGAAGCTATCACTTACTTAGGTATCCAACTACCATCCCATCTTACAGAACTGTATACAAAAAATTTTCTTCCCCTCTTACGTAACATCTCCAAAGACCTCCAGACATGGAACAAACCTTGGTTCTCGTGGTTTGGTAGAGCAGCAATTCTTAAGATGAACGTGCTCCCCAGAATATTATATTTACTACAGACAATACCAATTCAATTGCCAAATTCGTTCTTTCAATCGTATAAAACGCTCTGCTCCTCCTTTCTGTGGTATAATAAACGTCCAAGAATTAGCTATGCCCAACTCACTATGCCCAAGCAGAATGGAGGTATTGGATTACCAGATATTAACCGTTATTACAGAGCTTGCCACCTAGCCAGGTTAGTAGACTGGACCACGAATCACATTCCTAAGGTCTGGGTTGGTTTGGAGGCTGATTTTTCTCAGACACCTCTTTCTACCTCCCCATGGCTGAAAACTTCCCACGTCCCTTCTGAGTTTCGGAGTCATCCACTTATAGGTCCCACATTACGCTGTAGCTCACAATTATTCCAGAAAAAAGAACTTTCTTCCTCTCCGAGCCCTTTCACTCCGATCAAAATGAATCCAGACTTTGTTCCAGGGATGTCTCCAACATTTCTCGCTGGGTATAACCGTGATGATAACCTGACAGTACGTCAACTCTTCAAAGATTCTAAGCTCTTATCTAGTGAAGACATTACTCGGGCGTGGCCCTCCATCACTCTAACGCCTTGGATGTATAGACAATTACACCACTTTTTGCGTAACTCCCCACATTTACAGGATTTGTCAAGATCGCTTACTGCATTTGAGAAGCTCTGCTTTACAGACTCCCCTCAGCGGCATGTAATATCTAAGATATATTCTTTTTTGGAAAGTTCCAATACCTCTCATTTGCAGAGGGCTTGTATAGCCTGGCAACGTGATCTACAAATCCCACTCTCTCCAGAGGACTGGGACCGGATTTATGATCACATACATAAAGGTTCCATGTGTGTTTCTACACAAGAAGGCAACTACAAAGTATTTTCCAGGTGGTACAGAGTTCCATCTGTGCTTCATAAATTTGATCCTAGTGTTCCTAACTTATGCTGGAGAGGTTGCCAGGCAACAGGCACTCTTTTGCATATATGGTGGGAGTGCCCGCAACTGCAGCCCTTCTGGAGAAATGTTTTGGACATAATCGCACAAGTCACTACATACGCCCTAGACTTTACCCCAGCACAATGTCTACTCCATCATTCCTCTCTTCCTGTGAAGACCTATCGTAAGTCGCTTGCTTTACACATGATAAATGCGGCAAAACAGTGTATTCCTGTTCATTGGCGATCAGACCATATTCCCACCATGCGAGAGTGGATTCTTAGGATCAATAAGATCGCGGAAATGGAGGAGCTGATCTCAGTGGCGAAAGAACACCCCGAGCGATTCAGGAAGACATGGGCATGTTGGACTCACTTCCTATCTACTGAGACTTATCATGGCTTAATGAAGGAATGAGCGAGCAGATTTGGTAAACTGGAGAACCTCTGGATCTTTCACCCCAGGAATAATTCCTTTACTGGACTTTAAAGAGATTATAACCTTAATTTAAGACAGCATCTGTTATAACCAGGCCGATACTATGTGATGTGATTGGTTTAGTTATACTTATTTAATTCTAATCCCCAACTCCCCCCCCCCCCCCCTTTTTTTTTTTTTTTTTTTTTTTTCTTCTCTCTCCCCCCCTATTTATATGTCTTCCTTATCCCACTCCTCCTCACTCTGATATTACTTCCCATACTCCTTTTCCATTTCCACTCGAGTCTCTTTCTTTTCTTTTCTTTCTCGTTTTAGCTACCCTTTTTCTCATATTCTAAATAGCAATATTATTTACAAGGATCAGAACACTTCTAGATGTACAAGTGTGATAATACTTTAGAAAATTAACCCACGATTTTTGGATACGGATATAGCAGACATACGTGCCTTGAGATAATTCGTTTGTCTTGCACCTCATAGTCTTGCTGCTTGAGCTCTCTCTACATAGAGACTACTGTATACCTTATTTATCGAACATTACAGATGGTAAATATTATTACTATGGTTATACTTTTTGCATATGCTTTATTGTGGGAATTGGATGCATGTTGCTCTAAAATCTATTCTAACGTCCTATTCCCGTCTGCGATACGGGAGAACATATATGAAGATGTGCACGGACTGCGATCCGTATCTGTCTATGATCTGTTTTGTCTTTCTTACTTCAATAAAACTTTTTGGAAAAAAAAAAAAAAAAAACTAAAAGTCAACCTTGTTACCTTTAAGGAAATAAACTCAAACAAAACTTTCTCTTTGAGCCGGGGGAAGTGACAGCTGAATTTCTGAGCTATAGTGAAGACCAAATAAGCCAGAATTACATTTAAAAACCAGCACCATAATAATAAAAAAAAAAACAGCGTGGGATCCTCCCTCCCATCCATACCAAGACATTCGGGTCTGGTATGGATATTAAGGGGTAACTCCACGCCGAAATTAAAAAAAAAACAGTGTGGGGTTCCCCCCAAATTCCATACCAGACCCTTATCTGAGCATGCAGCCCGGCAGGTCAGGAAAGGGGGGGACGAGCGAGCACCCCCCCGATCCATACCAGGCCACATGCTCTCAACATGGGGGGGTGTTTTGAGGCAGGGGGGCTCAATAAGCCCCCCCCCGCAGACCCCCACAACCATTGGCCAGGGTTGTGGGGAAGAGGCCCTTGTCCCCATCAACATCAGGACAAGGTGCTTTGGGGGGAGCCCCCAAAGCACCCCCCCATGTTGAGGACATGTGGCCTGGTATGGTTCAGGGGGGGGGGCGATCGCTCGTCTCCCCCCCCCCTTTCCTGACCTGCCGGGCTGCATGCTCGGATAAGGGTCTGGTATGGATTTTTGGGGGAACCCCACACTTTTTTTTTTAATTTCGGCGTGGAGTTACCCCTTACTAGACCCGAAGGGCTTGGTATGAATGAGAGGAGGGACCCCACGCAGTTTTTTTTTTTTTTTTTTTTTTTTATTGCAGACCTTTATTTTTACATTAAGCTGTCAAAATAAATATTATCTAGACCTTCAAAATAAGTAAAATCATTACAGAAATAATTATAAAGGATAAGAAACAAAAATAGAATCAATAGAACTAAGGAAATCAAATTAGAATACATAAAGATATGCCTAGTGCTGTTTGTTAGACACGAACGAGTGCCGTCTGTCAATGGATTCCACACAGAGATTTACTATTGAACAGGGTCTAAAAAGAAAGCGCCCACAGAAGACGTCTAAAATGTGTTCTGCACATGCTCAGTTATATCTGGCCATAGACACTGGAAAAGCATCTAGTTCTTCACTGTGACAACTTGCTTTAAAAAAACTATTTTTTTTACACATTTTAAAAAAATTTTGAAATGTCAGATATTGTTTAAAGTGAAGTCCTGATATTTGGCAAAGCAAATTTCAATGTGAACATGTCTCTGCAGTGATTTTTCATGGTGTTAGACGTGCTTCTTAGCAAGTCTGCTTTTTGAGTCTGATTCCTGGGTGTCAGGGCAGGGGCGTAGGAACGGACAGGCAGGCCTAACAATGTAACGCACTGGCTGACGACAACCACCACCCACAGACCGAAGTCCCTCAGGGCGCGGAGTCTAAGTCCCAGGCTGCCCTTCACCAGGGCCCCTGATGGTGGGGATGGACTTGACGCAGCCAGGAACCAGGTCGCGGCCCCCGAGACACCTCAGCTGCGGTAATGGCCGCCTCCAATGATGTGTAGCTGGTGGAAGAGACAAAAGAGTAGTCAGACAGGCCGGGTCAACAACAACAGGACAAAACAGTACAGGACAGCAGACAAGAATCACAGGTCACAAGCCGGGTTCAGCAACAGAGGGTCAGATCAAAGGAGAATACAAAGAATAGTCGAGTCACAAGCCGAATCAGATACCAGGAGAGTCACGAGAGTCAGAACAGAGTAATAGCAACACAAAGACACAAGACACAAGTGCAAAGAGCATGTGCGGACCACAGGCTTATATGTCATCAGCCACACCCCTCTGGGGGATGGACCTCAGAGACCTGAAGGCATAAAAGGATTCCCACCATGCACAGCAGAAATCCAAGATGGACGCCAGCACATGGAGTAACATAACCTCAGGGAAAAGGTAGGACCTTGACACTGGGCTGTGTCTGGTTAGTAAATTCGATTTGGAGTCTACTTGTTGACGCTTCTCTTTAGTAAATGTCTTTGCAGTCTAAAAGTAGACGGTCGCTATTAAAAAGACGTTAGCCCACAGAAATGCGCCTAGGCACAATAGTAAATCAGGGTCTATATGACAACAGCCTTAAAGTCATCATGAAACAACAATGGGTACATCAGCTGTGTAACTTGAATATGCAAGAAAATTATCATTGATGGGGTAAAACAGAAAACAGGGATAGAGGACCAGGTGATCATCAAGGCAATGAGCCTACTACATGCAAATGTATCACTTAAAATAAAGGCCGTAAGGATCATGGCTAGAAACAAAGATATCAACAAAGATATACACCCTGGAGATTGGGAATATCCCGAGTCGTCAGGGCCTAAGACCTGACATTCCAGGGGGCAACACAGCAGCTGGCCCATTTTGACAGATGCCTGCCTTAGTAATACATAGAACGGTTATAGCCAAGACATTAATGTGGAAAAAAAGAAAAGAAGAAAATGGTAAGGCACATATGGGAATAAAGGAGTCCAATTAACAGGGTGGGAGACCTGTCATACGAGAGCATCAGGTGGCAGGGCCCATCAATCCAGGAAGCCACAGACGTTGAGTAATACGAGGAAATTGATTCCTTCCAGGTTTAGCAGGGGCCCAGAACTTTGCTCGAAGTGGTAGAGCACCTGGATGGGGTAGGAGGTAGTGGAGGTGCCTTATCTTGCAGGGGAGGGAGTCCCAGATGTTTGAAGGAGTCCACTTCATGTAGGTCACAAAGTATAACTTGGGTGTTATACTTGGAGACAACTAGCTTGAAGGGAAATGATGCTGTTGGAGATGAATGGTGACTGGCTTCAGGACCCATCTTTTGGCCACGTGATGGGAGATAAATCACTGAAAATTTGGAGCCTGTCTCCCTTGAATTCCAAAGAGAGCTTATTGCGGGTAGAAGAGAGCAGAGCTTCTTTACTGTCAAAGTAGTGGAAGCGAATGATTACATCTCTAGGCCTAGTGCCCTCAGAAGGTTTCGAGCCTAATGACCTATGGGTCCGATCCATTCGCCAATCAACCTTCGGGACCTTAGGAGCTAGAGTAGTGAATAGAGACAGCAAATGGTGTTGGAGTTGGGGACTCCAGTCAGAGACTGTTTCGGATATGCCACGAATACAAATATTCTGACAATGCTCCCTGTTTTTCAGATCTTCCTGTTGGAGCTGTAATTGAGACACGGAGTGTTTCAGACTGGCATTATATTCCTCCAGAACATGAACATATTGTACCAGTTCTTCTATGACTGTTTGTTTGCCCATTGCTGCACTTCTTAGATGGTGCTTCACTTTCTATACTTGGATCACACAGGAGTGGTGGGGGAAACTGCATGCGATTCAGACAGGAATCCCATCGCATTCCTGTTCAAATTGCATGTCATTCTGTGCAGTGCGATTTGAGCCCTTTCATTTTGTATGGGCTCAAAAACGCACCACAAAAGTATTGGTACTCGGTATCGGGGAGTACTTGACCAAAAGTATCGGTACTTGTACTTGCTGGGAAAAAACGGTATTGGTGCAACCCTAGGTTACAGATGTATTGTTTTAAATTCTTACTGAATGGCACCTCTATTTACAACACATTGTTTATCCTGAAGAGGTGACTGTTGCTAAATGCATTGATATTCTACACTACTACAATGTGACCACTGTACATATATCAGGTGTAACCATGAATGACTATTCTTTGGTTATACTCTGCTTTTAATGTTTATATACAATAAATATTGTTTTATCCTATGGTCATTGTTGTCCACATAGTCCCCTAAGTTACATTTAAAATCCCATACTTTACCCATCATGTGATTATAAGGGTTACTTGACTCCTTTTTTATGTAAATATAATTAACATTGTATAAAATCTATTTTGTGATCTTTAATGACCTCTAAGAAATATAAAAATCTGTGGGGTGATTCAACTTGCATAAATTTACCAAAAAACTGAATCAACTGTACAGTTATTCATATTTTTAAATTTGACATATTTAGGGTGGTTCAGCTAAGCAAAAGGAAGCCTTGTTTGATATTAACATAAAATTGCAATAATTCAAGAAAAAGTTTTGAAATGATTGATGACTAAAGTAATTGATACTTTCTAAAATAATATGTCAATCATATAAAATTAGCTTGCTTTTCTCTGTGGGAACGTAATGTAATTATGGAATACACTATATGATTTTGTAATAAAAAAATCAAATGTCAGATTGAGCTCAAATTATTCAAAAGCCATATCGCTTCTGATCTCCTATGCAAATTAATTCATTCAAATGTAAATTAATAAATCATTTCTGTTCTGTTATTACTCTCAAATAAAGCAACTCTACGTTTCTAGATTAAAGAAAAATTGTAGGCATACAAACGTAATAAGTGAGAATTAGTACTTAGTGGTTTTTAAAATGAGTTAATGAACCTTAATAACTGAACTGGTTAAAAAGAATCCGCATAAAGTGCTATCAGTTATCTTGAAGGTTATATATCCCTTTTCACTATAATAACTCTAAGAGTCGTTTTATATTATATGAATACATTATGTTTATATGAAAATATGTAAAAATACAGCCTGTAATTTTGATTTGCTTTCAATAAGCTCATTGAGAGATTGTTTATACCTCAGAAAATCAATTGCTAAAGCCACTTTTATTATTATTATTCAGGATTTATATAGCGCCAACAGTTTGTGCAGCACTTTACAATTCAAAAGGGAGACAGTACAGTTACAATACAATAAAATAAACAAGATGGTTAAGAGGACCTTGCGCATAAGAGCTTACAATCTAATAAGGTGGGAAAAGAGGTACAAATGGTTATAACTGTTTAAGAGATAAAAGTTCAGTTAGTTGGAGGCATGACAGGCTTAACCAAAGAGATGAGTTTTTAGGGATCACCTAAAGGCAGCCAGAGGAGATAGCTGGACCAGTAGGAGATAGCTGGACATACTGAGGTAGAGAGTTCCAGAGGATAGGAAATGCTCTAGAGAAGTCCTGAATATGAGCATGGGAGATCGAAACAAGAGAACTGAGAGCAGGACGCCTTGGGAGGATAGTTCGGGTGATATTTGTAGACAAGAATGATGATGTAGCTCAGGGGATGGCTTTCTATGATGTTGAAAATCTTTTTAATTGAATTCACTGCGCAATCAGAAAGCAGGGCTGCGCACAATCATGAATATATAGGTGATTTAGCATTTCCGGGTAGGGGGTGCGCTCCCTACCCGCACCGTCATTGGCAGCCTCAGCTGTTGATCACTGGATCCCGGCCGGTGATTCCCTGAGTATTACTGACGTGGGAGAGACCTGTATGTAAACAATACAGATCTCTCCCCGACAGCTCCTCAGCTGCTCATTGCTTTGTGGTGCTCTGCATAGCAGAGCAATACAAAGCAATGTGCTGACACAGTAAAGCACACACAGAGCACAATGTAAAACAGCACACAGTTAACCCATTGATCGCCCCAGATGTTAACCCCTTCCTGCCCAGCGTCATGAGTGTATTAGTGTCACTGGGGATGTCAGTGACAGTCAGTTCCCCCATAGTGTCAGAATGCCCACCGCAGTCTGACAGATTAGTTCAGCTCAGACACCAGGGGTATCTGGACGGCGGATATGGTGGAAATTGGTCTGAAATACTAGTGTGGATGGATCCATATGGTGTTATGAGGTTAAAGTGAAATTTGAGGATACTGGCAGAAAAAACTCATCCCATCATACAGTCTTCTTGGTGATTGTTACTAAGGCAAAAGTTATTTTGAATATTGGTAAGGGTATTTACTCCTTACTTTAGTAGAAGTGTACACTGTGGCGTGTGATTTTTGAGCACAAAAAGAGTGATTCACTTGCACGGTTTTTCACTACACATTGTGTATTTGCACGTGTTTGTATATTTTTATGTATACACCTTTTTCACTTGGGTGAAACATCACTGGATGGTTCTTATGCATTCTTTTATTTATCAAGGATAATGCACTATGTGGTTTTTATGTTTTTGTTTTTGAGGTAAATCAAGTTGCTGCAAGAGGCTGAGGATTTGAACCAAATTTTGGACACTTGGATTTATTTATTTATTTTTTTAAAGGGACATATGATTTTTGTGAGATTTTTTGATTTTTTGATTTACCTTTGGGACTTTATTACATTCACAGATTAGAGGAAAGGTTTTATATTATTTATCACTGAGCATATTATTGTTTATATTAAATCTGCAAAACCTGCTCTGCCTACTACTACTGTGTCAAGATCAGAGGATCATCAGCCTTCCAAGGTTTTCATCAGCAAGAGCTGCAAACAACAACTACTGGCACTCTTGTACCCCTGGGTCCTAGACTCCCTCTGTTCCTACTCAAACAGGGTCAGGACTAGTAACACAAGTGAGGCCAACCTCGTCATTTCAGTCTCCCATCAGGTACGTGACAATAGCACAAGACCTCTAAACTTCATGTGGCCTTCAGATTAGCACAACAGTGCATAGAGAGCTTCATTATTATTATACAGTATTTTTAAAGCGCCAAATAGTTTGCTCAGCGCTGTACATTACAAAGGGGGACAGAACATGTGACAGAACTATACCAGTACAATGCAAAACACGAGGGGATTGAGGGTCCTGCTCTTTCGAGCTTACAATCTAGGAGGGAGGGGATAGTGGTACAGGAGGAGATAGCTGTGGGGGATGGAGTGGTAGGAAGAGTGGAGGAGGTAGGCAAGTTAGCAGGGTGTGGGGTAGGCTTCCCTGAAGAGATGGGTTTTCAGGGTGTGCCTAAAGGAGAGGAGAGTAGGTGATAATCTGATGGGTTGGGGCAGGGAGTTCCAGAGGATGTGTGACACCCCGGAGAAGTCCTGGAGGTGGGCATGGGAGGAGGAGACCAGGGAACTAGAGAGAAGGAGGTCTTGTGAGGAGCAGAGTGTGCGTGCTGGGCGGTACTTGGATATTAGGTCAGTGATGTAGTTCGGGGCAGTGTGGTGGACAGCTTTGTACGTCAGTGTTAGGATTTTGAATTTGATCCGTTGTGCAATCGGAAGCCAGTGGAGGGATTGGCAGAGGGGGGTGGCGGAAACGGAGCGGTTGGAAAGGTGAATGAGTGTTAGAAATCAAAATTATGATTCGGCACTTATATTGATGGCAAGCTTGCAAAATATTTGGTTTTTATGATTAATCATAATTAATATTAATATGTGTGAATTGTCGCCTTAAACCGATGATATTTAATTCTTCAGTAAAATAGCTATAACTGAGACCAAAAGATATATAAGTTAAGCTGAGACAGAAAGATATGAATAAGTTAGCTGAGACCAGCTAAACTAGCTGAAGACTATATTTAGGCATAGCTGGTTAAAAGTATCTGGTAGTATAATGTCAAGGGTATTAGGAGGACTCATTATAGATTTATTATTACATTATGTATTTTAATAGTATCTGTGTGTATTTAGTATACGTTTCTAATATTGATACATATATAGATTAGTGATTATACATTGATATGTTGAAAAGATATATTCTTAAGCTATATTATTCTTTAAATATATAGCTGACGTTACATCATTAGCTTACAATATTATGTACATCAGCATACATATGTTCCTGTCCATCAAAAACATTATGTGAGTGTCGTCCCCTCCCTTCTATGCCATACAAGTTATTAAGAATCTCTCGTTATGACACACTCATTCTGCATAAAAAGGTCCATTAGGGACAGAAGACGGGAGCACACACACACGCTAATACTGACACTCTGACACACATACACGCACACACACGTATGAGAAACAGGTGCATGCTGCAAGGCAAAGTTCATCACTTCCATCTATTTCCGGCTTCTTCAACAAAGTCTCGAAGGACAAGTAGAGCATGAAGGACAGAACAGCACATGGCTGGACTTCTATGACAAATAATGGTGACTTATCTTTAAACTTTTGCTTGATATTTCTACAGTAGTTTTATCTACATGGAACTGTTCATAATACGCTTTATATTGTTATTTTACACCATTGTGTGATAGAATAAAATCACACTTCATTTTTTATTTCAATGGCTCTTTCATTCATAATCGCCTCAAGACACTAAAAGAAGTATTGTATGTGCCTAAAATCCAACAATGAGTCTGGCAGCCGTATTCAGGATCGACTGAAGTGGGGATAGCCAGCGGCGAGGCAGGCCAGTGAGGAGGGAGTTGCAGTAGTCGAGTCATGATATGATGAGGGAGTGGATGAGCTGTTTAGTGTTTTCTGGGGTTAGGAACATGCGTCTTTTGGCGATGTTGCAGAGGTGGAGTCTGCATGAGTTAGTTAAAGATTGGACTTGGGGCTGGAAGGATAGGTTGGAGTCCAGAATGACACCAAATACTCTGGCCTGCGGGGCGGGTTTGATGGTGGCGTTGTTGGATGTGATGGAGAAGTCAATGGGGGGTGGTGTCCGGGCTGGGGGGGAAGACAAGAAACTTGGTTTTGGAGAGGTTCAGTTTAAGGAAGTGGAGCGGCATCCAGTCTGATATGTCGCTCAGTAGGTGTGTGATTCGGGCAGAGACCGAGAGGGTGAGGTGGGGGGTTGAGAGATAGATTTGTGTCGTCGGCATAGAGGTGGTAGTTGAAGCCGTGAGAGTGTATGAGTTGGCCAAGGGAGGAAGTGTAGATGGAGAAGAGAAGGGGCCCAAGGACAGAGCCTTGAGGGACTCCAACAGAGAGGGGGAGTGAGGGGGAGGTGGTAGCATTATAGGTAACGCTGAAGGAGCATTGTGACAGGTAGGATGAGAGCCAGGAGAGAGCAGTATCTCTGAGGCCGAGGGAGTGTAGTTTTTTTTTGAGGAGGGGGTGGTCGACTGTGTCGAAGGCTGCAGAGAGGTCAAGGAGTAGGAGCACTGAATAGTGGCCATTAGTTTTGGCGGTTAGCAGGTTGTTGGAGAGTTTGAGTAAGGCGGTTTCGGTGGAGTGTAGGGGACGGAAGCTGGACTGTAGGGGATCGCGGAGGTGGTTGTCGTTGAGGTGAGAGCATAGGCGGGTGTAGATGAGGCGCTCGAGGAGTTTAGATGTAAATGGGAGCAGGGAGATGCGCCTGAGGTTGTTCGGGTCATTGGGGTCCAGGGAGGGCTTTTTAAGTATGGGGGTGATGTGTGCATGTTTCAGAGGGGAGGGGAAAATGCCTGAAGAGAGGGAGAGATTGAAGATGTGGGTAAGGAAGCATAGGATGGAGGGGCAGGGAGGTTGTAGGAGTTGTGAGGGGATAGGGTCGAGGGGGCAGGTTGTGAGGCGGGCATCAGAGAGGATCTTGGAGACTTCCTTGATGGTAGTAAGGTCAAAGGTGCGGAGTGTTGGGGGAGCTTCAGTATGAGGAATGTAGGGTGGGGTGGAAGTGGAGGTCAGAGCAGTGGTGGGGCCATGGGAGAGGGGTGATGAGGGGATAGCTGAGTGAGGGGGAATGGGGTTGGAGGGAGTTTGAGCAGCGACGAAGTCCCTGCGGGTTATGTCGAGGGGGAGGGGGGATGAGGGGGTAGCTGTGTGAGAGGGGACGGGTTGAGAGGGCATGTGAGTTGCGGTGATGTCCTTGCGAATTGTGTCAATCTTGTTTTTGAAGTGATTGGCAATCTCAAGGGCGGTGAGTGAGGTGCTGGGTGGAGGTGGGGGTGGAGAGAGTAGAGAGTTGAAGGTGGAGAAGAGTCGGCGAGGATTGGAGGAGAGGGTCTTGATGAGGGTTAGGAAGTAGACTTGTTTGGCTGCGTGGAGGGAGGAGGTGTAGGTGTGGAAGGAAGATTTGTAGTGGTTGAAGGCTTGTTGGGATTTGGTTTTGCGCCATAGTCGCTCCAGGGCACGACTGTGTCATTTGAGGGTTTTGGTGTGATCAGTCTGCCAGGGCTGGAGCGGTCAGGGTCTGATGTTGCGTGTGGTTAAAGGTGCTAGTGAGTCAAGGGCTGTTGACAGCACGTTGTTGTAGGCAGTCATAGCCAAGTCAGGGCAGGACAGGGGGAGGATGCTGTCATGGAGTTGATCAGCTGCAGAGTGGAGGGGGGCAGGGTTAAGGTTGCGGAGGTTACGGCTGGTAGTAGTGTGACATTTGGAGGGGTAGGCGTTGGAGGATGAGGAGATAGAGAAGGTGATCAGGTTGTGGTCAGAGAGAGGGAAGGGGGTGTTAGTGAGGTTGTGGGGAGCGCAGCGGTTGGAGGAGACAAGATCAAGGATATTACCGTTGGAGTGGGTGGTGGATTGTATGCACTGTGCAAGTGCAAAGGAGGAGGTTAAGTGGAGGAGATGGGATGTGTCCGGGTTGTCGAGGTTGACAGGGATGTTTAAATCCCCAAGGATGATGGTGGGTAGCTCAGAGGAGAGGAAGAAGGGTAGCCGGGAGGAAAAGTCATCCAGGAAGCGGGGTATGGATCCAGGAGGCCGGTATATCACAGCAATCTTCAGGGGGGTAGGGGAGAATAGTCGGACGCAGTTGGCCTCGAAGTAGGAGAAGGATAGGGAGGGGGGGTTTGGGAGGACTCGGAAGGTGCTCTGCGGTGACAGGAGCAGACCAACCCCACCACCTTTATGACCGTTAGGCCTGGGTGAGTGGGTCCAGGTGAGACCTCCGTAGGAGAGTGCAGCAGGGGAGGTAGAGTCAGTGGCCTGGATCCAGGTTTCTGTGATCGCTAGGAGGTTGAGGGAGTGGGAAACAAAGAGGTCGTGGATGGCGGTAAGCTTGTTGCACACCGATCGGGCGTTCAGGAGTGCACATGAAAACGGGGGGGGGGGAGATTTTAGGTAGCAGGGGGACAGATACTAAGTTGCGGGGGTTGCGGCAGGACGTGGAGGCGGGAGGGTGTTGTGCGGGTGAGGAAGGTGGTGGAGGGCCAGGATTCGGGGAGATGTCCCCCGCGGTTAGGAGGAGGAGAAGGGTGAGAAAGGTGGCATGGGAGCGGGATGTGCAGAAGCGTGAGAAACTACTAGTGGAGGTGTTCGGGTCAGTGGGAGAGTGGAGTAATAGGAGGAGGTGGTGGGTGCCGTAGAGGGGCGAAGGAAGCAGTGAGGACACAATATACAAATGTTTGGGAGGAGCAGAGGGATATAGTGAATGGATTTTGGGAACGGTGGAGAGGAAAATGAGAAGGAGGAGTGGAAGAGGCATTTTGGGGAGGTGGTGAGAACAGTAGTAGGGAGATGATAGCAATGAGGGGGAGATGTACAAGTTTTGGGGTGGAGCAGAGGGGTAAAGAAATGAGATTTGGGAACATAGGATAGTAATATGAAGAGGAGAAGAGGGGGCGTATTATATAAAAGGTACACGGAGTGGGACTCAGGTATGTAAGAGATGTTTCCCAGGGTGTTTGCTTGCAGTCTGTCCAGCGTGCAGTAGAGTTTCTTGCTGTTGTTGGGTTTCCATGGCTGAGCAGCTGCATTCAAGCCTTACATCACCAAGTGCAATGCAAAGTGTCTGATGCAGTGATGTAAAGCACGCCCCACTGGACTCTAGATGAAAGTGTTTCTCTAATGGATGTGTCTGGGTTTGGCAGTTGCCAGGAGGATGGTACTTGCCTGACTGCATTGTGCCAAGTGTAAAGTTTGTTGGAGGGGGGATTATGGTGTGGGGTTGTGTTTCAGGGGTTGGGCTTGGGCCCTTAGTTGCAGTGAAGGGAACTTTTAAAGGCGTCAGCATACCAAGACATTTTGGATAATTTCATGGTCCTTTTTGGGAACAGTTTGGGGATGGCCCCTTCCTGTTTCAACATGACTGTGCATCACTGCACAAAGCAAGGTCCATAAAGACATGGATGAGTGAGTTTGAGATGGAGGAACTTGACTGTCCTGACCTCAACCCGATAGAACACCTTTGGGATGAATTAGAGTGGAGACTGAGTCAGGCCTTCTTGTTCAACATCAGTTCCTGATCTCACAAATGCGCTTCTAGAGGAATGGTCATACATTCCCATAGACACACTCCTAAACCTTGTGGACAGCCTTCCCAGAAGAGTTGAAGCTATTATAACTGCAAAGGGTGGGCCAACTCAATATTGAACCCTAAGGACAGACTGAGGTGCCATTAAAGTTCATGTGTGTGTAAAGGCAGGTGTCCCAATACTTTTGTCAATATAGTGTATATACACTGAACAAAAAAAAAAATATATATATTTTAAGGTATATTAAGACATTTCCAGATGCCGCATTTGCAAATGACATTACTTAAATACATTTTATTATTACAGAACAACTTATGTTCAGGCTTCTAGTGGCCAAATCTTTGTTATCAAAAATCCAAAAGTATTTATGTTGGCTCAGACATCTAATATATTTACCATCCTCCAACGGTTATTTATTTTTTCTACTCTCCAAAATTTCACGCCTTTGGGTTCCCGATTATGAACATCTTTAAAATAGTTAGACACACTGGCCCTGATTTACTAAGACTTGAGTCTACCAGCAGACTCTGAACAT
Organism: Staurois parvus; assembly: GCF_062004578.1. NCBI lineage: Eukaryota > Metazoa > Chordata > Amphibia > Anura > Ranidae > Staurois > Staurois parvus. Next base: position 10,264,306 of record NW_028318013.1, read on the forward strand.
TCAGGCAGACTCAATTAAATCAATCAAGACCTGTCAGTCTTCTGAGAGGCGTCTAGCAATCTCATTGACGAACGTCTACTTTGCTATTAGTAAATGTGGAATCGCGTCTGGCACATTTTTAGGTGCAATACCGGATATGTTCGCTAGATGGTGCACAAGCGCGGGCTTTGTACCATTGGCGTTTTTTTGTTTGCATAAGAGAACACTTAGACTGTAACATAAAAAAGTACACCTATATTATAATTTTTTTTTTTTTTTTGCTGTTTCTCCAAAATGATCAGACAACTAATGCATTTACTAATGAATGTCATACATTCTATTTTCAAATGTTAAACATTTTCACACTTATATTTCAAATAATTTGGAATGTCTAGTTCTAAGTTCCCAATATAACAATATAGCTTCCTTCTCTTTAATCATGTAACTATTCCATGTTAAAGTCATAGTGCAGCGCTATAAATGGATGTGATCAATTATGAACACATGTAAAAACCAAAAAGTGCAAACAATTGCAATAATGATGTAAAATGGTAAATGTTGCTAAAATAAGTTCATATAATCATTCCTGAATAATGGAATGTCCTTCGTGTGAGAGTACCAACTCAGAGTGTCTATGAATGGCATGTGTGGTTTATCCGTGACGGACAGTAGTGCATGAACTCGTGAAAGATAAAATGTAAAAGTATTAATGCGCATGGGTTATACACATCACACATCTGGGGGTGCAGCGGTATGCTGGCAGCTATGGGTTAGTCATCCAGCTCCATCCATCCATCAGGGTGGGTGCCCAAATGGTCCTGGGGAGGAATTAGCTCAGCCACAGGAGCCAGAAAGGTGCTTAATAGTGTAGTACACTGTCACAAGGGTGGACGACCTTTCACGAGTTCATGCACTACTGTTCGTGGTTATATTTATCTTGTGTAATACCATTTTAGTAGTCTATATAAATTGTACCAGCGCTCGCTTTGTCATTTTTAAACAATGTAACTATTCTACATTGTAGCTCAAACTGTGTCTCCCACAGTGGTTTAGTGGTTAGAGCTCAGAACTTACAGCACTTGGGTCAGGGGTTCTAATCCCAGTCATGATTGCATCCCAGTTTGCATGCTTTCCCTGTATGGATGTGTTTCTGCCAACACTCAAAAGACATGCTGTTAGGTTCATTGGGCCTAGTACATGGCTGAGTCTCTGCCCTTAGAATATAAGCTCCTTGACATTTATGAACGTTAAAAAAATGGAGATAAATTTTCTGGGTTGTATCAATGCCAGGAATATTGATCAATCAATTATGATTTTGCCTAATGACTAGAAAGTGGATGAATGTTACCTGCGTCCTGTTCTTCTGACAATTTGGAAATGTGCAAGTTTCATGCTGTGTATATTTCATTGTAACTTTTTTATCTTCTTTTAAAACTGTCTCCTTATACAACTTGACCCCCTCCCCCACCCCATCATCACCTGTCCCATATGCAAATCTATGGATCACCGCCCCACTCTTTTTAACTATCTATTTACTGATCAAGTGAATGTGTTTCATTTTCTATCAGCTACAGCTCAGATCTCACATTATTATACGAATGCTGATTGTATCTCACCACTAGTCTGATTGAATTCACAATTCCTGGTCAGTCCTGTTCCCTTACCTCTAATAATCTTTAGGGTCAGTTCACACTACATGTGTTCCAGTTGCTTTTTCAGCATCACAGACGCACAGAAAGAAGGTTATATGGTTGTCAATGTAATAGTTCACATCAGCACTTGCATTTTCAGTGCATTGCAGGTGCTGTAAACAAAGTTGACCACGCTGCATTGTTTCTGCACAGAACTGTACTGGAACATGTTGAAACATCCTTGAATGTACTAAAACACACACGTCCCTAATTAAATTGAATAAAAAGAAAGTAGAAAAAACTAACTGGAAGGGATACAAAAATGCAATGCAACGCGTCCAAAACGCATCCAAAATGTACTGGAACACACTAAAGATGCATGCCAAAAGGGCATGAAAAAACCCCATCAGGAACACATCTAGGCTGTTTCTATAGTGTGAACTGGCCCTTAGGACTTGTTCACACCATTTATAGTGCAGAAATGCATGCAAGAACACACATTTTCCAGCACAGCAAAGAAATGCAATGCCCTCTATAGATGTGCGCAGGTACCATGATGAAAATGTAATTGCACCTACAAACGCCTATTAAAAACAGACCCATTCACAGCCACAAAAATGCATGGCACCACACTACAGTGCGGTTAGGTGCAACACACTTTGAAAATAATATGCCTGCAGTATTTTGGCATGTTTCCACACGTTAGGCAGCCCTTTGAATTTAATGGACTGAGGAAAAAAAAAAAAAACAAAACACAAAATGCCCCATTCACACAGGTCCCCTGGCCTGTACAGCATGAATGAGTGGGTTGTTCATGTGGCTAGAGCCACCTGTTACACTATGGGGACACAGCAGCTGTATGAACACAGTTTTTAATCTGACAGGTGTGAAGGCGTGGGGAAGTGGCCCTGAATGCTCACTGTCTGTGTTCAGGGCTGTACACCTGCACCCATATGCTTGTCAAAATATGACTTGCAGCATTTCCATTGTGTAACATAGGTTGCCTGCAAACAGCGATAGCCCCAAACCACTGATTCCCACTCTACAGGCCACAGCACCCATGAGTCCCAAGACCTCAATTACACACAGCTTTATGAACTCAGTACAGTTTTATCATTTAGATTTCACAGGAATATGGTTGTCCATTAATGTTTTTAGTGTATTTTTGCAATATAATTTGGATATTTTCTCTGGCAGTGGGGGGCTGTACGTGACGTCACCACGCATCCACACTGAGACACGGTGAGTATTGACAGTGTGCGCAGGCACACCAACGAGGCTGACCTCACTGCAGTCGGCGGTTTTATATATATACAAAGCGCATCTTTGTCTTTTTACATGGGAGTGCATTACCAACGCACATTAAAGTCTTACACCCCAGATAAGACACTATGCATCTTTTCTTCTTTTATATATATTCCACTCGAGGAGGATGTGATCAAGTAGCCAGCTGAGGAAGGAAAGGATTCCGTTTATTACACTGACCTATGGTGCAGCTTCTATTGTATACCACATTCACCATATCTTAATCACCACAAAGGAGAGTATACTGAACTCAATGGTGTATTGCATTTATTGGGAGACTGACAACATATTGTATAAAGGATTTCTCCTATAAGATCACCAACGGATTATCAACTAAAGAACCTATTTAATAATAGTGTCTAGATTTAATGCATTGTAATGATTGGTATAAGGGATATATACAGTATATACAGTGGGGCAAAAAAGTATTTAGTCAGCCACCAATTGTGCAAGTTCTCCCACTTAAAAAGATGAGAGAGGCCTGTAATTGGCATCATAGGTAGACCTCAACTATGAGAGACAAAATGATAAACAAAATCCAGACAATCACATTGGCTGATTTGGAAATTATTTATTTGCAAATTATGGTGGAAAATAAGTATTTGGTCAATATCAAAAGTTCATCTAAATACTTTGTTATATATCCTTTGTTGGCAATGACAGAGGTCAAACGTTTCCTGTAAGTCTTCACAAGGTTGGCACACACTGTTGCAGGTATGTTGGCCCATTCCTCCATGCAGATCTCTTCTAGAGCAGTGATGTTTTGGGGCTGTCGCTGGGCAACACGGACTTTCAACTCCCTCCAAAGGATTTCTATGGGGTTGAGATCTGGAGACTGGCAAGGCCACTCCAGGACCTTGAAATGCTTCTTACGAAGCCACTCCTTCATTGCCCGGACGGTATGTTTGGGATCATTGGGTATGTTGGAAGACCCAGCCATGTTTCATCTTCAATGCCCTTGCTGATGGAAGGTTTGCACTCTAAACCTAACAATACATGGCCCCATTCATTCTGTCCTGTACATGGATCAGTCGTCCTGGTCCCTTTGAGGAGAAACAACCCCAAAGCATGATGTTGCCACCCCCATGCTTCACAGTAGGTATGGTGTTCTTTGGATGCAACTCAGCATTCTCTCTCCTCCAAACACAACAAGTTGTGTTTCTACCAAACAGTTCTATTTTGGTTTCCTCTGACCATATGACATTCTCCCAATCCTCTTCTGGATCATCCAAATGCTCTCTAGCAAACTTCAGACGGGCCCGGACATGTACTGGCTTAAGCAGGGGGACACGTCTGGCACTGCAGGATCTGAGTCCCTGGCGGCGTAGTGTGTTACTGATGGTAGCCTTAGTTACGTTGGTCCCAGCTTTCTGCAGGTCATTCACTAGGTCCCCCAGTGTGGTCCTGGGATTTTTGCTCACCGTTCTTGTGATCATTTTGACCCCAGGGGGTGAGATCTTGCGTGGAGCCCCAGATCGAGGGAGATTATCAGTGGTCTTGTATGTCTTCCATTTTCTAATTATTGCTCCCACAGTTAATTTGTTCACATCAAGCTGCTTGCCTATTGCAGATTCAGTCTTCCCAGCCTGGTAGAGGTCTACAATTTTGTTTCTGGTGTCCTTTGACAGCTCTTTGGTCTTCACCGTAGTGGAGTTTGGAGTGTGACTGTTTGAGGTTGTGGACAGGTGTCTATTATACTGATAACAAGTTCAAACAGGTGCCATTGATACAGGTAATGAGTGCAGGACAGAGGAGCCTCTTAAAGAAGAAGGTACAGGTCTGTGAGAGCTAGAAATCTTGCTTGTTTGTAGGTGACCAAATACTTATTTTCCACCATAATTTGCAAATAAATTCTTTCCAAATCAGCCAATGTGATTGTCTGGATTTTTTTTCTCATTTTGTCTCTCATAGTTGAGGTCTACCTATGATGCCAATTACAGGCCTCTCTCATCTTTTTAAGTGGGAGAACTTGCACAATTGGTGGCTGACTAAATACTTTTTTGCCGCACTGTATATATATATATATATATATATATATATATATATATATACACACACACATATGGTGCACAATTATGTTTACAGATTAGTTTATGTTATTGATGGTGCATGATTGATAGAGCGCGGCATCACATGAATTCACTGTTTGATATATAACAGTGGCCCTGCGTATAACAGTGGCTTGTGTTTGTTCCACCTGTATAGTTAGGAAGAACAATAACTTCTATGGAATACATTGAACCTCTGCTATGTACCTCAATGGATCTAGGAATTGGACATGTTTTCAACTGAAAATACAACATTAGTAATGTTTCCCCGGCAAATGGGGATCAGCTCCTTGGTAGAGAGCAGCGATCTCCCCTTGTCCAGATGTGGTCTGGAATTCCACAAAAGAACAATTCACAAAGCTAAAAAATAGAATTGCAAATTACCACTAAACTCTCCTAACTACACTCCCATCCACTAACACTTCTGGGTGTGTGCAAACATCCTTCCGCAAACATCATGACGTATTTCCGGTACGACAGCTGCTCTAGCACCTCCAACAGCCATCTTGGCATTTATTTGTGCACCATAGCAATTTTCCATGCGGCTCCATTGTGTATATGACATTCACAAATATGTCTGCAGTTCTATTGTGGATTTGGCAATGGTAAATGTAGGTTTGCAGCTCTATATGACATTGGCGAGTATATATTTGGCAGTAAAGGCCCAAAGTCAACATAAATTGGGGGCCTAATGTATTACTGTTAAAAAGGATTATAGGAAAAGAATAGCTAACTGCACATTGAACACAACCTATTCATTGGTACATAACATGGTCTTGTGGTGCAATAGGTGGCTTTTGGTTTGTTAGTTTGGACATACCTGCATAAGTGCACTCAGGAAGATTTGGGCATATTATATAGCTAGCAAAAATAAGTGTTAGGGGTGCTAGTACATTCAACTAGAACATGAAATAATCCCCCAAAAATACATAGTTCAAATGTTTATTCATCAAATACACATTCCACATTTATTTGGACAGCAACAACAAGTAGGTACATTCAATTTCTTGGTTAAAAAAAAAAACAAAAAAAAAAGCACAGGTTTGATGTTGCTAAAATAGAATGGTCCTGCTCATAAGAGCTTACAATCTAAAAGATTATACTTCTAATGAACTGTGCTTTCACAGGTTACAGCAGGAAACAAACCGTTAATATAAATTACGTAGTAGGCTTATCTATCCACAAAACAAGCTGCAGATCAAAATATCAATATAAAAATACATACCTGCCAAATTAAAACACCTCCCACCTCCCCAAATCCCCCACACATACATTTCTTATCAGATTTGTCTGAAAACTGCATTTCAGTCTAAATAAAGCAAACTTGAAAGAGCCGAGCAATTGACATGTGTTAGGATTACAATACAAAGATAATAAACACACAATCATTGTACAATAACACACAAACACACCTTAGAAGGAAAACAATGCAAAACATTTACAGCCCACATCAAAACACAACATGAGTGTGGCCTGGGGCAATTCACCACAATATCTCTTCCTCCCCAAGCCACCACAGACAAGTCCTTGAAGAAAATAATGTGGCCTGTACAAGGCAAAAATCAGCCACTACTGCATCTCTTTATATAAAGGTAGGCCACACCCACCACTGTCATTCATTTGGTCAGAGAAAGTGTTTACACCTGATGAATCCTCTTCCCACCTGCGTTAACCCTTGGTATACAGGCCACACAAATCAGAGTCAGAAAGAAAGCCACAGTCAAGTGTACCTGTGCAGCATACAACAGAACATTGAACAGGGATGTGAAAGGGAACACTATTGGCAATATTTCTTGGCACTATGGGCACAATTCACTCCAGATTATCGCATGAGTTAAGGCAGTCACATGACCACATCTCGCATGCAATACTGAAAATGTCAATTCCCTTTTTCTAGTATGCGGCATTTCCCATAAATCAGAAAAACACTCAGGAAATCAAACATAAAAAGGCCTTACACCCCGGTCACATCAAAGTCAATTTAGAAATTGTGCGACGTACAGTGAAGATGCCGATTTCCTTGCGATTTGCAAGACATCTGACACAGATATCTATGCAAATCACCACAAAATTAGTACATGTACTACTTTAGAAATCAGTGTCGGAAACGTACCCATGTGACTGCTCTAATAGCAGACAATAGGGTGCGACTTGGCATACGATTTGCAACTCGCATGTCATGCAAATCACATGCCAAGTCACACTCAATGTGACCGCTATTAGAGCGTTCATATTGGTGTGGTTCAAACTTGGTTGGAGCTGCAACAATTTCTAAAGTAATGAATACACTACTTTTCATACGATTTGTAGAGAGATCTGTGTCAGATGTGTTGCAAATCGCACTTTAAATCAGCATGTCCCCCGACTTTGAAATCATGTGACTTCACTGTAAGTCCCATGATGTGACCGTAGTGTAAGTCGCACCACTTCAAAATCCGCTTTGATGTGACCGGGGTGGCCCCCAGTCACATTGGGTGCAATTTGGCATGCGATTTGCATGCTAGGCAACTTGCAAATCATAGGCCAAGTCACACCCTATTGTCCACTATAGGCTCCATTCAAATCCAATCTGATTTTGAAATTGTGCGACCAGGGGCGGACTGACAACTCATGGGGCCCCCGGGCAATAGGGGATCTTGGAGCCCCTGTGTCCTCGCCCACACCCAAAAAAGCCTATGAAAAAGCCAATGAAAGTTACCAGGAGCATCTCATGGGGCCCCCTACTGACCCCGGGCCCTCGGGCAGTGCCTAAGTGCTCGAATGGTCAGTCTGCCCCTGCGTGTGGCTTCACTGTAAGTTGCCCAATTTCCAAATTGGATTAGATGTGACTGTGGTGTTAGCCCCCAGTCACATTGGATGCAATTTGGCATGCGATTTGCAAGTCGCAGGGCATGCAAATCGAATGCCAAGTCGCTTCCAGAGTGCACGATTTCAGGTGAGATTTGGGAATTGAAATTGTACTGATATCAGATCTAATGAATGTAGATGTGAGTGTCTTAATGTAAGCGATTTGCTGCAGCACAATTTCAAAAGTAGTTCTTGTTTAACTTTTTTAGTATTTTGTAGCGGTTTCACATATAGACTACAATAGAAATCGCAATGCAAAACACAAATGAAAATGCAATAACTCATTGGTAAATCTACAGAAAATACAGTGAAAAGAAAGCAAAATTTAAATGGCATCTAGTGTGAACCAAGCAGGCAATTCAACAAAGAAAATAAATCTTTGAAGGCATGCGGTATCTGCATGCTCGGATAAGGATCTGTGATGGATTTGGGGGGGGGACTCCTTGCCATTATTTTTTTTTTAAATCCTTTTCTCTCTCTCTTTCGCTCACTCTTCTCTCGGTTTGACAAACCTTTCCCAAAAGGGGGTGGAGTGCAAACCAGCATTATCAAATCAATCATTAGTCCAGGCCCTTATCTCATCCCATTGTTTGACATTCACATAAGGTACAACTTTAACCACTTGAGCCCCAGAGGATTTACCCCCCTTAATGACCAGGCCTTTTTTTGCTGTTTGGCGCTGCACTAATTCAAATGATAATTGCGCGGTCATGCAATGCTGTACCCAAACAAAATTTACGTCCTTTTCTTCACACAAATGGAGCTTTCTTTTGGTGGTATTTGATCACCTGTGCGCTTTTTATTTTCTGCGCTATAAACAAAAAAAACACGAACATTTTGAAAAAAAACAATTTTTTCTACTTTCAGCTATAAAAAATATATCGTAAACTCAAAGTTAGTCATAAATTTAAGCCAAAATGTATTCTGCTACATGTTTTTGGTAAAAAAAATCCCAATAAGTGTATATTGATTGCTTTGTGTGAACGTTATAGCGTCTACAAACTATGGTATAGATACTGTAATTTATGCCTTTTTTTGCTATACAGCGCTGCACTAATTCAAATGATAATTGCGCGGTCATGCAATGCTGTACCCAAACAAAATGTACGTCCTTTTTTTCACACAAATAGAGCTTTCTTTTGGTGGTATTTGATCACCTGTGCGCTTTTTATTTTCGGCGCTATAAACAAAAAAAACACGAAAATCTTGAAAAAAAAACAATTTTTTCTACTTTCAGCTATAAAAAATATATCGTAAACTCAAAGTTAGTCATAAATTTAAGCCAAAATGTATTCTGCTACATGTTTTTGTTAAAAAAAATCCCAATAAGTGTATATTGATTGCTTTGTGTGAACGTTATAGCGTCTACAAACTATGGTATAGATACTGTAATTTATGCCTTTTTTTGCTATACAGCGCTGCACTAATTCAAATGATAATTGCGCGGTCATGCAATGCTGTACCCAAACAAAATGTACGTCCTTTTTTTCACACAAATAGAGCTTTCTTTTGGTGGTATTTGATCACCTGTGCGCTTTTTATTTTTGGCGCTATAAACAAAAAAACACGAAAATCTTGAAAAAAAAACTATTTTTTCTACTTTCAGCTATAAAAAATATATCGTAAACTCAAAGTTAGTCATAAATTTCAGCCAAAATGTATTCTGCTACATGTTTTTGTTAAAAAAAATCCCAATAAGTGTATATTGATTGCTTTGTGTGAACGTTATAGCGTCTACAAACTATGGTATAGATACTGTAATTTATGCCTTTTTTTGCTATACAGCGCTGCACTAATTCAAATGATAATTGCGCGGTCATGCAATGCTGTACCCAATCGAAATTTACGTCCTTTTTTTCACACAAATAGAGCTTTCTTTTGGTGGTATTTGATCACCTGTGCGCTTTTTATTTTTGGCGCTATAAACAAAAAAACACGAAAATCTTGAAAAAAAAACAATTTTTTCTACTTTCAGCTATAAAAAATATATCGTAAACTCAAAGTTAGTCATAAATTTCAGCCAAAATGTATTCTGCTACATGTTTTTGTTAAAAAAAATCCCAATAAGTGTATATTGATTGCTTTGTGTGAACGTTATAGCGTCTACAAACTATGGTATAGATACTGTAATTTATGCCTTTTTTTGCTATACGCGCTGCACTAATTCAAATGATAATTGCGCGGTCATGCAATGCTGTACCCAATCTAAATTTATGTCCTTTTTTTCACACAAATAGAGCTTTCTTTTGGTGGTATTTGATCACCTGTGCGCTTTTTATTTTTGGCGCTATAAACAAAAAAACACGAAAATCTTGAAAAAAAAACAATTTTTTCTACTTTCAGCTATAAAAAATATATCGTAAACTCAAAGTTAGTCATAAATTTCAGCCAAAATGTATTCTGCTACATGTTTTTGGTAAAAAAAATCCCAATAAGTGTATATTGATTGCTTTGTGTGAACGTTATAGCGTCTACAAACTATGGTATAGATAATTTGAAATTTACACAGCTTTTACTTTCTGACCGCCCATCACATCTCTTGAGGTGCTAAAATACCAGGATAGAACAAACACCCCCAAATGACCCCTTTTTGGAAAGCAGACACCCTAAGCTATCTGCTGAGAGACATATTGTGTCCATGGAAGATTTATTTTTTTTCCACAAGTTTCTGGAAAATGACAAAAACTTTTTTTTGTTTTTTTTTTACACAAAATTGTCATTTAAATGATTTATTTCTTGCACAAGCCATGGGTATATGTGGAATTATACCCCAAAATACATTCTGCTACTTCTACCGAGTATGAGGATACCACACATGTGACACTTTTTGGGAGCCTAGCCACATACAGGAGCCTGAAATCCAATGAGCACTTTGAAAGCCTGAAGGTGCGTAACTTCTTCATTTCACTTCCCCACTACCTATCACAGTTTTGGAGGCCCTGACATGCCAGGATAGCACCAAACCCCCCCAAATGACCCCTTTTTGGAAAGTAGACACTCCAAGGAATTTAAAAAGAGGCATGGTAAGTATTTTGCAGATCTAATTTTTTCTCACAAGGTTTTGAAATATAAAAAAGAAAAGAAAAAATATATTTTTATTTTCTTTCTTCATTTTCCAAAAACTTGTGGTAAAAAAATAAATTCTTCTATTGATTCAACATGCCTCTCAGCAAATAGTTTGGGGTGTCTACTTTCCAAAAAGGGGTCATTTTGAGGGGTGGGGGCATTTTATGCCCAGCATTAGAGGTTTATGCCACACATCACTCACTCTTCTAACCACCTGAAGACCAAGCCTTTTCTGACACTTTTTGTTCACATTAAAAAAATCTGTATTTTTGCTAGGAAATTAAAGTGAACCCCCAAACATTATATATTTTCTTAGAGCAGACACCCTAGTAAATAAAATGGTGGGTGGTGCAATTTTTTATCTCACATATTACTTACACAGCGATTTTTCAAACGCAATTTTTTTGAAAAATATACACTTTTTTAATTTTAATGCACAAAAACACAATATATTGGCCAATTATTTGGTATGATATAAAAGATGATGCTATGCTGAGTAAATAGATACCAAACATGACATGCTTTAAAATTACGCATGCCCTGTGCAATGGCGACAAACTGCATACATTTTTAATATCTATAGGCAATGCTTTAAAAGCCTTTACAAGCTACCATTTTAGATTTACAGAGGAGGTCTAGAGCTATAATTACTGCCCTTGTTCTGACGTTCGTGGCGATACCTCACATGCATGGTGCAATCGCTGTTTCCATACTGGGAAAGGGTCAACGCTCACGACCGCAGGTGTGCGCGTGCGCGGATGGGCGAGGGTCCTTTTTTTTTTTTCTTTTTTTCTTTTTTTCTGATTTATTTAATTATTTTTACACTGTCCCTTTAATTTTTTTTTTTTTAATCACTTTTAATGCTATCTCAGGGAGGGGGAGGGGGGGCCATTTTCTCCCGCTGCTTGTAAAGGCAATTCTGCAGCTAATTAACCACTAGGAATGCTTTTACATGAAAGCCCATTGCCGGCTGAAAAAAATAAAACCAGGATGATGCCTGCAGCTGCAGGCATCACCCTGGTATAACCATTCAAAGTCCAGTGATGTACCAATACGTCACTGGTCCTTGTTGGGTGTATATGCTATGTTCTTTTTTTCTTTATGCAGCCTGTGGGCTGAATGAAAAAAAAGAGAAGAAATCTCTGCCAGAAAAAGTGTGTGGTATGCCCACCATTAGAAACCTCCCTCAATCCACCCACTTCTAATGGTGGGCACATATGAAATGTGCCAACAAATATAAAATATATATGCCGAAGCATAGGGGCCATCCACCCACTGGCCACCCCAGGCCCCCATGCTTTGGCATATATTCTCTTTTTTTTAACTGCGGATGAAAAATCTCATCCAACAGCACTGCACACACCTACTTATGTCTATTCTGAAAGCAAGACCCTGTTGCTGTCAGAATAAACAGGTCAGTGCTGCAGTTTGACGTTCCTGCAAAGAAATCAACAATGGTTAACAATAAAACATAAACTCAATAAAACAACTTTATAAGGAAAAGTGTGTGGTGGTATGCCCACCATTAGAAACCTCCCTCAATCCACCCACTTCTAATGGTGGGCACATATGAAATGTGCCAACAAATATAAAATATATATGCCGAAGCATAGGGGCCATCCACCCACTGGCCACCCCAGGCCCCCATGCTTTGGCATATATTCTCTTTTTTTTAACTGCGGATGAAAAATCTCATCCGACAGCACTGCACACACCTACTTATGTCTATTCTGAAAGCAAGACCCTGTTGCTGTCAGAATAAACAGGTCAGTGCTGCAGTTTGACGTTCCTGCAAAAAAATCAACAATGGTTAACAATAAAACAAACTCAATAAAACAACTTTATAAGGAAAAGTGTGTGGTGGTATGCCCACCATTAGAAACCTCCCTCAATCCACCCACTTCTAATGGTGGGCACACATGAAATGTGCCAACAAATATAAAATATATATGCCGAAGCATAGGGGCCATCCACCCACTGGCCACCCCAGGCCCCCATGCTTTGGCATATATTCTGTTTTTTATAACTGCGGATGAAAAATCTCATCCAACAGCGCTGCCCACGCTGACTTATGTCTATTCTGAGAGCAAGTTCCTGTTGCTGTCAGAATAAACAGGTCAGCGCTGCAGCTGAAAGCATTCCTGCAAACAGAAATGGTTAACAATAAAACAACAATAAACCAGTGAAAGTCGAACAATCACAAAAATGACAACAACAAAAAAAACTATAACTATTTTTGGTTTTTACATTTTTTTATTTTTTTGGGGGGTATTTGTACTTTTATTTATTTTTTTTATTTTTTTAACTTTTTTTTTCCAAACTTCAAACATTTAAACAGCTGGTAGGGTCTCTCCAAATGCGATAGCCAGTTTCCTGACTACCTAACATCTTTTGAGACCCTGTGTAAATGTGCCCTGATCTGTGCCGTGCTGTACCCTATACTAATAGTTCACTAGTGTATGGTAGAGGCGGAAGCAGGGCTTGATGCAGAGGCCAGGTTGGCCAGGACAGGAGGGACAACAATAGCGGCTGTCACGCCTAATTCCACGTTTGCTGCAGACACAACATCTTTTTTGGGGTCTTCTTTGGGTTGGGGTACCAGGAATGGTATCGAGAAAATGTCTCTCATGCAGACGGCTAACTGCATCTGGGAGAGGGATTTGGGGCGCAGCACCTTCTGGATACAAAAGGGCCCTGATGTTCTCTAACTGGAAATTTAGGTATGATCCACTATGTCCAGTTGCTTTATAGAGAACAAAAGCATTATATAGAGCCAATTGAAATAAATAAACTGACACTTTTATGTACCAGCGTTTGGATTTTCGGGAAACTAAATACGGCTGCATCATCTGGTCATTGAAGTCCACCCCTCCCATGTTAAGGTTATAATCGTGGACACAGAGGGGCTTCTCAACAACACCAGCTGCCGTGGTAATTTGGACGGTCGTATCTGCGTGAATGGAAGACAGGAGGTAAACATCCCGTTTGTCCTTCCACTTCACTGCGAGCAATTCTTCATTTCTCAAGCAGGCTTTTTCCCCCTTTTTAAGACGGGTATTTACAAGCCGTTGGGGGAAGCCTCGGCGATTAGATCGCACAGTGCCACATGTGCAAATTCCCAAATTGAACAAATGTCTAAATAGTGGCACGCTTGAATAAAAATTGTCCACGTATAAGTGGTACCCCATATGGAAATAGGATGACGCCAAGTCCCAAACTATCTTGCCACTGCTCCCCATGTAGTCTGGGCATCCGGGGGGCTCCAAGTAACTATCTTTTCCCTCGTAAATCCGAAACTTACATGTATAGCCTGTTGCCCTCTCACAGGTCTTATACATCTTGATCCCATATCTGGCTCGCTTGCTGGGGAGATATTGTTTGATTACAAGGCGGCCAGAATATTGAATGAGGGACTCATCGATGCAGATGTTTTTCTGGGGAGTATACACATCTGCAAATTTTTGGTTAAAGTGATTTACGAGGGGCCGAATTTTGTGGAGCCGGTCAAATTCAGGGTCACCCCGAGGACGACTGAGTGAGTTGTCGTAGAAGTGCATAAAACGCATTATACTCTCATATCTATGCCTGGCCATGGCAGCAGAGAACACGGGCATGTGAACAAAAGGGTCGGTGGACCAATACAACCGCAATTGATTTTTATCATTAATGCCCATGTTGAGGGTTAGGCCCAAAAAAACTTTAAATTCGGAAACCGTAATGGGTTTCCATGCGAATGGTCTGGCAAGGTTTGAATTTGGGTTGGCGGCGATAAATTGGCGTGCATATAAATTGCTTTGATCCACAATCAATGCATAAAGATCTTCTGTGAAAAACAGCTCAAAAAAATTAAGGGGAGTATTTAAATTTGCTGTTTCCACCTGAATTCCGGGTTGGGCAGTGAATGGGGGAAGTACGGGTGCTGCAGAATTTGTGGGCTGCCAATCGGGATTTGCAAGCACATCCGGAAGGACACTAGGGGCTCTACGGGCCTGTCTGCGAATTCTTGGTGGCCACGGGACACTACTTGTGCTCGCCACCGCACCAGCTTGTACTGCACTTATGGGACTCGCCACATCACCAAGTGATACTGCAGTGCTGGTATGTATACGACCAGGACGTACTAGGCCGCTGGTGCTCGCCAGTTCACCAAAAGATACTGCGGCACTAGTACTGGCACTCTGCTGCATATGAGAGTCATCATGCATTTGTACCACCTCAGCAACCTGTGAATGGGATCGGGTACGCCTGACCTTAGCAGGGACCACTTCCTCGTCGTCTGAGCTAGCTGTCAGGGTGCCGCTGCTGTCTATAGGTTCGTATTCTGAGCCTGGTTCTGCCAGTGAGTTTTCCCCTTCGCTCTCACTTGACATGCTCAGAATCCTATAGGCCTCTTCACTAGTGTACCTTTGCTTAGACATTTTGGCCACTAAATTTACAGGTACCTAGTGCGACTCACGGGAAAAAGAGCGCCTGGCTGTCAGGGACTGCTTGAACCGCTACAAAAAATTTACTGACAAGTGCTAACAGATATCAGGCCTGATTCTGTGAACACTGCGGTTTTGTGTGTAATATGTATCAAGTGACAGTTATCTACTGACACTGCACTTGCCGGGGGAGAAGGGGGGGGGGGCGTAGGGGCTAAACGCAGGTGCTGGCAGGTGTTGGGGCTGATCCCGCTAACACTGTGTTTTTGGGGATACTAAAGTAATGTGAATGCTGGTATAGCGCTGATCTGATCAAAGATATTGATCCAATCAGACACTATACTAGCAATGAAGGTTTAGCGTGCAAGTAAGCGTGTTCCTGGCAATCAAGGGGTCAAATGTGATTATTTGTGTACTAGCGGGCAAACTGGTGCTATCTGGGAGGGGTGCTAAAACTATCGGAAGTCACCAGTACCAAGTCACCAGTACCAATACAGTGATCAGTAAAAATCTGTTCACTGTAATCAATGACACTGGTGACAGGGCAGTGAAGGGGTTAACTGGGGGGGGGGGGGCGATCAAGGGGTTAAATGGGATTACTGATGTACTGGCGGGTAAACTGGCGCTATCTGGGAGGGGCGCTAACACTATTGGAAGTCGCCGGCGACACTGATACAGTGATCAGTAAAAATTGGTTCACTGATCAGTGACACTGGTGACAGGGCAGTGAAGGGGTCAACTCAGGGGGGGGGGGGCGATCAAGGGGTTAGACGGGACTACTGGTGTATTAGCGGGCAATCTGGCGTTATCTGGGAGGGGCGCTAACACTAACGGAAGTCGCCTGCGACACTGATACAGTGATCAGTAAAAATTGGTTCACTGATCAGTGACACTGGTGACAGGGCAGTGAAGGGGTCAACTCGGGGAGGGGGGGGCGATCAAGGGGTTAGACGGGACTACTGGTGTATTAGCGGGCAATCTGGCGCTATCTGGGAGGGGCGCTAGCACTAACGGAAGTCGCCAGCGACACTGATACAGTGATCAGTAAAAATTGGTTCACTGATCAGTGACACTGGTGAGAGGGCAGTGAAGGGGTCAACTCAGGAGGGGGGGGGGCGATCAAGGGGTTAGACGGGACTACTGGTGTATTAGTGGGCAATCTGGCGCTATCTGGGAGGGGCGCTAACACTATCGGAAGTCGCCAGCGACACTGATATAGTGATCAATAAAAATCGCTTCACTGATCAGTGACACTGGTGACAGGGCAGTTAAGGGGTTAACTGGGGGGGTGGGGGGGAAATTAAGGGGTTAAATGCCTTTATTGGTGTACTGGGGGGCAAACTGGCGCTATCTGGGAGGGGCGCTAACACTATTGGAAGTCGCCAGCGACACTGATACAGTGATCAATAAAAATCGCTTCACTGATCAGTGACACTGGTGACAGGGCAGTGAAGGGTTAACTGGGGGGGGGCAATCAGGGGGTTAAATGTGTCCTAGACTGTGTTCTAACTGTCAGTGTGCTGTTTTACTCACGTTTAAATGTCTCTTCTTCTCTGTCTGGAACGGAATGTGTCCAGGCAGAGAAGAATGACATCATATCCTGCCCTGTGTAAATATCAACACAGGACAGGATAGGACAGGGACCGATCATCCGATTTCAGCCAGAAATCACTGGCTGAAATCTAATGATTGATCCCTCCTGGATCGAATCAGATCACCCGCGGGTCGGCGGGAGCGCGCGCGCGCGCCCCCTGCCGGCGAAAGTGTCGGGAGCGCGGAACCCGTTTTTAAACGTGGTTTTGCGCTCCACTGCCGCCCTGCACACGTATATACACAGTGGCAGGGCGGCAAGCGGTTAAAGGTGTTTGAACAGACAAGGCCTCATTCTAATTCACATTCTAGGAATCATTTAGACAGAAAGCATGGAAGCTGCCACCAGCACATGTATGTTAGGATAGTTACATGGAGATCATGCAAATTCATTGCCGTGGTTGGGATTCAAACCAACCACCCTAGTGTTGTGAGGCAGTAGTGTTAACCACTAATCCACGGAGCTGTTGAACACTAAGCCTGCCTGTATTTCTGTGGTGTGAATCAACCCTAAATCCCTGGGCAAAGTCAGTGTAACTAGCCAGATATCTCCAATATGACACAAATGTTGTGCTATGATGCCAATTCTGATGTATGTTGGTTCTATGTATCCCAATACAAAGGACTGCAATACTAATACAGGCGTACCTCGGTTTACCAACGCCTCGGTTAACGTAATTTTTGGTTTACGAATGAAAATCCATTGAAAATAATGCCTCGGTTTACACAATTGTTAATAATTTTTTTTCGCAATACAAAGTGTATGTCGACGCTGATTTTTAAATGCAAATGCTGCCTTTTTTTTTCTTCACTATAGTTCACAAGCTTAGACATCACTTTCCCCGAAGTTACAGAAAACTTTGTATCTTTTATTAAACTCAAAGTAAACATTGTTTCCATTAGGGATATAAATTCCAAGAAAACTTTCTCTTTTAGCTGGGGGAAGTGACAGCTGAATTTCTGAGCTATAGTGAAGAAAAAAAATAAAAAATAAAAAAGGGAGAATTACATTTAAAAACCAGCACCATAATAAATAAAAAATGGCATGGGGTCCCCCCTCCCATTCACACCAAGCCCTTCGGGTCTGGCATGGATATTAAGGGGTAACTCCACGCCGAAATTAAAAAAAAAAAAAAAATGGCATGGGGTCCCCCCCAAAATCCATACCAGATCATTATCCGTGCATGCAGTCTGGCAGGTCAGGAAAGGGGGGGGGGTGAGCAAGCGCCCCCCCTCCTGAACCATACCAGGCCACATGCCCTCAACATGGGGGGGTGCTTTGGGGAGGGGGGCTTATCAGAAAAATTTTGGCGTGGAGTTACCCCTTAATTCATACCAGATCCGAAGGGCTTGGTATGAATGGGAGGGGGGACCCCACGCTGTTTTTTTTATTATTTATTTAATTTACAGGAATTATTTTACATTCAGCTGTCAGTGGGGAACCCCGCTGACAGCTGAAACATTAATACATGGTTGTCACTACTAAAATCCCGCATGAGTTACTTTATCAACTCATGCGGCATTTTAGTAGTGAAAACCAATGCAGCGTTCATGTTTCAGCTGTCGACGGAGTTCCCCACTGACAGTTGAATGTAAGAGCATTGTAGGGAATTATTAAAAAGTGTTTAAAAAAACTGCGTGGGTTCCCCCCAAAATCCATACCAGACCCTTATCCGACCATGCAGCCCGGCAGGTCAGGAAAGGGGGGGGAGCGAGCGCCCCCTCCTGAGCCATATCAGACCACATGCCCTCAACATGGGGGGGTGCTTTGGGGCAGGGGGGCCCCCCCAAAGCACCTTGTCCCCATGTCGATAGGGACAAGGGCCGGTGGTTGTGGGGTCTCCGGGCGGGGGGCTTATCAGAATCTGGAAGCCCCCTTTAACAAGGGGGCCCCCAGATCCCGGCCCCCCCTATGTGAATGAGTATGCGGTATATGGTCCCGCTACTCATTCACAAAAAAAAAGCAAAAGTGTAGTGTTAAAAAGAAGAAAAAAAAAAAACCACAGTACAGGGTCTTTGACAAGTCCTTTAATAAACAATGTCCCCCCGAAGTAGATCCAACGTCAATCACGGTGTCACGCGCCGGCGACCGGAAAAAAGAGAAAAAAAAATGTTCCGCTTGATAAGCCCCCTGCCCGCAAACCCCCCAACCACTGATCAGGGTTGTGGGGAAGAGGCCCTTGTCCCCATCAACATGGGAACAAGGTGCTTTGGGGGGGAGGGAAGTCCCGTCTGCCCCAAAGCACCCCCCCATGTTGAGGGCATTTGGCCTGGTATGGTTAAGGAGGGGGGCGCTCGCTCCTCCCCCACCTTTCCTGACCTGCCGAGCTGCATGCTCGGATAAGGGTCTGGTATGGATTTTGGAGGGGGACTCCACACTGTTTTTTTTTTATTTTGGCATGGAGTTACCCCTTAATATCCATACCAGACCCGAAGGGCTTGGTATGGATAGGAGGGGGAACCCCACACAGTTTTTTTAATTATTTAATTTACGGAAATTTTAAATTCAGCTGTCAGTGGGGAACCCCGCTAACAGCTGAAACATTAATGCAGGCCATAGACGAGTCAAAAACCAGCCGTTCAAAAAAAAAAAAAAAAAAATCGGTCTTTCAATAGGCCAACGTTACCACCAACAGTTAAAAAAACCAAAACTATTATATTTGACATTAAGAAGTATAGCGGTTGCAACATTGTATCTATTTGTATCTATTTCGGATACAGATGTTTTTATCCGGATACAAATAGATACAAATAGATACAATGTTGCAAACACAATACTTTTTAATGTCAAATATAATAGTGGAGCTCTCTGCAAGGACAGAAGTAATACTCCGCTATTAAATTTGCCGGCTGTAGATGGGAAGAAAATCAGCCGATTTCTTTTTTACCGTTGGTGGTAATGTCGGCCTATTGAATGACCAATTTTTTTTTATTTTTTTTTTAAAATGGCTGGTTTTCGACCCGTCTATGGCCTGCATTAATGTTTCAGCTGTTAGCGGGGTTCCCCACTGACAGCTGAATTTTAAATAATTTCCGTAAATTAAATAAATAATAAAAAAACAGCGTGGGTTCCCCCCCTCCCATCCATACCAAGCCTTTTCGGGTCTGGTATGGATATTAAGGGGTAACTCCAAGCCAAAATTATAAAAAAACAGCATGGAGTCCCCCCAAAATCCATACCAGACCCTTATCCCAGCATGCAGCTGGCAGGTCAGGAAGGGGGGGGATGAGCGAGCGCCCCCCCTCCTGAACCATACCAGGCCACATGCCCTCAACATGGGGGGGTGCTTTGGGGCAGGGGGGCTCCCCCCAAAGCACTTTGTCCCCATGTTGATGGGGACAAGGGCCTCTTCCCCACAACCCTGGCCGGTGGTTGTGGCGGTCTGCGGGTGGCTTATCAGAATCTGGAAGCCCCCAGATCTCGCCCCCCCCTATGTGAATGAGTATGCGGTACATGGTCCCGCTACTCATTCACAAAAAAAGCAAAAGTGTAGTGTAAAAAAAAAAAAAAAAAAAACCACAACACAGTACAGGGTCTTTGACAAGTCCTTTAATAAAACAATGTCCCCCGAAGTAGATCCAACTTCAATCACGGCGACCCAAAAAAAGAAAAAAAAACGTTTCGCACTCGAGGAGGCTCACTAGCCTTATGCAGCCAGTCTTGCTGATATTTCTTATATAGGTAAGGGGCGGGGCCAGCCGGGGACATCAATGTCGTCACATGGGGCGGAAACACTCAAAACTAAGAAATGTCAGCGAGACTGGCTGCATAAGGCTGTGAGCCTCCTCGAGTGCGGAACGGTTTTTTTTTTCTTTTTTTGGGTCGCCGTGATTGACGTTGGATCTACTTCGGGGGACATTGTTTTATTAAAGGACTTGTCAAAGACCCTGTACTGTGTTTTTTTTTTATACAACACTTTTGCTTTTTTTTTTGTGAATGAGTAGCGGGACCATGTACCGCATACTCATTAACGTAGGGGGGGGCGGGATCTGGGGGCCCCCTTGTTAAAAGGGGCTTCCAGATTCTGATAAGCCCCCCGCCCACAGACCCCCACAACCACCGGCCAGGGTTGTGGGGAAGAGACCCTTGTCCCCATCAACATGGGGACAAGGTGCTTTGGGGGGGATCCCCCGGGCCCCAAAGCACCCCCCCATGTTGAGGGAATGTGGCCTGGTATGGTTCAGGAGGGGGGGGCGCTCGCTCGCCCCCCCTTTCCTGACCTGCCAGGCTGCATGCTCGGATAAGGGTCTGGTATGGATTTTGGGGGGGACTCCACGCTGTTTTTTTTTTTTATTTCGGCGTGGAGTTACCCCTTAATATCCATACTAGACCTGAAGGGCTTGGTATGGATGAGAGGGGGGACTGTTTTTTTTTTTTTATTATTCCAGACCTTTATTTTTACATTCACCCATCAAAATAAATATTATCTAGACCTTCGAAATATATAAAATCATTACAGAAATAATTATAAAGGATAAGAAACAAAAACAGAATCAATAGAACTAAGGAAATCAAATTCGAATACATAAAGATATGCCTAGTGCTGTTTGTTAAACACAGTAGACGCGACCGAGTGCCGGCTGTCAGTGGATTCCACACAGAGATTTACTATTGAGCAGCGTCTAAAAAGCAAGCGCCCACAGAGGATGTCTTAAATGTGTTCTGCACATGCGCATTTATATCGTCCAAAGACACTGCACGCGCGTCTAGTTCTTTACTGTGTCGATTTGCTTTAAAAAACTATTTTTAACACATTTTAAATTTTTTTTGAAATGGCAGATATTGTTTAAAGTGAAGTCCTGATTTTTGGAAAAGCAGATTTCAATGTGAAAAAAGTCTCTGCAGTGATTTTTCATGGTGTTAGACATTCCTCTTAGCAAGTCTGCTTTTTGAGTCTGATTCCTGGTGTGTGTCTCATTAGTAAATTTGATTGGGCGTCTACTTGTTGACGCTGCTCAATAGTAAATCTCTTAGCGGGGTAAAAGTAGGTGGTCGCTAGTAAAAAGTAGACGTTCGCCCACGAAAATGTGCCTAGGCACAATAGTAAATCAGGGTCACTATGTTTGTTTTTTCCCCTTTTTTAAAATTATTTATATGTTCACGTATCATTACCTGAATGGGTCTACAGGTATGTCCCACGTACTAACTACAGCATGGGTACTCAAGTAGGGCAATCTTTATAATTGATTGGACCCTGGGCAAACATTTTATTGCCCCATCCCCATGAAATTTTGCTGTTTACCTGCTCTGAGACATACAATAAATAGTAGCTAAACTCAAAATCAGTTTACTGCAGCAGATCAGGCAGCAATTGCAATTGATTGCCGGAGGTTACAGCATATCATTACCTCCCACTGACTGGTTGCTAGAGGTTACAGGACACATTACAGCTCATTGACTTGTTGCTAGAGATTACGGCACATGATTTATGCTTGCTGATTGGCTGCTAGAGGTTACTTTACATCATTACTGCTCACTGATTGCTTGCTACAGGTTTCTGTACATCCTTACCACTCACTGATTGGCTGCTAGAGGTTACAGCACATCATTACTGCTCACCCATTGCTTGCTAGAGGTTACTACACATCCTTACCACTCACTGATTGGTTTCTAAATGTTACAGCGCTTAATTACATCTCACTGATTGGTTGCTGAAGGTTACAGCACATCTCACTGCCTGCACACCATGGACTGAGAAGGATAGGGGACCCACCAATAGACAGAAAACTCCTAGGACTCCTGGAATCAATGGCAGTGCTGGGAGGGAGGGTGGGTGTGATCAGTGGCAGTGCTAGGAGGATGGTTGATGGTATCAGTGGCAGTGGTTGGGGGAGGGGATCAGTAGCAGTGGTGGGGAAGATGGGATAAGTAGCAGTGCTAGGGTGATGGGATGAGTGACAATGCTGATGGAGGGATGGCAGTGCTTGGGGTGGATGGGATCAATGGCAGTGCTGGATGGGGATGGGAGGTGATATTTCTACACCAACCACCAATGTTAGGGGGGATTAAAACTGATGACCAATGTAAGGAGGATTTACGCTGACCACCAGTGTAAGGGTACTTCTGCACTGAGCAAGCACCAATGTAAAGGAAAATTTACACTGATCACCAATGTAATGGAGAATTTACACTGACATCCAATGTAATAGTGGATTTTACACCAAAAACCAATACATTGCTACACTGGCCACCAATGTAAGGTGGAATTTGCACTGACCACCAGCAGAGGTGTTGGTGGCTAGAACCTCGGGGGGGGGGGGCATAATGTACATATGAATGCCACATTGCCATTGCTGTTTACATATGAATGCCACACTGTTGTTGCTATTTACATATGAATGCTGGTTATTCCCCTGTGAATGCTGACATGGTCTCCACACCTGAGTCATCTGTACATGGCAATAGGACAGAGCTGGGCAGCATAAGTGAGAAAACTTCACACTTAGGTATCAGATATAGTCTGTGACAAAGACTTTCAGGGACAAAGGGAAATGTACACCAGTACAATTGGCAAGTATGTGACAGCTGCTTTGGGCCCCACAACAATGACTGGGCCCAGGGCAGCTGCCCCTTTTGCCCCTCCTTAAAGATGGCCCTGCACTCAAGCATATAATATACTATTCTTTTAGTGGTGCAAGTAATAAAATATTTAATTGTATATGTTCTCCCTGTAGCATTGCTGTAAAATCTTTTCATATTTTATTATTAATCTTTGATGTTCTACAGGCTAAACACTTGCCACAAGAATAGGACCATGATAAATCAGGATGACCCCACATTTTCCCAGAAGTGGGGGATCCAACACTCCAGGGGCTAGTTGATTCCAGAGTTTGGGGCTTTTTATATATACATTTTGGGGTATGGTGGCATTACCTTCCCCAACCCTCTCTTTTAATAATATATTCTAATATTTGTTAAAAATGTATCAACTTTTTTTTAATCTGCACATTATTATCCAGTCCAGGAATTCTAAATTCCTCCCCACCTTAGGAACTGGAGATACCAGATCCTTTTTGACAATTAGACCCTTTCTCTCTATATTCTTAACTCCTCAATCTCTTTTCTAATCAATTATTTCTTATAACCTTTCTGAACAAACCTATTTTCTAAAACGTCTGATTGTTGCAAATAATATTCTACACTTGTACAATGTCTCCGCAATCGGACAAACTGCCCCTTGGAATATTTAAAAAACACGGTTTATAATGACAACTATCCATGTCTATATCACCATTATGATTTGTAGGTTTACAATAATTTTTACTAAACATTTTACCATTTCTTTAATCATTTCTAAATCAAGGAACACCATATTCGATGGATCATATTTCCATGACAGAACTATGTTTTTATTATTCTGGTTCAACCTGTCCATGAAAAGTTAAGAGGCTTTCCGCATTCCCCTCCCAAATCATGAACAGATCATCTATAAATCTATTATAACAGATGAGCGTGTTTAGGTTTTTTTAAAGTGAACAGGTTTTTCACCTGTTTGGTGGAGATGCACTGGAGGAAGAGGTGAAGATAGATCATCACTAAATCCCAATGGGGTGTTTTGGACTTATATTAATTTTTGTTTCTCAATAAGGAATGAGTGAACATCACAGATAACTGATTTTTAAGTTTAATTTTTGTATGTATTGAGATTGTTGTGCTACACTAATTTTTATATATCAGCTTAATACTCTTACTCCACATGGCTTCAATGAAGTTATAGAATTATGTTAAACACTTACATTCAGCGGGACTTTGTGTTCATTTAATTAAATCTTTTATTTAAATTTTATTTAATTCTTTGTTCAATATTTAATATTCTGTTTCAATGATCTTCCTTTTTTTTTGCACAAGTCATGCTTTTTTAGTGATTACTCTATACTAATTACTTGATGTTCCTTAGTGTTGTCATATATTATGGATGAGGAGTGATCATAATTATTGTTGTTAAGGCAAGATTTTGCTAGCTGATATGTATTGCAAAATTCCTCTATCCAAGAAATGAAATTTCCTGCAGCAACTTGGTTCTTCAGAGAGGCTTGCATTTATTGGGTCTCAGCACAGAACAGAGTCCACGGAGTGTTTGAAAATAATACAATGATGTACGTAATCCTGCTCTGATAATATGTAAGCAGGCATGGAGATATTCTACCTGTCCAACATATTTTCAATCTAAAATATGCACCTAGGTAGCTTCCATACATGCAATAATGTATGCTATCTTTTAAGGACTTTGCTTCCATCATGATTTTGTGTAAGCAATCAAAAAATCTTCTTGATATACAGTTTCTTAGCCCCATCTTAAAACAGCTGCGTGGTTGGTCAAGCACTTTTCATCCTAACCTGAAAAGGCCCTACTTGCATTTTACTAAAAGCAACAAATAAGACTTGCAATTAAGCTAGTGTCTACAACCCTGTTACCCAGGACAGTAAACAATTGAACATTTAACCAATCATATTTTTCTTGTTACAGTTATACAGGTACCATCTGCCTGTTAAGAAGAATTAGTATCGGAGTAGTCCACCAGCTCTATCAATCTTGATGACCTCCCTTTTAAAGTGTAAATGGACTTGTCACTGGCCTATGTGTGTTCATCCAATATCTATCTATCGTTCAACATAAATGCGTACACCCCAACAAATTTGTTGGAAAACCTTTACTTTTCTTTCAGAATCAACATTTTCTATGGGACACTATATTATAAAATACTCCCACAAATATGAGCCATTGATTGCAAACAAGATTTGTTAATTTGCACACACAAAGAAGTATTTTCTTGAATGAACAAATTCATTCAAGATCATGTTGCAAAAATTAGCACACCCCAATGAATGTCTTAGAAGCAAAGCTACATTTTAGGCAACAAAATCCTTAAAAAGAATTCAACTACAGGTGAGTCTAATTATTCATTAAGCAGGTGTCCAGCAGACAGTTAATTATAAAAGGGCTGAATATTAAAAATTTACTTGTGATAAGGTGTGCAATAAACAGCTTCTATCAATAAGATTGCAGGCTATCTTGCTCACCCTCATAAATGTGAGTTATCAGTGCATACAAATGAAGAATATATATTTTTCTAATTCATTTATTCATTATTATCAACACATGTTTGGTTATTTATTGGTATTACAATCATGTATGGTTACACATAAAAGATCATGCAGCTATTAGAGATTTAATGCAAATACAGTTTTTATACTATATACAGGTAATAGGTCTTGATAGAGTGTGGCATCTATATTTTCTTGATTATAAAAGGGTGTTATTTAACAAAGAAAACCCCTTCCTATCTCATGCTGTCAGCAATGGCACCACATGGAAGAGAAATTTCACAAGGCCTGAGAAAGAAAATAATTTCTTTACACAAGAAAGGTGAAGGCTACAAGAAGATCAGCAAAGCTTTACTTATCAGTCAGAATACTGTAGCAAAAGTGATACAAACATTTAACAAAGATGGAACTGCAACTATCTCACAGACATGTTCAGACTGTCCACGGACGTTAACACCTCGATAAGAGCTTCTTCCGATGAGAAGGGTTGAAGTAAATCACCATGAAAGTTCACTGCAGTTAGCTTAAGAAGTAGAAAGCCAATGGGGTGGGGCCGCAACATGGTGCTCTACAGCAGTGTGTTTTAGGAGCTCAGTGTCCCCACTGAGAGATGGTGCATACCTGATACCGTGCTATACATGTCTGTGTTGCCTGCCAGTCTTGCTGTTGACAGTCTTTGCTGTGGGAGGTCCCGTGGAGCCCTGTGCAGCCGGTGGTCTCAGTGAGCGGAGAGAGCTGTGCGGTGGTGCAGTGCTGGGAAGCGGCCACTTGTCAACAGAAGGAGAAGGACCCAGGGGAGGGGTGGAGGATCAGGAGGACCCATGTGACAGGTCAGGCAACTGAGCTGGGAAGCTTGGGAGCAGAGTGCTGGAGCGGGGAGGATGGATCCTTCTTGCTCCTTTCCTAATGGGCTCCAGGCTGTACCTCCTCTTCACTGTGGCAGAGGCATTGCTGGGCAGTAGAGTGTGGATGGTGACAGCCGCAGGACAGGACATGGGAGGAGTGCACCATGGAGCCAGCCAGAGCTATAAAGGAGAGACCTGAGAGAGGGTTCACCAGGAATGGAACACCCCCATGCACTAAAGGAGAATCAGCGTACCCAGGAATAAAATAAAGAATCATTGATGGCCTGTCGGCAGGAATGGTGTGCAGGAGTGGGTGAATCGCTGGAGGAGGCAATAAATCCCCAAAGAAGAATCCCTTTTGTACTGTTGTGAGGGCTGGGAGACAAGAAGATAAAACATTACTGTCTTGGGGGGGTCTCAGAGGTGGATGGGACTACACACCTGAGACTCAGTTTGAAAAGTAAATCTGCACTTAGCTGCACAATCTTACACACAGCCTGAGAAGTATTAAGAGTAGATCTGTTAAAGGAGGGAGGGCAAACCCCCCCCCCCCCCCACACACTTGAACTTAAATACAAGTACGATAAAAAAGTGCATGCCTCTACAGGAGAAAAGTCCAGAAGAGCTAACTTTATAAAGTCAAGGAGAGGAAAGAGGTCTTGGAGGACAGGGGAAATTATCTCTAGAGGTATTGGAAGGAAACCAGCTGAAAGAAATCTCAAAGCTGGAGAGAGAATGGGGGAAAAGAAACATGGAGGAGCAAGAAGTCCACAAATGCCCACAAAAGCAGAGATCTCTGATATGTTTGTAAAATTTTTAAATTCTATAAAAAGTGAAATGGTGATAATACACAGCGATATGGGACCAGATTTATCACTAGTAGAGGAGATGGAAGGGAAGCTGGTGAAACAAGTGCAAGTAATTAATAAATTAGAAGAGCAAATGGAGGAAATGAAAATAGAACAGGGACTGCTATCCTATAAATTAGAAGATCAGGAAAATAGAGGCAGAAGGAATAACTTAAGGATTAGAGGTATGCCAGAGACATCGCAAGGTGAAGATGTAAGGGAAATGATGAGAAGACTGTATAATCCATTAATGGGAAGAAGAGAAACAGAGCAATTAAAGATAGAAAGAGTGCATACTATAAGGAGTTCCACCAGATATCCCTAGGGACATGATACTAAGGTTCCATCACTATGAAGACAGGGAAATTATATGGAAAAAGCTATGAGGGATCCCAGACAAAGTTCGGAGAATCGAAAGTGCAAATCTTTCCAGATTTAGCACAGGAGACACTAGCCAGAAAAAGAACATTGAAACCATTGCTAGGTCAGATGAGGAGTAAAAATATCTGCTATAACTGGGGATTCCCGGCATGCTTGATCTGGCGGAAGAATGAGAAATTGGTGAAACCGAGATTCCCAGAAGACCTAAATGACTTTTGTGAAAAACTAGAATTACAGACTGTATAAATCAATGGTTGGACTTTAGGAGAGAAAGAATATAAGATTAGCTGAGGAGAAATAGCAAATAGTCTCTAAAAAGAGATAGGCGGATGTGGAGGACAATGGGGCAGGGGTAGATGGGAGAGAGGATGGAGAGTGAGGACCCAAGTAGGGGGCCTCATCTCCTATGATATATCCTTTTTTTTTTCTCCACTCCCTTGCAGTCCTGTCCCTCACACCCATCTAGTAAAATCTCAGAGATGAAATTCCCTAACTTTGAAGATAGGGTATATGGACTCGGAAGGTTAGTAAGATGTGTGCTTGACAGGGAAAAGGATGGTCATGAAGAGGATAGGGTATGTGGGGGAAGAAGGTGGTGCACCACGACGGGCAGTTGGGAGGCCAACCATGCTACCAGATCTCAGATATAAACATGGGAGACTGGGATCTGAAGGGGTGTGCGCGTTCAGAATCATACCTAGAGGAAGGAATCAACTGTGGCTATGCGTCAGTTGATTCTAGGACCAAAAATAGG
Source organism: Staurois parvus (assembly GCF_062004578.1). Lineage (NCBI taxonomy): Eukaryota > Metazoa > Chordata > Amphibia > Anura > Ranidae > Staurois > Staurois parvus. The sequence continues at coordinate 10,293,070 of NW_028318013.1, forward strand.
TCAGTGGCGTGCTTGGGGGGGGCAAAAAGGGAAGATCTCCTCATGCCAAAATTCTGTTTACTTATACCTCTACAAAGGATATATGAAGGAAAATGGTCAAAATGGGAGGAAAGAATATGGTTAACTTTATGACATAAAATGTAAAAGGATTAAATACTCCAACAAAAATACAAGGTCTTAACCTTCCTAGCAGTAATCCTGAGTGTGGCTCGGGGTTAATTTACAGTACCAAAAGCTGTAACCCCGAGCCACACTTGGGATAATTCTATAGTGCTTCTCCTGCGATCTTCCGATCCTTACCTTGTCCTGGGATCCCCCCATGTCCTCCCGCTGTGTCCTCCCGCCAATGCAGGCATCCATCTTCTGGGTTCTGTTCCCTGCGAGCATCGGTACACAGAGGGGCGGAACCAGCTGTAGATTCAAAAAAGTAAAAATATGACATACACACAATACATTGTAATCTGTTAGGATTACATTACTGTATCAAACCATGTCACCTAAATTTTGTCCCTAGTGCTTTGTCCAGTGCCCTGTCTGCACTTTTACTGTTCTTTCTGCCTGGAAACTTGAAAATGTTCATGGCATCCAAAAAAGCATCCCTTTAGGTCAAAAGCGGTTTTAGACCAGCTAGAAAACAACATTAGCGAATTAGAATCACTTGCAGAATTGAACGATAGTGATTCGGGGGAAAATTCATCATCAGACACTGAAAACGATTCTGCAACTGAGCTCACTGATGTGCGAACTTGGTGCTCTATTTTAAATTTCAATGTTTTTGGTTTTATTACATTATTGAATTAAATGTATTATTATTAGATTTTTTTAAATAATTATTTATTATATTATACTTTAGCATTTCGGGTTTCAAACTTTATCATACCCGGGATGTTTACTAGACTTTAGTTTGGACAGAATTATGTGAGATATTCATAAGACTTACAGGGCTCCACTGTAAAACAACAAATTTCCATGCAAAACAATGTACTGCTTTGACATTCAAAAATATTGATTAGTTAGACCGCCAGGGTGGTTAAAGGAAATTTACCAAAGGTCTATAGAAGTAGTGTTTCTTCAGGAGTTGAATATATCCCAGGACTCAAATATTAAGCTATAGTCTAAATTCTTGCCAACCTGGTATTATGTGGACTCTCCAATCAGACGGGTAAAAGGTTTGGAGATATAGTTACAGTTGTGTTCAAAATAATAGCAGTCAGACATCACTAACCTGATCAATCACTGTTTTTGGTAGAAATTATATTTCTACATGGCAAATAATTTACTAGCAGGTGTAGTAGAGTAATAGAAATCCAACAGACCCAACAGTCATGACATGCATGCTGCTGATTCTGTGTAATTGAATCACTAATTGAAAGGGGCATGTTCAAAATAATAGCAGTGTGGAGTTCTATTAGTGAGGTCATTTTGAAAAACAGGTGGCAATCATTCCTATATTTAAGGAAGGCAGCAAATGTTGTACATGCTGGTTACAGTGTATTTCTCTCTCTGAAATTCTGAGGAAAATGAGTCGTTCCAGACATTGTTCAGAAGAACAGCGTACCTTGATTAAAAAGTGTATTGGAGAGGGGAAAACATATAAAGAAGTGCAGAAAATGATAGGATTTTCACTTTTTTCAAACACACTGCTATTATTTTGAACACAACTGTACATAGTTAGTCTGGCTGAAAAAAAGACAAAAGTCCATCCAGTTCAACCATTAAAAAAAAAAAAAAATTATAATCCAATACCTACAGTTGATCCAGAGGAAGGCAAAAAAAACAGCAAAGAATGATACAATTTGCTCCTGCAGGGAAAAAAATTCCTTCCTGATCCCCCGAGAGGCAATCAGATATTCCCTGGATCAACTTTACCTATACATGTTAGTATCTAGTTATATTCTGTGTATCTAAGAAAGAATCCAGACCTTTTTTAAAGCAATCCACTAAGCTGGCTACTACCAACTCTTGAGAGAGTCTATTCCACATTTTCACAGCTCTCACTGTGAAGAAACATTTCCGTGTCTGGATATTACATTTCTTTTCCTCCAAATGTAAAGAGTGCTCCCTTGTCCTCTGTGATGACCTCAGGGTGAATAACTCTACACTGAGTTCACTATATGAACCACTGATGTATTTATACATGTTGATCATATCCCCCTTAATCTCCTCTTCTCAAGAGAGAATAAATTCAGTTCCTCTAATCTTTCCTCATAGCTGAGCTTCTCCATGCCTCTTATCAGTTTGGTTGCACGTCTCTGTACTTTCTCCAGTTCCCCAATGTTCTTTTTGTGAATTGGTGCCCAGAATTCAACTGCATATTCTAGCTGAGGTCTTACTAATGATTTGTACAGGGGTAATATGATATATCTCTCTCTGGAGTCTATATCTCTTTTAATACAAGAGAGGATTTTGCTTGCTGTAGAAACCGCAGGTTGGCATTGCATGCCATTATTTAGCTCAGGGCTTGAGAAAGCCACCCGCCTGCTCGCCAAATGCGAGGAGAAGTTCATCTGTGGCAAGCAGTGAGCACAGAAGAAGCTTGGAGCAACTTAACCTGCGCTCTAAGCCTCATTGTGAAGCCGAGTTCCGGTTTACAACTTCCGGTTTCCGGCTTCTGCAGCACCGCTGCTGAGGGGACAAGTGCAGGAGAGGCCCGCTCTCCTCTGCTGAGAGGAGACACCCTCTCTACCACCGCGGGGGACTTGGGGGGACAGTAAGTACTGTATACAACATGTCATCACTAAAATGGAGTACAGGGGAGCTGGGATATACATTACTGTGTACAGTTTTATATTTCGGACTATTTATTCTAAAGAAAAATGTAATTTCATAAGCTTTAAGAGGGAGTGGTTGGGGGCGGGCTGGGGCGAACCTGGGCAAGTTTGGGTGGGGCAACTGGTGGCGAGTAAGTTTTGTGACCGGCTAGTAGTTCTGGACTCAAAATTTTAACCCCTGATTTAGCTTGTCATCTACAAGAACTCCCAGATCCTTCTCCACTATTGATTCCCCCAGTTGTACTCCCCCTAGTATGTATGATGCATACATATTCTTATCCCCCAAGTGCATAACCTTACATTTATTTATTAAACCTCACTTGCCACATACTTGCCAAATTAAACAGTGCATTGAGGTCAGCTTGTAAGTTGAAGACATTCTGTAAAGGATGTTATTCCACTGCACAGCTTGGTGTCATCTGCAAAGGCTGAAATGGGATTTTTAATCCCAGACCCTATATTGTTTATAAATATATTAAAAAGTAAGGGTCGCAACACTGAACCTTGGGGTACACCACTGACAACCCTAGACCATTCAGAGTATGAATCATTAACAACTACTCTTTGAATACAATCTTTTAGCCAGTTTTCTTTCCATTTACATATGGATTTTTTCAAGCCTGTAGACTTTACCTTACACATTAGCAATGTGTGGGGAACTGTGTCAAATGCTTTTGCAAAATTCAAGTATACCACGTCCACCGCCACCCTTCTATCCAAGGTTTAGCTCACCTCCTCATGAAAAGAAATCAAATTTGTTTGACAACTTCTGTCTTTCATGAATCCATGTTGTCTGTTGCTTAAAATATTTTTTTCCAGCAAGAACTCATCTATGTGGTCTTTTATTAAACTCTCCAGTATCTTCCCAACTTTAGATGTTAAACTAACAGGTCTGTAATTACTTGGCAAAGATTTTAAACCCTTTTTAAATATTGGCAACACATTGGCCTTACGCCAATCCAGTGGTACTATGCCAGTCATTAAAGAGTCCCTAAAAACTATAAACAATGGCTTTGAAGTGACAGAGCTTAATTCTTTAAGGACCCGTGGGTGTATGCCATCCAGTCCAAATGCTTTATTCACCTTTATTCAGTCTAAATATTTTGGATCAAATCAATTGTGAGCCAATGTGGATCATGTGGAGCTGTGTCAATACCATGCCCATTATGGACAAGAGCGCCCCCATGCTCCTTTGTATACACAGAGCTGAAAAAGGTATTTAATAAATTTGCCTTCTCTTTGTCCCCAGTCACCCACTCTAGATTATTTTGTAAAGGGCCTACATGCTCAGATCAAACGTTTTTACTATTAATATATTTGAAGAATTTTTTGGGGTTTGCCCTGCTATCGTTTGCAATCTGTCGTTCGGTTTCAATTTTTGTGACCTTTATTTCCTTTTTGCATATTCTGTTATATTCTTTGTAATGTTTAAACAATGATAGCAGTCCTTCATTTTTATATTTAATAAAAGCTCTTTTCTTATTATCTTTAGCTTTTTTAACTTTGGCCGTACGCCACATGATTTGATTTTTTTGATTTTTAGCCCTTTAAACTTGTTGCCCATGGGAATATATTTTGAAGTGTGTTCATATACAATCTTTTTGAAGAACTCTCATTTCTGTGTTGTGTTCATTGATGCCAATATTTCCTCCCAGTCTAATTCTTGGAGAGCAGCTCTCAGCCTTGGAAAATTAGCTCTTAAAATTGAGCGTTTTTATTTTTCCCTTATGTGCTTGCTGCTTATAGCTAACAATAAATAATATCATGTTATGGTCACTGCTACCCAGATGTTCTTTTATATGGACATTCATAATAAGCTCTGCATGGTTTGAGATTACGAGGTCCAGCAGAGCATCATTCCTAGTAGGGGCCTCTATAAATTGTACCATAAAATTGTCTTGCAGTAGGTTTAAAAATGTTTGCCTTTTAACTGTTCCTGCAGTACCATTACTCCAGTCTATTTCTGGGTAGTTAAATAATCCCCCATTATTATTACTGTCCCAGTCCTTGCAGCCTTTTTGATCTGTGCAAGGAGCTGAGTCTCCACCTCCTCTAACACTGGGAGGCCTATAACAAACTCCAATGACTACCTTTGTAGTACGCTCCCTCATGTGCAGTTCCACCCATAATAGTTCAGCCTCATCACACTCTCCATCAACTAGGTCCTCTTTCACACTCGCTCTGAGATCACTTCACACATATAGACAGACACCACCACCTTTCCTATTTACCCTGTCTCTCCAACAGAGAATATATCCAGGAATATTAATGGCCCAGTCATGTGGAGAATGAAGCCAAGATTTAAGAATACTAATGAAATCATAATTTTGTTCATGCACCAAAGCTTCCAACTCACCTTTTTTGCATGGCAGACTTCTGGTATTGGTGAACAAACACTTTAATGCATTGACACCTTGTTCACGCGTATTTTGCATATTTTTTATTTTCATTCAAAAATGGTACCAATTCCACTGGTTGTTTGTAACATGGGAACCTTCTTATCTGCCATAGCATTCCCCCATCTTTACCCATTCCACCCACCAATCAGTACTGAGATCTGACTGATCTGTCTACCTCATTATAATCTAATTCTCCCACCCCTCTTGATCCTAGTTTAAATACTCCTCCAGCCTTCCCATAAACCTCTCCCCTAGCACAGCAGATCCCCTTCCATTTAGGTACAAATCATCTCTAGCATGTAGGTTGAACCCCAATGAAAAGTCAGCCCAGTGCTCTAGAAACGCAAATCCTTCCCTCTTACACCAGGTCTTCAGCCATGCACTGAGTTTTCTAATCTCCCCCTGTCTTTCCTGAATAGCGCATGGCACAGGTAATATTTCAGAGAATATCACCTTGGAGGTCCTTCCCTTCAACTTGCAGCCTAGTTCTTTAAATGATTATTAAGGAGCCTCCACCTAACATGTATTCTGTCATTGGTTCCAGCATGGACCAAGACAGCTGGGTCATGCCCAGCCCCTCCCAGTAATTTATCAACCCGGTCCACCGCATGCTGAACCCTGGCACCAGGGAGACAGCAAACCATTCAGTTGAGGCGATCCTGGCGACAAATTATTCTAGCAGTCCTTCTGATTATAGAATCCCCTACTAACACTAACACCAGCTGTCTAGGCCTTCCTGCACTACCCTCACCACACCTCCCAGATGGTCTGCCTTCCCAGCTGTTAAGGATAGCAGGGACATCCAGGGCTGCCACCCCCACATCTTAACCCAACTTGGCAAATCTGTTTGGGTGCAAAAACCCAGGGCCAGCCTTCCTTTTCTGTAGCCCCTACCACTCCCTCTCGTTACAGTAACCCATCTCCCTACCTGAGAATCCTAATTAGCCCCTCCACATCAATCCCATTAGCTACCTGCTCAGAGAGCAGAAGACCCCTTTCAAGATTGTCAGTTCTGCCCAGTGTTGCAACTTGCTCCTCCAGATCTCTAACGCGAGTTTCCAGAAGGGCAACCTGCTCACATCTGTCACAGTGGTATCCATCCTGGAGCTGTTGCTCCATTGCTGCATACATGTGGCACACTGTGCACTGCACAGAAACTTCCACCCTGCTAGCACATTATCCCAGTTACAATATTAACAGGAAATATCAGTTGCCACTTACAGGTTAGTAGACTCCTGTTATAATCTCCTGTTTCCAACTCCTGTTTTTAATTCCACTTATCAAATGACCACTTGGTCAAAGGTCCAGCAAACGAAATACAGGCAAGCTCAAAAATTAGCAAACTCAGAGTGAGCTCTACAACAAGTTATATAGGAGCTGTATCACCTGTGACCAATTAACCCCTCCCCTTAATTAGACTGAAGGAAGACAAGGAACAGAAGAAAAAAAATGCTATTTTAAAGTGACAGAAAAAGGGATTTAAAAAATATGGGTTTTGGAAAAAAACATAAAATTCACTTTGGATGAAAAGATGGTAAATCCAGCAGGTCGCTATTAATTTCTAAGAGGACATTTGCAGGGAAGAGAGTGTACATTAGCAAATATATACTGCCCCATTTAAAAAAAAACAACAAAAAAAAAAAAACACACACATCAATGTCAGCTGATAGATGCCTAGAGGGTCAATCACCCAAAGAAAAGAGACTATACCTTCTTCTCTGCGGTGCATAGGAGGTATTCCAGACTGGATTATATATTGATTGAATATAGACTCTTGGGCCTTGATTCACTATTGGGCGTGGGCGCATATTCGTGGGCGAACGCCCAATTTTCATGGGCGACCGTCTATTTTTTACCCTGCAACCAACTTCACTATTGACCAGCGCCCATAAGCAGATGCCCAATCTAATTCACAAAAAGACACACGCCCGGAATCAGACTCACAAAGCAGACTTGCTAAGAAGCACGTCTAACACCATGAAAAATTACTGCAGAGACATGTTCACTTAGAAATTTGCTTTGCCAAATATTAGGACTTCACTTTAAACAATATCTGCTATTTCCAAAAAAATTAAGAATGTGTTAAAAATAGTTTTTTTCAAGGAAATCGACACAGTAAAAATCTAGACTCCCGTGCAGTGTCTTTGGCCGATATAACTGAGCATGTGCAGAACACATTTTAGGTGTCTGCCATGGGCGTTTGCTTTTTAGCCACTGCCTAATAGTAAATCTTACTGTGGATTCCTCTGACAGCCGACACTCGGTTGCGTCTACTGTGTTTAATAAACAGCACTCGGCATATCTTCATGTATTCTAATTTGATTTCCTTAGTTCTAGTGATTCTATTTTTGTTTCTTATCCTTTATAATTATTTCTGTAATGATTTTACTTATTTTGAAGGTCTAGATAATATTTATTTTGACAGCTGAATGTAAAAATAAAGGTCCGCAATAAAAAAAAAAACAAAAAAAACAGCATGGGTCCCCCCTCTCATCCTTACCAAGCCCTTCAGGTCTGGTATGGATATTAAGGGGGAACTCCACGCTGAAATTAAAAAAAAAAAACAGTGTGGGTCCCCCTCAATATCCATACCAGACCCTTATCCGAGCATGCAGCCCGGCAGGTCAGGAAAGGAGGGGGGAAGCGTGAGCACCCCCCCCGAACCATACCAGGCCACATGCCCTCAACATGGGGTGGGTGCTTTGGGGCAGGGGGGGCTCCCCCCCAAAGCACCTTGTCCCCATGTCGATGAGGACAAGGGCCTCTTCCCCACTACCCTGGCCGGTGGTTGTGGGGGTTTGCGGGCGGGGGGCTTATCAGAATCTGGAAGCCCCCTTTAACAAGGGGGCCCCCAGATCCCGCCCCCCCCCACGTGAAGGAGTCTGCGGTACATGGTTCCGCTGCTCCTTCACAAAAAAACAAAGTGTACTGTAAAAAAAACACAGTACAGGGTCTTTAACAAGTCCTTTATTAAAACAATGTCCCCCAAAGTAGATCCAACATCAATCACGGCGGCGGCGGAGACCCAAAAAAAGGAAAAAAAAAAGTTCCGCTCACATCGGAGGCTTCCAGCCTTGTGAAGAAAAGGATAGCTGACATTTCTTATATAGGTATGGAGCCGGGGACATCATCCGAGTGACCCGCCCCATGTCACATGCTTGCTGTTCCCGGCTGGCCCCGCCCCATACCTATATAAGCACTGTCAGACTGTCTCCTGCATTCAGCTAGTTAGCCTCAGTGGAGAGACAGGGTGACATTTCTCAAATAGGTAAGGGGCGGGGATGATGTCCCCGGCTGGCCCCGCCCCTAACCTATTTAAGAAATGTCAGCTAGCCTTTATTTCAGACGGCTGGAAGCCTCCGACGAGACCGGAACTTTTTTCTTTTTTTTTCTTTTTTCGGTTTGCGCCGCCGCCGTGAATGACGTTGGATCTACTGCGGGGGACATTGTTTTAATAAAGGACTTGTCAAAGACCCTGTACTGTGTTTTTTTTTACACCACACCTTTTTTTTTTTAATGAGTCGCGGGACCATGTACCGCAGACTCATTCACGTGGGGGGGGGGATCTGGGGGCCCCTTTGTTAAAGGGGGCTTCCAGATTCTGATAAGCCCCCCACCCGCAGACCCCCACAACCGCCGGCCAGGGTTGTGGGGAAGAGGCCCTTGTCCTCATCGACATGAGGACAAGGTGCTTTGGGGAGAGGGGGAGCCCGCGCTCGCTTGTCCCCCCCCGTTCCCGACCTGCCGGGCTGCATGCTCGGATAAGGGTCTGGTATGGATATTGAGGGGGACCCACGCTGTTTTTTTTTTTAATTTCAGCGTGGAGTTCCCCCTTAATATCCATACCATATCCGAAGGGCTTGGTATGGATGGGAGGGGGGACCCACGCTTTTTTTTAAATTATTTTGCAATAAAGGAAATTATTTTACATTCAGCTGTCAGTGGGGAACCCCGCTGACAGTTGAAACATTAACACATGGCTGTCGCTCCTACAATCCCGCATGAGTTATGTTATCAACTCATGCAGCATTTTAGTAGCAAAAACCAATGCAGCGCTCATGTTTCAGCTGTCGGCGGAGTTCCCCACTGACAGTTGATGTAAAAGTATTGCAGGGAATTATAAACAATTTTTAAAAAACCCGGCGTGGGGTCCCCCCTCCCATCCATACTAAGCCCTTCGGGTCTCGTATGGATGTTAAGGGGTAACTCCACGCTAAAATTAAATAAAAAACAGCATGGGGTACCCCCCAAAATCCATAACAGATACTTATCCGAGCATGCAGCCCGGCAGGTCAGGAAAGGGGGGGGGGCGAGCGAGCGCCTCCCCCCCTCCTGAACCATACCAGGCCACATGCCCATACCAAATTATTCAAACATTTGTAAACAGACCAATTAACTGAAATGGTTTGGCATTTGTACACCAAATATGACGTTCCCTGAGGCGTTGGTAAACCGAGGTACGCCTGTATTAGTATAGCAATCCTTTGTATTGGGATACATAGAACCAACATACATCTGAATTGGCAACATAGCACAACATTTGTGTCACATTGGAGATATCTGGCTAGTTACACTGACCTTGCCCAGGGACCTAGGATTGATTCACAACACAGAAATACAGGCTGGGTTAGCAATGTAGCTCCGTGGATTAGTGGTTAGCACTACTGCCTCACAACTCTAGGGTTGTCGGTTTGAATCCCAACCCCGGCAAGGAAGTAGCATGATCTCTGTGTGTGGCTGTCTTCAAATAGATGTTCTGGCAACATCTTTGCTTTCTGTCTAAATGATCCCTAAAATGTGAATTAGAATGAGGCCTTGTCTGTTGAAACACCTTCAATGCTGCACCTTATGTGAATGTCATACAATGGGATGAGATAAGGGCCTGGGCTACTAATAGATTTGATAATGATGGTTTACACTCCATCCACTTTTGTGAAGGATTTGGCAAGCAAAGAGCTGACAGAGAGAGAGAAGAGCGAGCCAGTGAGATGAAGAAGACTGAGCGAGAGATACATACTGAAGAGTGATAAAGAGAGACATACAGAAGAGTGAGCGAGAGCGAGCCAGTGAGACGAAGAAGAGTGAGCGAGAGATACATACTGAAGAGTGATAAAGAGAGACATACAGAAGAGTGAGCAAGAGCGAGCCAGTGAGACGAAGAAAAGTGAGCGAGAGATACATACTGAAGAGTGATAAAGAGAGACATACAGAAGAGTGAGCGAGAGAGAAGAGCGAGCCAGTGAGACAAAGAAGAGTGAGCGAGAGATACATACTGAAGAGTGATAAAGAGAGACATACAGAAGAGTGAGCGAGAGAGAAAAGACTTGGTTGGTGAATCCACACATCAAACTTGTCACAAATACTGGCATGGATTTTTCCACCAAATGCAAAGCAGACCCTTATCCCAGCAGGCAGGTACCGCACGCCTTCAAAGATTTATTTTCTTTGTTGATTTACCTGCTTCGTTCCCACTATATGCAATTGAAAATTACTTTTTAAGTTGCCAATTTTACTGTGTTTTCTAGAGAATTACTAACTAGTTGTATTTTCAGTTGTGTGTAGCATTGCGATTTCTATTTGAGTCTAGATGTTAATTTGCTAATAAATGGCCAAAATTTCAAATACCTTTGAACTCTCGCTGCAACAAATGGTGTATGTTAATACACTCACATTCACATTCATTATATCCAATATCAGGTACGATGTCAATTCACAAAAACACCACTGTCACATCTAATCCGATGTGGCAATTGCCCAACTTACAGTGAAGTTGCACGACTTCACAATCCAATTGGATGTGAACAGAGCCTACAGTGGACAATAGGGTGCATGTCAGGAATCTAGGAATGACCAGAAAGGTGTGGACTGACACAGGGAAACGCAGGTTTCAGGTATAGTATAATAATACAGTTTATTATTAGCCACCCAGATATATATATATATATATATATATAAACGCACAGTGAACAAACCAACCTTCCACTAATCTTAGTAGGTGCAGGAACACAGGCGTAGTCAGGGCTGGAGAGGTGGAACGGTCAGGCCGGCCGTAGGGTTCTGTAATGACCGTTTGGTGGTACCTCTAGTGGTCCCCAGGACAGGATTCCCCAGGGCGCGGAGTCTAAGTCCCAGTCTGCTTATTCACCAGGGCCCCTGATGGTGGGGTTGGACTTGGAGCAGACAGGAACCAGGTCGCGGCCCCTGAGTACACCTGCTAGTGGTAGAGGGATCCGCCAGAGGTATGTGCAGGTACGGCTGGATCCGTGCAGTATGGATGGATGGCAGAGTAGTTAGCGTGGTCAGACGGGCCAAGTCAGCAACGTGCGGGCAGCAAGGTACCAAAGGAGCAGGCAGAGAATGGTCAAGGTCACAAGCCGGGTTCAGTAACTCACGGGCAGCGCGATACAGGGGATCAGGCAGAAGGATGGTCAGGCAAGCCAGGGGTTCAACAGGAGACGGTCAGCAGAGGTCAGGATCAAGCCGGGTCAGCAACGAAGCAGGAACACAAGATACCAGGTACAGAGGGTCATGGGAAACCATACACCAAGGCCCAGATCACAGGCCTGGTCATGCCTTAAATACACCTTTCTGCAATCAGCCCCAGGTTTGGCTGATTGCACGTGTGAGCTTCTGGCTGCTGAGAGCACCCGCTGGTCAGCTCTGGTACTGCAGCCCACACGGCAGATGAGTCCCGCCACCAGTGCTGAGTCCATTCCTGACAGTGCAACTTGGTCTACGATTTGCAAGTCGCCTGTCATGCCAATTGCATGGCAATCGCAAACAATGTTACTGGGGGCTACCCGGTCACATTAAAGCAGATTTCTAAGTGGTGTTATTGACACCACAGTCACATCACGTGACTTGCATAGAAGTTGCATGATTTCAAAGTCGGGGTACATGGTGATTTCAAGTGCAATTTGCAAGACATCCGACACCGATCTCTCAGCAAATTGCATGAAAAGTAGTGTATTCATTACTCCATTATTACTTGCGGCTCCGACCAAGTTTGAACCACAACAATATGAACGCTCCAATATGCACATTGAGTGGGACTTGGCATGTGATTTGCACAACATGCAAGTTGTAAATCGTCTGCAAAGTCGCACCCTATTGTCTGCTATTAGAGCGACCATATGGGTGTGTTTCAAACACTGATTTCTATAGTAGTACATGTACTACTTTAGTGGCAATTTGCATAGAGATCTGTGTCAGATGTCTTGAAAATTGCATTGAAATGGTCGACTTTACTGTAAGTCGCATGATTTGTAAATCAGCTTTGCCCAGAGTGTAATGTTTGGTGATGTTTGATTTCTGGAGTGTTTCGCCAATTGTTGGGAAATTCACCATACTAGTCAAATCGATTTGTCATTTTCAGTATTGCATACAAGATGTGGTCATGTGACTGTCTTAACTCATGCGAGAATCTGGAGGGAGTTGTGACCATAGTAGCAATAAAGGTTCCAATTGGGGTTCCCTTTCACATCCCTGCTCAATGTTGTGTTGTATGCTGCACACGTACATTTCACTGTATATATCTTTCTGATTTGTGGGGCCTGTATACCAAGGGTTAATGCAGGTAGGAAGGGGATTCATCAGGTGAAAACACTTTCACTGACCAAATTAAGGTCAGTGGTGGGTGTGGCTTAATTGGGTGTGGGGCCTTGTTTGGCGTGCTCCAAATACAACCTAGCTTATATAAAGATGTGCAGTAGTGAGTGATTTGGCCTGTTACTAGGCCGGGTGGTTTTTGACTAAGGCCTTGCTTGTAGTGGTTTGGGGGAAGAAGAGATTTTGTGCTGAATTGCCCCAGACACCACTCAGGCTGTGTTTGGAAGTGGGCTGGAAATGTTTGCATATTTTTGGCCTTGTAAAGTGTGTTTGTGTGTTATTGCACAATGATTGTGTTTTTTCTCTTTGCATTGAAAGCCTCACACATGTCAATCGTTTTGTTTAAAACCTGCTCTTGTTTTAATTTTGCTTGCTTATTTAGACTCCAATGCATTTTTCTGACAAACCTGCTGACAAATGTATGTGTAGGGGATTTGTAGAGGTGGGAGGGGTTTTTTTTCACGTCTTGTTTTCTTGATATTTTGATCTGTAGACTTTTTTGTGAATGGATCTTTATACTAAGTGATTGTGTAAGTAAATTTTATGTGTACAAAAATGTTATTTGATTCATCTTCCCCTTTGTTTCCTGCTATAACCTGAGCACACACAGTTCATTAGAAGTATCTTTAGATTGTAAGCTCTTATGAGCAGGAGTGTTTTATTATTGCCACATCAATCCTATTTTTTTGTGACTCACACCAAGATATTGACTGTACCTACTTGTTCCTGCTGACCAAATAAATGAAGATATATTTGATCAATAAATGTTTGACCGATGTTTTGTTTATTTTATGTTCAATATATGAACAACCTTAATAGTTACTTTGTATACTTATATAATCTGCTCAAATGTAGCTTGTAAGAGCGTGAATATGCAAGTGTGTGCAAACTGGCTTTTTTGAAAACAAACCAAAAAAAAAAAAAAACCCCTCTTGCACCACAATATTGTTATGTACCAATGAATATCCCACATTCACTGTGCAGCCAGCTACAGGTTTTCTACAATTTGATTTACAGTAATAAAATAGTCCACACTGTGTTGAGTTTTGGCCTTTGGCAACAAATATATATATTAGCCAAGGTTATTGAAAAAATTCAATGAGAAACACATATTCGCGAAAGCTAAACATAGTCGTGCATACAAATGCGCGATTGCTGACAAACTTTCGCGATTGCTGCCATTAAATGCGCGATCGCGAACAAATAAACGCCAAACAGCTGTCCCCGTGGCGCTCAAGCGGCTGTCCTCCCGGAAGTGGTTGTGGGGAGTGTAAGTGGGTGAGAGTGGTTGGAGGATTCTGTGTTTCTTTGAATTTTTTTGCAGTTTGATTGGCATTTGGACATGGCAAGACAACAGTTCGCAACTGAGGAGATGATCTTTATTTGTAAAGTAAGTGTGGCCATTGCAAATATGTTTATAACATCTGAGGGACGGGTAATTGCAATTTTTTGGTTGGGGCCTAGCAGAATCTCACTTGGTGCACATGCTACTTATCTGTACATTAGCTCCTGGGTATTGATGGGTCAATGATATTAACCACTTGCCTGCTGGGTACTCCTACCCCCTTCCTGTCCAGGCCAATTTTCATCTTTTTGCACTGTTACCCTTTGAATGACAATTGTGTGGTCATGCCACATTGTACCCATCTTAAATTTATATCAGTTTTTTCAGACAAGTAGCTTTCTTTGGGTGGTATTGACTTGCTGCTGTGTGTTTTACTTTTTGCTCGATAAACAACAAACTATCACATAATGAAAAAAAAACCTCTTTCTATTATAACATTTGGTAAACCGGTAATTTATCAACATTGATGTGCGTTGATGAGGCAGCACAGGTGGGTGGCACTGCTGGCCACAGGTGGGCGGAACTGGTGGGTGGCACTGATCATCAGTGCCCTGATGATCGGTGCCGATCCCTGCTCTGATAACTGCTGGTTCTTGGCAGTACTTTCCCCACATTATGACAGCGTGAGGAAAGTGCAGCCAAGACCCGACAATCGCATTTCCCTGTGATCAGCGTGTCATTGGACACGGCTGATCACATGGTAAAAATCCGCTGTGATTGGCCTTTTACCACATCACGTGATCAGCTGTGTCCGTAGGACACAGCAATCACGGAGATCGCTGGGGGCGCGTAGGAGAGCACGTTCTGCCAGGACGTCATATGATGCCCACCCCGAACTGGCTGGACGCAGTGTAGCATTATTAGGCTATCTGCGGTTGGCAAATAGGTAACCAGCTAGGCCTTCATGGTTAATCTTTGAATATCTGGACATGTATACTGCGTATAATGCATTACATTCTACAATGTGTTGGTGTACACGGTATTACAGTGTACAAAGTATTACAGTGTGCAATGCATTGCTGTATCCTGCATGACAGTGCATTACAGTCTACAACAGGGGTCCTCAAACTTTTCAAACAGGGGGCCAGTTCACTGTCCCTCAGACCGTTGGAGGGCCGGACTATAGTTTAAAAAAAAAAAAAAAATGGTCATCTCCTGTACTGTGCCCCATCATTGGTGTCAGTGGGTGAAATAGTTCCCCATCATTGCTGTCAGTGGGAGGAATAGTGCCCCATCATTGGTGTCAGTGGGAGGAATAGTACCCCATCATTGGTGTCAGTGGGAGGAATAGTGCCCCATCATTGGTGTCAGTGGGAGGAATAGTACCCCATCATTGGTGTCAGTGGGAGGAATAATGCCCCATCATTATTATAAGTGACACCAATGATGGGGCACTATTCTTCCCACTGACAGCAATGACACTTAACTAGCTGACCCCTGTTCCAGCATGGTGCTGCTGCAGCCAGCATACCTGGTTGCAGCAGTACCATCTGCACGGCACACCTGTCAGCTGTCCTCCTTCCTTCACTTCGGCCTCTCCCTCCCTTGATTTTCATGTGGCCGCTCGGCTCCGCCTCCTCGCCAGTGATTGGCCGCCTGTGTGCCTTTCCTGAGCTACAGTACTAGCGCCCAATCACCGAAGAGGAATGTGGTCACTGTACAATGGAGACAGGCTATTAATTGTGTCTAGGTAGAAAACAACCTTAGAAATAATGTACGGTTTGAACGTCTATATAATATATAACCATACTAATGCAATGACTTGACCACATTTGTTCTTTTTTTTGCAGGGGATGCCGGCTATCCGCAGCTGACGTGGCTGATGGCTCCAGTCAGGTACCCCCAGAGCCTGGCCCAGAAAAATTATAACAAGGCTCACGTCAAAACAAGAGCCATAGTGGAGCAGACCATCGGGGTGCTGAAATCCCGATTCTTGTGTTTGGCCAGGCCTGGGGGTGAGTGTTCCAGGATCATCCTCACCTGTTGCCTCCTACACAACATCTGCCAGGCGAGGAATGATTCCTGAGAGACTTCTGAGGAGAGGGAGCCGGAAGTCCGTCAACTGCGGGTGTCCCGAAGGTCCAATACGGATGATGGGATGGCCACGCGAACTAATCTGATCACCCGCTACTTCACATGTACGTATTCTACCATAGGTAGAGATTAAATTTGTTGCAGTTGCAATCAATTGGGTCCTTGTTTTGGTCTTGAACAATCGTTATCTTAAATTAAGTTATATCTTTTCAATCCATTGAATTGGCTAGTATATCTGAGGTGGGAAAATATTAATCTTAGTAACAGACTACAATATTACCAAGAATAATCCACACAAGGATGGCCAAATACAGGTCTTATTTATTGAACAAGAAAGTAAGTTTGACAGAGCATATAGAAATTGGAGAGCAAAGATTAGACCTAATGTAAGTTCGTCCTCCAAGTTGGAGGTTTTCCATTTGATTTTTCCAACAATCAAACTCAGCAGATATCAAAAAGGTAGCTGCTGACTTGTCAAATACAGACACTCAACGCTCCCTCCATCCAGCAGGGTACTCACCATGACTGGTTTTATCAGCCATCTTCTCGCCCTGGCACCACCATCTTCAATGTGTGCCCCTGTCTGTGACAGCTTTTGGCTTCCTAAGCAGGTGCCCACTACACATGCTTGAGTAGCGCTGCACTTTGGGAATGGTCCCGTAGTCTTCAGGGACCAGACACCTCCAAGAAAACAACAGAGGGGGTAGTAGGGCAATTTACAATTGCAGCACAAGCGAGAGCAGGTACCTGTCCCATTCAAAGACTCTATACACAAAGGTGACAATCCTTAACCAGGAGCGGGAGACATGCCTTAAAGTTGAAATTCCCCTTTTGGGTGGAGCTCAGCTTGAAGTGTCTTTTCTATCACTGGCTCAAAAATGGTAAGAGGGGCTAAATCTGCCAATGAGATTTATACTACTCGAAAGCCAACACCCATTCAATGCTCGTGAACCAGCCCATATTGTTCTCTGGCCAAGAAGTTAAAATTTTTAAATTAGAAGGGGGCATCACTTTCAAACCCCAGGAAGTCCTTTGCTACCGTGAACCCTACATGAAGTAAGTGATTTGCTCCTCCAGGGGGTCCCACTGTATTGGCAGGAATCTTCACGTCCCAGGGCAGCATCACAGGCCACATGGGTCACACTTTAGGGTGCAGCAAATCAGCCATTTTGCACAGTCACACCACTCGTGTCTGTGCTCCGGCTTTTTTCCCTCCCGAAATCACAGGGGTGACCTATGCAAGAACATCCTTTGCTACAAGAGGTCACTAATGGTAAGTCATCTCACAAACACCCTGCTGAATCAACTGATTTGCTTGGTGCCTTGCAACAGCCGTAAATGGCATGTTTGCAGACTCTCCCTCCCACGGACACAGATGTTAACCACATACCCTCCTGAGGATTTCACCCCTTCCTGACCAGGCCATTTATAGCCTTAAAGCAATGCGTTACTTGAACTGACAATTGTGTGGTCATGCAGCGCTGGCCCCAAATGAAATGTAAATCCTTTGTATCCCAGAATTTGAGCTTTCATTTGTAGAAATTTTGTGACCTGTGTGTTTTGTAATTACTTGCACTAGATCACCCCAGCCATTCACTTTTGTGACTTAAGCAATCTTTCTCCCTTTTTGAGATTAAACATGTCCATTTCTGTAGTGCCAAATGTATTCTGCTCTATGTCTTTGCTGCCTAAAATCACAATACATGTACATTTTGTTGCTGCTGTGAATGTTCGAGTGTCTACAAATGGCAGACTATATCCTGTTTTAATGGTGTTATTTGTATTAGTAATGGTGGGGAGCAGCAATTTATAGCGGGACTGTGGCAGACATTCTTGCCACTGGGGGGAATTAACTTGCTGTCCCTGAGTGCCAAGCATTGGTTGCCATTTTAGCCAGTGTGTAGTCAACATGACAAGTTGTCCTGGCCAATCAAACATTACATGAAGAAATGCTGTGGCTTTGGGCAAGAGAGTGAAGAGGAAGTAGAACAGCCGGCCAGTTGGGCCTATTGTCTGTGCCACCTGTAGATTTCTGAAGGAAAAAACCCTCTGCTATGTATCTAAATATGTTTATTTTTCTTTCAGCTGATTAACTGCTGGAGGGGAAGGCAGATGGCGACCCTGGGAAACCTGTTGCAATTCACTGTCTGACGTCACAGGTGGGTTTGGAAAAGTGATCTTAACAATTGTTCCAAACTACAATAATAAACATGTAAGACTAATGCCGGCCATAGACGGGTTGAAAATCAGAAAATGTTTAGAACGTTGGTGGTACCTTCGGCCCATCGAACAACCGATTTTTCTTTTTGTTTTTTTTATTTTGAAGATCAGCCAATTTTCAACCTGTCTAAGGACTGCTTTACCTGCTCTGAACAACCGCTTGCCACAGAGCAGCCAAGATCATTCATTTAGCTGCTCCCATGCCAGCATTCCTTGGCCCCTCTCTCCTGTCCATTGCTCCCCGAACAAGCACCTTGTTTTGGTGTGATCCCAAGAACACTCCTTCATGAGCCACGTATACCAGAGAGGCAAGCTTTTCAAGTACATCATGAAATCAGGGTGGGGCTCCACTTCAAGTAAGCATTAGTGTGCCTGGGGGAGGGGGGGACCTTTGGCCTTGCCAAACACAGTAGATGCTCCAAGAATGTTTACTTGAACTCTTGAAATGGTTAAAAAGGAAAGACACTCTAGATAGCCTGCACTGAGAATTGACTGTCATGATGACGTGTCAATGATTATTTGCTCTCATTTTTCAGGAGTGGTACTGCTTGCGGTTGAAGCTGGTAGAAATCCACCTTCACGTCCTCCACTCACCTTCACTTGTGGCCAGTGGATATTTTGTGGCCCCAGGCAAGAATTGGCATTGAGGACCTGCATAAAGACCCTGGCATGCCAGAGGTGGTTTGGAAGCAGCACAGCAATTTGACCATCCCTTTCCTCTATGTTGGTTTTAGGGGTGCAGAATTGCTTCTCGTTCGTGAACGGACTGTCGCCAGATATCAGAGTCCCCATATTTTCAAGATATGTTTTAGCCATGTTGGCTTATTTTTATGTTGAGTCAATTAAAGACTATTTTTTGTTACCTTAAAAAAGTGTCAGATCCTCTTGATTCTATTCCTGAGACTTAAGATGGCCAGATAATATGCAATCTGAGGAAAAGTCAGTGCAATGTCCTCCACATGTAGCTAAAGTCTGTAATAGGAGGACCTACCAGAACTATGCATTCATTTGGAGTGGACCAGGCCCATACAGTACATCATGGAGGCTTGCTATGAAGGAACATTAATGTTTGGATACTTGAGCTCATGTGGTTTGTTTCCAAATATTTCTGCCCATTGCAGCGTATTGACTATTGCAGCTCAATAAAGATCAGGCATACAGAAAAGTGTACCTTGTCCATAGAATAGCCACTGGGAGGTCCTGTCTGGGCACACAGATCTGGCCTATGCATAATTGTGGAAAATGCCAATTTGGTCTGCTTTATAATATGAAGGGGTTAGTTCATGCTTGCTTCAGGGGAAACATTACAACAAATTTTGTTATTTTTCATAGGAAAACGTGGCCGATCCCTAGATGCATTGAGGTACATAGCAGAGGTTCAAGATACTCCATAGAAGAACTTATTGTTCTTCCTAACTATACAGGTGGCACAGACACAAGCATACACCCAGGGCCACTGTTAGATATCACGGGGCCCCATACAGCATACCTGACAGGCCCCCACCACCAAAGAAAATATCCAAATTATATATATGGTAAAAATACACAACATTTTCTTCATGGACACAATCACAAACAAATTCCTGTTCAATCCAAATGATAAACCTGTACTGAGTTATTAAATCAAACGTTGTGTAATTGAGGGCTCATTCACATGGGTGCTGTAGCCTGTAGAGTGTGAATCAGTGTTTGGTTTTTGTGGCTGTCGCCATTAGCATGCAACCTATGTTACACTATGTGAATACTGCAGATCCTAATTTGACAAGCATATGGTTGCAGGTGTACAGCCCTGAACACACAGTGAGCATTCAGGGCCATTTCCCCACGCCTTCACACTTGTCAGATTAAAACCTGTGTTCATACAGCTGCTGTGTCCCCATAGTGTAACAGGTGGCTCTAGCCACATAAACTACCCACTCATTCATGCTGTACAGGCCAGAGGACCTGTGTGAATGTGGCATTTTGTGTTTGTTATATTTATTTTTTCCCAAAGCCCATTGAATTCAATGGGCTGCTTAACATGTGGAAACATGCCAAAATACTGCAGGCATGTTAATTTCCAAGTGTGTTGCACCTAACCGCACAGTAGTGTGGTGCGATGCGTTTTTGTGGCTGTGAATGGGGCTGTTTTTAATAGACGTGTGTAGGTGCAATAACGTTTTCATTAGAGATGAGCGAATTATTCAAAAATTCGATTCGGCTGATTCGGCGAATTCGCGGAATAAATTTGATTCGAGTCGAATATATTCGCTGCGAATTTAACTTATAAAAATGGGGTTTCTAGGCTTCAGAGAGCCTTTATATTAGTGCAGAACACTGTACCTTTAATTTAAATGCCCTTGGAGTCTGCTGGGGAAGAGAAATAATACTGTCAGTCAGTATGACATGCAGATGAGTGCCGTCGATCTTAGAATCACCGCACACTTCACTCATTTGGGCAGTCACGGGGCCAAAACCAGAGTGTGGAGCCACAGTGTGGCGGTGGAGGCAGCAGCAATGGGAGGCCATACAGCACCCTATGACAAAATGGAACCCACCAGCAGTGTGAGGAGACCTGAAAGTGGCACATGGCAGAGTGTGGCGATGGAGACAGCAGCAATGGGAGGCCGTACAGGGACCCATGACACACTCTGGACCTGGCAGCAGCATGAGGAGGCGGTACAGGGGCCCATGACAGATTATGGGCCTGGCAGCAGCATGAGGAGTTGGTACGGGGGCCCATGGCAGATTACGGGCCTGGCAGCAGCAATGGGAGGCCCGTAATCTGCCAGCACCCTATGACAAAATGGAACCCACCAGCAGTGTGAGGAGACCAGAAAGTGGCACATGGCAGAGTGTGGCGATGGAGACAGCAGCAATGGGAGGCCGTACAGGGACCCATGACACACTCTGGACCTGGCAGCAGCATGAGGAGGCAGTACAGGGGCCCATGACAGATTACGAGCCTGGCAGCAGCATGAGGAGTCGGTACGGGGGCCCATGGCAGATTACGGGCCTGGCAGCAGCAATGGGAGGCCGTACAGGGACCCATGACACACTCTGGACCTGGCAGCAGCATGAGGAGGCGGTACAGGGGCCCATGACAGATTACGGGCCTGGCAGCAGCATGAGGAGTCGGTACGGGGGCCCATGGCAGATTACGGGCCTGGCAGCAGCAATGGGAGGCCCGTAATCTGCCAGCACCCTATGACAAAATGGAACCCACCAGCAGTGTGAGGAGACCTGAAAGTGGCACATGGCAGAATGTGGCGATGGAGACAGCAGCAATGGGAGGCCGTACAGGGACCCATGACACACTCTGGACCTGGCAGCAGCATGAGGAGGCGGTACAGGGGCCCATGACAGATTACGGGCCTGGCAGCAGCATGAGGAGTCGGTACGGGGGCCCATGGCAGATTACGGGCCTGGCAGCAGCAATGGGAGGCCGTACAGGGACCCATGACACACTCTGGACCTGGCAGCAGCATGAGGAGGCGGTACAGGGGCCCATGACAGATTACGGGCCTGGCAGCAGCAATGGGAGGGCCGTAATCTGCCAGCACCCTATGACAAAATGGAACCCACCAGCAGTGTGAGGAGACCAGAAAGTGGCACATGGCAGAGTGTGGCGATGGAGACAGCAGCAATGGGAGGCCGTACAGGGACCCATGACACACTCTGGACCTGGCAGCAGCATGAGGAAGCGGTACAGGGGCCCATGACAGATTACGGGCCTGGCAGCAGCATGAGGAGTCGGTACGGGGGCCCATGGCAGATTACGGGCCTGGCAGCAGCAATGGGAGGCCCGTAATCTGCCAGCACCCTATGACAAAATGGAACCCACCAGCAGTGTGAGGAGACCTGAAAGTGGCACATGGCAGAGTGTGGCGATGGAGACAGCAGCAATGGGAGGCCGTACAGGGACCCATGACACACTCTGGACCTGGCAGCAGCAAGAGGAGGCGGTACAGGGGCCCATGGCAGAGTGGCAAAGCGTAAGCAGCTTAAATTGAAGGCCATACAGAGGCCTATGTTAAAAATAATAACATGTTTGGGGCATGATTCATGGCGGATTTAGTCAGTTGTGTCAGGAACCGGTGGTTTGAAATCCAGACTAATCCACGCCTGATTCATTTTCACAAACGTGAGTCTCTCCACAATTTGGGTGGACAGTCGTGTCCTCCGCGGAGTTACAATACCTCCTGCCGCACTAAAGACGCGCTCCGATGCCACGCTACTGGCCGGGCATGACAGCCTTTCAAGGGCAAATTCAGCTAGTTGGGGCCAAAGGTCAAGTTTCGTTGCCCAGTAGTCAAGGGGATTGTCTACCTCGGTTGGCAGGGTGCTGCCCAAGTAGGCCCAAGCCTGTTGTTTGAGGTCCTGCTCCAGGTCCACCTGATGCTGCTGCTGCTGCGGCTGGTTACTAGTTTCCTCACTGCGCTGGTGAAGAAAGCTACTCATCATCGACTGCAGACTGAGGCAGCCGCTGCTGGTGGATCTGCCACTGCTCCTACCACCCCACCCCTCCCCTGCTGCCATGGCAGCGGAACGCGAGCGCACAGGGCCCACAGTGTCTGAGGATGGACGTTGGCGCACAAAGGCAGAGACCAACTGACTACATAGGTGATTTTTATAGTACGTTATTTTGGCCTCCCTCTCAGCAGGTGTGAAAAAGGCCACCATTTTTGAACGGTAGCGAGGGTCCAACAAGGTGGACAGCCTCTGTCTGATGGTTATTATTCGGCTGTCGCTACGCAAGCAACCGAGCATGCTATGGGCCATTTGTGCCAAGGAATGCGAGGGACTCCCTGCCTCCATCTCCACAGCATACTGCCACGGTGCGTCTGGGTCCTCTGTCTCCTCCTCCTCCTCTACCAGATGCTCCTGCTCCTCCACTCCTGTCCGCTGAGTGGAAAAACCACCCATTTCACTCAATAATTCCTGAGCACCAATGTCCTCCTCTACCTCCTCCTCTTCTTCCTGTCCTGCCCCCACAGGGGTCATGTGGCGTTGAGATCTGTGCGCCACGTCTACCGCACCCTGACCAGCCATTGTTAACAGCATTTGTTCCAGGACGTGCAACAGAGGAATGACGTCGTTCATCCCATAGTCCTGCCGACTCACGAATAGCGTGGCCTCCTCAAAGGGCCTGAGCAAGCGGCAGGTGTCACGCATGAGCTGCCAATGGCTGACATCTAAGTTACACAGGGGAGTACCTTTATCCGCTTGTAACATCAGGAAATCGGTGATGGCCTTTCGCTGTTCGTAAAGGTGGTCTAACATATGTAGGGTTGAATTCCACCTTGTTGCAAC
This sequence comes from Staurois parvus, assembly GCF_062004578.1. NCBI lineage: Eukaryota > Metazoa > Chordata > Amphibia > Anura > Ranidae > Staurois > Staurois parvus. Next base: position 10,316,739 of record NW_028318013.1, read on the forward strand.
GTCGCAGATCAGGCGATGCTGTGGAATTCCGTTCTGCTGCTGCAGCTGAAGGAGGGTGTGCTTTGCGGTGTAGGAATGGCTGAAATGCATGCAAAGTTTACGTGACATTTTAAGGATGTCTTGCAGTGGGATGGTGGATTTTAGGAACCGCTTGACAACCAGATTGAACACGTGAGCCATGCATGGCGCATGGCACAACCTTCCTTGACGCAGAGCAGACACCATGTTCTTTCCGTTGTCGGTCAACATGGTTCCGATTTTCAGTTTGCGCGGAGACAGCCATCTGTCGATTTCTCTGTTCATTACACTCAGAAGTTCCTCCCCTGTGTGACTACGTTCGCCAAGGCATGCCAGGTGCAGCACAGCGTGACACCGTTGCGCCCTGCACATGTGATATGCCGGTCGGGTAATGGGAATTGGCACGGGGGTAGCGGCTGAGGACACGGCGGAAGAAGAGGTGGTAGAGGCGGACATCTTTGCTGGACCAAGGACGTGCAAACGTGGAGGCAAAAGCGGCGTGACCTGTCCAAGTTGCTGGTGCGGCTGTGCCGGCACCACGTTCACCCAGTGGGCCGTAAATGACATGTACTGTCCTTGACCATAGTTACAGCTCCACACGTCGGCGCTGCCGTGCACTTTGGCAGAGACCGACATGCTCAAAGACTGGCCCACCATCTCTTCTACATGTGAATGCGGGGCTGGCACTGCCTTTTTGGCGAAGAAATGCCGGCTTGGCACTCTCCACCGCGGCTCGGCACAAGCCATCATTTCTCGGAAAGGTGCTGAGTCCACCACTTGGAAAGGGAGGGACTGCAGCACCAGCAACTTGGACAGGAGGACGTTCAGCTTCTGCACCGTCGGGTGCGTGCTCGCAAACTGTTGTCTCTTGGAAACGGATTCCAAGAAAGACTGCTGACAGAATCCGTGAAGAGGAGTAGCAGGAGAAGGAGCATCTGAACGAGCGGAAGATGCCAACGAGCGACAACTCCCCTCAGCAGAGGTGTTGGAGCCTTGACTGGCTGATAGAGGGCGATTGACGTCGGGTGACGGAGCAAGTAACGGAGCGGGTGATGGAGCGGGGGCTGGGGCAGGCAGAACCGCCGTATCTTTATCACGGTTTTCCCAGGCCACCGAATGGCGACGCTGCATATGCTGACGCAACGCTGTAGTCCCAAAATGGGCCCCCTGGCCACGCTTGACTTTCTGCCCACATAGTCGACATACGGCTACGTTTACTTCCTCGTGCGGCTTGACGAAAAATTGCCACACCGCCGAGTAGGAAACTTTGCCCCCGCTACTCCTCACTGGCTGACTGCTACTTCCTCCGTGCACACCGGCACCACTACTGGCCGTGGTGGTAGGCTGCAGTGGAGCTGGTGCTCTACTCCGTGGCCGTTTGCCTCCACTGACACTGCTGCGACCCTGCTGCCTCCTGGGCAACCCACCGACTGTTTTGCTCGCTGCCAAGCTGGCACCCTCTTCTCCTGATGATGCGGAAGCAATAGCCTGATGACGACGAGGCTGCCAAGTGCGATCAGCCTCATCATCATCAATTAGGGTCTCCGCCTCACTACTAGCCCCCTCGACTGCGTGTGGGTCAGGAGACAGACCTGTCTCTAGACCGGCTACCGAGCCACTCTCCTCGCCAGTACTTCTTCGCCTGGCTGCTGAAGAGGCGGATGTCTCCCCCCGTTCCTGACCGCCCTCTGTTAGCTCTTCCTCACTGTACAGTGGGGCTGAGCCCACAGCATGCGATACTTCGCTTGGTGAGGGAACACCAAAGGACAGGGGCAGGTAGAGGACACGTGATTTCAGTGGGCTTGCTCCCGGGCCATACCAACTAACGGTTGTGTCTGACGTACCCACCGACCGTTGGCTGTAGGTGTCAGAGGTGACCTGGGAAGAGGAAGACGACCGAGCCAACCAATCGATGACGGCAGGGTTGTCGGTGGGGACACGACCGCTGGATGACACCGGGAGCACTGGCCTCTGGCTGCGACTAGTGCTGCCTCGACCCCTTCCTCTGCTGCCACATCTGCTCGCTCCTGAAACATTGCCTCCTCTGCCACTCCTCTGCGTGTTGTCTGACATACTCTTTAATTCAACGATTCTGTGTCCCTGAGTAACGATTCTGTGTCCCTGAGTAACGATTCTGTGTCCCTCAGTAACGATTCTGTGTCCCTGAGTAACGATTCTGTGTCCCTCAGTAACGATTCTGTGTCCCTGAGTAACGATTCTGTGTCCCTGAGTAACGATTCTGTGTCCCTGAGTAACAATTCTGTGTCCCTGAGTAACGATTCTCTGTCCCTGAGTAACGATTCTGTGTCCCTGAGTAACAATTCTGTGTCCCTGAGTAACGATTCTGTGTCCCTGAGTAACGATTCTGTGTCCCTCAGTAACGATTCTGTGTCCCTCAGTAACGATTCTGTGTCCCTGAGTAACGATTCTGTGTCCCTCAGTAATGATTCTGTGTCCCTGAGTAACAATTCTGTGTCCCTCAGTAACGATTCTGTGTCCCTGAGTAACAATTCTGTGTCCCTGAGTAACAATTCTGTGTCCCTGAGTAACAATTTTGTGTCCCTCAGTAACGATTCTGTGTCCCTCAGTAACGATTCTGTGTCCCTGAGTAACGATTCTGTGTCCCTGAGTAACAATTCTGTGTCCCTGAGTAATAATTTTGTGTCCCTGAGTAACAATTCTGTGTCTGTCCCTGAGTAACAATTCTGTGTCCCTGAGTAACAATTCTGTGTCCCTGAGTAATGATTCTGTGTCCCTCAGTAACAATTCTGTGTCCCTGAGTAACAATTCTGTGTCTGTCCCTGAGTAACAAGTCTGTGTCCCTGAGTAACAATTCTGTGTCCCTGAGTAACAATTCTGTGTCCCTCAGTAACGATTCTGTGTCCCTCAGTAACAATTCTGTGTCCCTGAGTAACAATTCTGTGTCCCTGAGTAACAATTCTGTGTCTGTCCCTGAGTAACAATTCTGTGTCCCTGAGTAACAATTCTGTGTCCCTGAGTAACGATTCTGTGTCCCTCAGTACCAATTCTGTGTCCCTGAGTAACGATTCTGTGTCCCTGAGTAACAATTCTGTGTCCCTGAGTAACGATTCTGTGTCCCTGAGTAACGATTCTGTGTCCCTCAGTAACAATTCTGTGTCCCTGAGTAACAATTCTGTGTCTGTCCCTGAGTAACAATTCTGTGTCCCTGAGTAACAATTCTGTGTCCCTGAGTAACAATTCTGTGTCTGTCCCTGAGTAACAATTCTGTGTCCCTGAGTAACAATTCTGTGTCCCTCAGTAACGATTCTGTGTCCCTCAGTAACAATTCTGTGTCCCTGAGTAACAATTCTGTGTCTGTCCCTGAGTAACAATTCTGTGTCCCTGAGTAACAATTCTGTGTCCCTGAGTAACGATTCTGTGTCCCTAAGTAACGATTCTGTGTCCCTAAGTAACGATTCTGTGGCCCTAAAGTCTCTCTGGCCCTAACTCTGTCCCTAATACAGACAGGTCTGTCTCTCTTGAATGACCGGAAGCTAATGGAGAATTGTAAGATGGCCGCAATTTATAGCTCCACCATTACACAGTGCTGGCTGGCTGGCTGCTGATTGGCTAATGCGATCACATGTCATGAATGAATGCATTATGGGTCAGCGCGCCTTGTCTGCGCGCCTTCCCAGAGATCCCCGCTCCGTCGCCACACATGTCGCCGCCATTTTTGGAAAAATTTGATTCGTGCATCCGAAGTTTGCTAATTTTCGGATTCGGCGCGAATCGAATTTTTCCTGAACTTCGAAACGAATTCCACTTCGCCATGTTCGATTCGCTCATCTCTAGTTTTCATCATGGTACCTGCACACATCTACAGAGGGCATTGCATTTCTTTGCTGTGCTGGAAAATGTGTGTTCTTGCATGCGTTTCTGCACCACCAATGGTGTGAACAAGTCCTAAGGGCCGGTTCACACTATAGAAACAGTCTAGATGTGTTCCTGATGGGTTTTTTTCATGCCCTTTTGGCATGCATGTTTAGTGTGTTCCAGTACATTTTGGATGCGTTTTGGACATGTTTACATTGCATTTTTGTATCCCTTCCACTTATTTTTTTCTATTTTCTTTGTATTCAATGTAGTTAGGGACATGTGCGTTTTAGTACATTCAAGGACGTTTCAATGTGTTCCAGTACAGTTCTGTGCAGAAACAATGCAGTGTGGTCAACTTTGTTTACAGCACCTGCAATGCACTGAAAATGCAGCGCTGATGTGAACTATGACATTGACAACCATATAACCTTCTTTCTGTGCGTTTGTGATGCCGAAAAAGCAACTGAAACACATGTAGTGTGAACTGGCCCTAAAGGTTATTAGAGGTCAGGGAACGGGACTGACCAGGAATTGTGAATTCAATCAGATTAGTGGTGATATACAATCAGCAATCGTATAAAAATGTGAGATCTGAGCTGTAGCTGATAGAAAATGAGACACATTCACTTCATCAGTAAATAGATAGTTAAAGAGTGGGGCGGTGATCCATAGATTTGCATATGGGACAGGTGATGATGGGGTGGGGGAGGGGGTCAAGTTGTATAAGGAGACAGATTTAAAAGAGAAAAAAGTTACAATGAAATATACACGGCATGAAACTTGCACATTTCCTAATTGGCAGAAGAACAGTACATAGGTAACATTCATCCACTTTCTAGTCATTAGGCAAAATCATAATTGATTGATCAATATTCCTGGCACTGACACAACCCAGAAAATTGATCTCCATTTTTTGGGATGTAGCCATGACTGGGATTAGAACCCATGACCCAAGTGCTGTAAGTTCTGAGCTCTAACCACTAAACCACTGTGGGAGACACAGTTTGAGCTACAATGTAGAATAGTTACATTGTTTAAAAATGATACAGCGAGCGCTGGTCAAATGATATAGACTACTAAAATGGTATTACACAAGATAAATATAACCACGAACAGTAGTGCATGAATTCGTGAAAGGTCATCCACCCTTGTGACAGTGTACTACACTATTGAGCACCTCCCCAGGACCATTTGGGCACCCACCCAGATGGATGGATTGAGCTGGATGACTAACCCATAGCTGCCAGCATACCGCTGCACCCCCAGATGTGTGATGTGTATAACATATGCACATTAATACTTTTGTTCTGGTGAGTGTAGACCAGTCCCAAGGGTGGTTTACCTTTCACAAGTTCATGCACTACTGTCCGTCATGGAGAGACCACACGTGCCATTCATAGGCACTCTCTGAGTTGGTACTCTCACACGAAGGACATTCCATTATTCAGGAATGATTCTATGAACTTATTTTAGCACCATTTACAATTTTACATCATTGTTGCAATTCTTTGCACTTTTTGGTTTTTACATGCGTTCATTATTGATCACATGCATTTATAGCGCTGCACTTGTCTTTAACATAGAATAGTTACGTGTTTAAAGAGAATGAAGATATATAATTATATTGGGAAATTAGAAGTATATAAATTATTTGAGATATAAGTGTGAAAATGTTTAACATTTGAATACAGAATGTATGACATTCATTAGTAAATGCATTAGTTTCCTGATCATTTTGGAGAAACAGCAAAAAAAAGAAATAAAAAAAATAGAAAATTCTAATACAGGTGTACTATTTATTACATTCTAAGGATTCTCTTTTGCTATCAGAAAAACGCCAATATTAATAAAGCCCGCGCTTGTGCGCCATCTAGCGAACATATCCGGTATTGCACCTAAAAATGTGCCAGACGGGATACCACATTTACTAATAGCAAAGTAGTCAGTAGATGCTCTTTAATGAGCTTGCTAGACGTTGCTCAGACGACTGATTGATTGAACTGAGTCTGCCTGAATGGTCAGTCTCTGCTAGTACACTCACATTTTAGTGAATCAAGGCCTTGGAGTCTTTGGTGAAAACTAATGTAGATGTAATATCTATATCTGACCATGACCCTGTCACAATGAGACTATGAATGGGAAGAACAGAGTAAAATAAATATGTGGAGATTAAATGAAACCATCTTACAGGTTCCAGAAGTAGAAACAAGAGTAGAAAAGGAAATCGATCAATATTTTATGATAAATGAGTCCAAGGAAGTTTCTATCGCCACGGTATGGGAAGCACATAAAGCTTATACTGATAGCAAAGGGGGTGGAAATAAAGAAAGAGCAGGGAAAAATAATCAGGACATTAATGGAGGAACTACATCAGCTGGAACAACTACATAAAAAGATGATAAATATAGAGTTACAACAAGAGATAATACTAAAAAAGGGAAGAGTTAAAGGACTTTATGGAGCAAGAAACAAGGAAAATGTTTAATGGGGTCTCTAAGGAAAGATATCGGTGGGGGAATAAACCAGGAAAATACTTATTGAGGAAGTTAAAGGAAAAGGAATCAAAGAAATTTGAAGACAAAGTTAAGGATGAAAAAAGGAGAGATGGTGTAGACAACCACCGATATCACCAATACATTCCATAGATTTTATAGTAAGCTATATGGTTCAGAAGGAAAATATAAGGAATTAGAAGAAGAGAGAAGGGAGAAGAGGTTGTTTTACTTGAAAGAGGCCGGTATGCCTAGTTTAGATAAAGCCAGATTAGCAGCTTTAGATACCCCAATATCAATTGAAGAGGTCAACTTAGCATTAAAGGGCACAGCTACAGGGAAGAGCCCAGGACCTGATGGATTCACAGTGGGATATTATAAGACGTTTAAAGAACAATTAGCCTCCAAACTGTGCAGATATATGAATGTACTGGGAGAGGAGACAAAGATGAGAGAGGAGTCGTTACATGCATATATCACGATCATACATAAGGAAGGGAAAGATAGGTCTCAGTGTGCCAGCTATAGACCTATATCTTTGCTGAATACGGACACAAAATTGTATGTGAATGTATTATCGACAAGGATGAAAGAGATGACATCCGACAGGATACATTTAGGCCAAGTGGGATTTATCCCGGTCAGAGAGGGAAAGGATAAGAACATTGCTCATCCTGCAAAAGATCAAAAGAGGAGAGGTTCCGAGAATTATTCTGTCAGTTGATGCTGAAAAGGCCTTCGATAGAGTGGACTGGGGATTTATGATCGATATGTTGAAAACAATAGGAATTGGGCCTAGAATGATGCAATGAATAAAAGAGCTATACAGAAGTCCCTCAGCTGCAGTAAAAGTAAATGGTTCATTATCCAAATTTTTTTAAGATGCATAATGGAACCATATAGGGATGTCCCCTCTCCCTGTTGCTCTTTGTGATCTCCTTTGAACTGCTGTTAGCAACTATTAGAAATAGCGTACATGTCAAGGAAATGTGGATGGGGGACAGTGAACATAAAGTGGCAGCATAGGCTGATGATATGCGGTTCTATATAACAAACCCCAGATTAACATTACCAAACTTAATGAGAAAACAAAGAATATGGAGAGCTATCCAACCTTAAAATGAACCCTTTGAAAAGTGAGATCTTCAATATAAATATCCCAAAGGCAGAGAAACAAATTTTACAAAAAGAATTCCCCTTTAAATGGAGAGATAAAGAAATAAAGTATTTGGGAATAAAATTAACATCATCTATAAAAAAAATTTATATCAGGAAAACTATATCCCGTTGATGAATTGAGGAAAACCTCTGAGATTAAAATGATAATAGTACCAAAAGTTTTATATAAATTTAACATGTTCCCAATAACTCTTCCAGGGTCTTTTTTTAGGTTTCTTAAAAAAAAAATGATACTCAGATATGTGTGGGTTAATAGAAAACCAAGAGTTAAATGTGAAGTTTTATGCAGTGACAAAAGAAAGGGGGATTAAATATGCCAGATTTTAAGAGATATTATAAAATTGGTGTTATTGTCAAGAATTGTAGAGTGGATATATAATACACAGTGGAAAAGTTGGGTAAAAATGGAGAGTTCACTTAGTAAGGCACCATTAGATAAGTATATATGGCTACCACAGGAATTTTGTTTATGGGATGAAGATATAAGCACTATGACACGGAATGTATGTAGAATTTGGGATGAACTACATAAGAAGGAGTGGAAGTTTAACTCATTGTCAATCCCATTGATGGGAACTAAATTTTTTCCACCCGGGAATGATATTTCATGGAAAGGTCTAATTGATAGAAATGCATGTTTAAAAGATATTGTGGATAAAGGGGTTTTATGTTCTTTATATGATTTAAAGAATAAGAAATAAATATTTTTTACACTAGATAAGACATTTTGTTGCAAAGCTCCCACAACCACTAAGGACCAAGGAAGAAATGTATCCTTTAGAAAAACTCTTGAGTACAAATAGAACACAAAAACATACCACCTCTAGGATCTATAGAATCCTTACTGAGATAGAGGGCAACTGTACCCCAAACGGTTTTGGAAAAGTGGGAAATGGAGCTTGAAACAAAATTGAATGAGCAACAAAAAAGAAAAATGTTTAGTTTAATAATATGAACATGAATATAGTGGAAATTAATTATACAGTTCTGGTAAGATGGTATATTACACCTAATGTTATGCATAAACTAAGGCCAGAGGTCTCACCCCAGTGCTGGAGGGGGTGTGGGGGTAAGGGAACAATGGCGCATATCTGGTGGGACTGTCTTTAAATACAGGAGTTCTGGAGGGAGATGGTGCAATACATAAGAGATTCAGGGAATAAGTGCACTGATGGACCCATGGGTTTGCCTATTTCATAGCTTTTGGTGAAGCAATATAAAAATATAATATTGTTCCATGTGGCCAAAAGCCTTATCCCTAAATACTGGCAAATAACAGAGTCCCCAAAAATGAAAAAAATGGATGGAAAGAGTCGAGTATATACATAGGATGGAAGAATTATAACGGAAGGACTGAGTAGACAAGAGGATGGGAGAGGGGGAGGGTGGGTAAATGGGCTGTAAATAGAGATTTTTTTATTGTTTGATGTTGGTTTGAAATGGATTTGTAGGATTAAAAAAATCAATAAAGAAATAGTTATATACATATAAAAAAAAAAAAAAAAAAGAAAAAAGAAGTAGAAAGCCAAACTGAGGTGATTGTTTCCAGTGAGACAATACACCATACCCTGCAGAGGAATGGCATGCCACGAAGAAGAATGTGTCATCTATGAAGGAACCCTTTCCTTATGCTCATGCACAAAAAAACCCACCTAGAATGTGCCAGGGCCCATGCTGAAAAAGAAGAAGACTACTGGGACTCCGTACTCTGGAGTGATAAGACCAAGATAAATGTTTTTGTAACTAATGGCTTCAAAACTGTATGCTGTTGCAAAGATGAGGAGTACAAAGAAAAATCCATGGTGCCTACAGTGAAACATGGTGGTGGCAGTGTCCTTCTGTGGGGCTGCATGAGTGCTGCTCGTGTTGGGGAGCTGCATTTCATTGATGGTATCATAAATTCACAGATGTACTGCTCTATATTGCAAGAGCAATTTCTACCATCACTCCGTGCCCTAGGTCGTTGTGCACTTTTCCAACATGGAAAAACACACATCTAAGACCTTGTTGCATTTCTGAAGAAGAATGGGGTAAAAGTGATTCAGTGGCCAAGTATGTCTCCTGATCTGAACCCAAACACCTATGGGGAATTTTTAAGAAACAAGTTGAGCATCACTCTACATTGTTAACTAGGTTATGTGTTTTTGTAATTATACTCCAATCCCTGTAGGAGTATTTACATGTAAACAGCTAGATCTGAGAGTTCTTACACAAAAGAGGTAGTTCCATGCAATGTACATTTATTGATAGAGTTACATAATATATACAAATTACAAGGCCAAGCAGTATTTACAACACAATGTACCATTTAAGTCACTTGACTTATATGATATTTACAAATTACCCACAAAACCATGTTTACAATACAATGTACAATACAAGTATGAAGTTAGTTTACCTATCAACTTCAGGTCTGGTCATGCTGCCTGCTGGGCTTCCCAACACAAAAAGAGCCCTACAGCTTGGTGACAAAGCCTTATATTCCCCCCTCCTTTCTGCACTGTGGCTAATACAATGCTCCCTAATTGGACACTCTACCTAGCAAATGTATATTGGGCACAGCCTGATTGGAAGTTCAAAGAAGGCTGCTGTTTACCACTCCTGTGAGATGTGCTAAGGGGACAACAAAAGACCAGAAATTATATAGTGGAGAACATACATACATACACACACACACACACACACACACACACACATATATATTTATATATTATATACACACACACACATATACATACATACACATATTTACACTAGCATGAAAGCTAGGAATTGTTTGATGCTTCAAAACAATCAATGGTTTAAATACTGTATAGTTCCATCTAACTAAAATATACTTGTAATTATAACATTATTTACATCCATTATTGGATATTTCACATAAACCCATTATCTAACACCATCCAGGTTCTAAAAGAGGTCGTTCTTGAAGAATGGAAAAAGATAGATGTTGCAATATGACGCCAACTTGCTCATTTCAGGTCTAGAAGACTTGGTGCTGTCCTTACAAATCATGGAAGGCATACAAAATACTAAATGTGGTACTTTTTGTTGTGGGGTATTGTAACGGACATGTAAAATTTATTGTAACGGACATGTAAGATTTGAGTAGAAATATGGTATCGTAGCCATAACAGGTTGAGTAGATTACATTAGGCCAGGCCCTTTCATTGCAAAGGTGTGTGCAGGAACAGTCTGGAAATTAAGGATGTATATTGAGCCCCTGGGCAGTAGGGAAATGAATAGATGGTACAAACAAGGGGTCATCAATTGATCTGGGATACAGATGTGTATGTATACACGATTACTCAATAGGCCTTACAGACTCAATCATCATTTAGCATCAATTAGCATTAATTAGTCTAAAGCCAGGTTCCTGGATGTGACACCTTTTGTGTGTCAATCAGGTTATCACCTTCTGGGAAAACCAGTGACAGCAGACAGACTGTCTGCCTTATATGGAAAGCTCTATAGGTAATATTCACAAAAAAGGAGTATGTTTAATCTATTATAAAAGCCAAAATATTAGTTGCAGAGATATGAACATGCTTCCTTCTTGTAGGCCATTCTGTACGTTGCATTTGCATATGAAAATCATATTTGTGGCTTGGGGAGAAAGCCAGGAAAATGCCTGGAATGATTAGATGACACAGGGGTGCGACAGTCTGATGGTGTTTGGTACTGTTGCGATCGGGCTGACGCGCTGGTGTCAGAAATCCAATCCCCGACTTGGTGTTCAGGCCAGTCTTGGCCCAATTGAACTTGGGCAGGTCCATACACAGTACCTCTTGTGGGCAGGTCAGGACCACCTCCCCCAGGGTCAATTGGCCGAAGACTAATGTCCCGCCCATGTCCTAATCCCAATAAATTGGGTACATGGACATTTGGACATTTGTGATCCGTATGGAGCTGGTTCGATTGACCATTGGATTGCTAAGTTTCTGGCTTGCTCCAGCCGCAGGGTAAAGTGTTATTCTGTCTTTTTATTCCCTTTTTATTTTATAGTAATTAGTCATTTGTGTGTCTTCTTATATCTTTTGTATTTTCTGTAACTTGTTATATTTTCTACATATTTTATGCACTGCCCACTTTGGAAAATTAAATCTTAAAATTAATTAGTGAACGTCTGTGTATTTAAGCACGTGCTCATATCTTCGGAGAGACTAGATTGGGGAGATTAGATTGTATTGTATTTTAGTGCCTTTAAAACGCTTGGTTAAGCTCATTGCCAATCTGTATGCAATTGCTCTGTGTGTGGGCAGATTGCGTGCAGATTGTAAAAGGTAACAGATCGGCCAGACGGAAATCTGTGTGTGTGGGGTGTCTCAACAGACCATTCTGCGGATAAACTGTTGGGTGGTGGCAGGCTACCTTTTGTGGTGTGTCTGGTGTGGGGGTGTGTGGACAGTGGAAGGGTTATCAACACCGGGGTTCACGCTAGGATAGCTGGAGAGACCTTAGAAGGGTGTGTGATTACTAAGCTGGTCCTCAACTCTAGTCAGGGCACCAGGTTGTATGTAAGATCGTATCTGCCAGTGTGTGGTCGACCAGCTGGATTGGAGTGGAGTCTCCATCCAGTGGTGGCCAGAGGCAGTGCGGGCTGTGAAAAGGTATCATGGCTGATCTTATATACGGTATATAAGTGTAAATCCCCTTTATTCCCCCTCTTTACCACCCTGTCGCAGACGCACGTGCGCGTCTCGGTTAGCTAGTCGCTGTGGGCGTGGCGTGTGGGGGACACGTGACAGGGTGATCTTTGATAGATCCTTGACAGGTATATTCATTTTTGCATTAACTAATTTGAGTAAAACTGAAGATTTTGTAATCTAAGTTATATTATTACCTTACTTTCATGTAATGAGCTAAACAAATTTTCTATAAAACTCAGTTTTGTAAAAATTTTGGAAATTGTTCTAGTGTTCATTGAGATATTGAATAAAATCTTACTTTTCAAAAGGGCTGTACTCATTTATGCTGAGCACATACATACATATACACATACACACACTATATTGCCAAAAGTATTGCCTTTACACGTACATGAACTTTAATGCCATCCCAGTTTTAGTCCATAGGGTGCAATATTGCGTTGGCCCGCCCTTTGCAACTATAACAGCTTCAACTCTTTGGGAAGGCTGTCCACAAGGTTTAGGAGTGTGTCTATGGGAATGTTTGACCATTCTTCCAGAAGTGCATTTGTGAGGTCGGGCACTGATGTCGGACAAGAAGGTCTGGCTCGCAGTCCAATTCATCCCACAGGTGTTCTATCGGGTTGAGGTGAGAACTCTGCGCAGGCCAGTCAAGTTCCTTCACCCCAAACTCGCTCACTCATCCATGTCTTTATGGACCTTGCTTTGTGCAGTGGTGCGCAGTCATGTTGGAACAGGAAGGGGCCATCCTCAAACTGCTTGGGACCATGAAATTATCCAAAATGTCTTGGTATGCTGACGCCTTAAGAGTTCCCTTCACTGGAACTAAAGGGCCAAGCCCAGCCCCTGAAAAACAAACCCCACATCATAATCCCCCCTCCATCAAACTTTATACTTGGCACAATGCAGTCAGGCAAGTACCATTCTCCAAGCAACCGCCAAACCCAGACACATTGTAAGGGAATTCCCATGAGACGGCTGGTGAATGACATGCGCATGTTCACAGAAATGCACAATCACACGCACGGTAAAGATTGGCACCAGACAGACTATTTAAAAGGTGCCTCTGCCTGTGCTGAGTGTTGACTGGTCTTCAGCTGTTCCCCGTTTCCTGCTCGTTCCTGTGTGATTTCCTTGTTGCTGACCCAGCTTGTTCCTGACTCTGATTACTCTCCTGCTTGATACTTGTTCCTGACTTCAGCTCTGCTCCTGACTTTGGCTTGCTTATGATTTGGTACCTCGCTGTCCACCCGTTGATGACCCTGCCTATTCCTTTGACACTGCTCCTGTCTCCCATCCCTGCTTCCTGCCTTGCTCTGGTGCACACCTGGTGACCTACCATACAAGCTCTGCATATTACTACTGTGCCTGAATTGGAGGTTCATCAGTCTTGCAAAGTCTCCAACTGAAAGAGCTGCAAACATCTGCTGGCGCTCTTGTCCCCCTGGTCCCTAGACACCCTCTGTTCCACTTCCAGTGGGGTCAGGGCTAGTGACACAAGTGAGGCCGACCTCATAATTTCCGTCTCCAATCAGGTACATGACACACATCCATCAGGTTACCAGAGAAGCATGATTGGTCGCTCCAAAGAACACATCTCCACTGTTCTAAAATCCAGGGATGGCATGCTTTACACCACTGTGTAGCAATCGTGCACACAGAGATGGACGTGGTCCTCCATTTTGTTAAGAACCCTTCCATGTTGTATCATCTCTTTCCCTCCCAAAGCAGGCTCTCTCCTCCAATCATCCCCCCTCCCTCTCTGCTGAGTGACTTTTTCATATAAGTTGATATCTTCACGTAGGATGTAATTACACAAACATGGAGCACATATTTGGATGGCTCACTTTAATACAAATAGTTTGGTATATTACATCCCCTAGCTGAGATCAACAGGAGAGCAGAAAATAATATCTCCTTAACCATCCCAGCAGGTATGTCATATTTCATATGTAGACATTCAGTAGGCGATTCTGCGTATTAATCTACCCGTGGGTGGAATGTTACATGTACCTAGGAAAAGTTATGGGCCATAATATAAGCTAGGAGGGATTTTAGTTCTAGCTTGGGTCTCCGCCCCAGCACCCCTCCCCAAATGAGGCGATTGGTTCTCTGCTGTAAAGAGACACCTTGCTGAGATCCTAGAAAAAGGCTGTTATGCTTGAAGCTGAGGTGTGTGAGAGTTGAACAATCTCCTGTTTTAACATTGAAACTAAGAGTGGGAGATCAAAGCATCCTTTTGGCTCTGAAACTTGGAATCTGCTTACCCAGGACATGTGGCAAGTACTTTAACCCTCTAACTTCCCTCTGTTATCTCTTTGCTGTGCCATTGTTCTCTGTGTATAATATATATATATATATATATATATATATATATATATATACGCGCTACATCTTTTTCTGTAAATATTTTTATTGCACCCTGTTGACCTTTTAGTAATAAATCTTACTTTCTGAAAGCATTGAACTGTTTCTAACGCCTTTAATGAAAACTACAAGTTCCTGCCTCTAAAGAGCGCTACTGTGTGTGTGTTTTAAACCTCGGTATATCTCTGCCTGCGGTGACAGTGGTATACTGATGATTATTCAAACATCATAGTGTATTGTTAATATTGCAGAGTTTCTCTCTCTGTACAAAAAGGAGGCGGTGGCAGTGTGAAGGGTTAATTGCAGTACAGGGGCGGACTGACAACTCATGGGGCCCCCGGGGCAATAGGAGATCATGGGGCCCCTGTGTCCTTGCCCAAACTCAAAAAAAAAAAAAAAAGTGTACCAGGGGCATCTCATGGGGCCCCCTAATGACCCCAGGCCTTCGGGCAGTGCCTGAGTTTCCAAATGGTCAGTCCACCCCTGATTGTGTAATTAACCTTACCCAGTAACAATCGCTCTCAGGCTGCCGGTACACAGACTGTGGTTCGTTAGCTGGAAAATCGGTGTGCAGGGTGCAGCTGGGCGTGGCATTGTTATGCACAGGACATTGCGGTTTTAGATTGGCTAGTCCTTCGGTCACGAGTTTGGTGAAAAGGGCTGGGGTCCGACGCCACAATCGTCACACATTGGCTGGCAGCGTACGTGGGATAGTTGCATTAGAGCTTCAGTAGTGCATTGTTAGGAATTAGCTCTGCACTGAAGGATTGAAACGTTTGCGGAAACAGTCCTTAGAAACAAGCGGTGCATATATATATATATTTATTTATTAGAGAGAGAGAGACATATAGCAACAGCTCTTTCCTTTTTCTGTTTTCTATTCTATCTTTGCTTGCAATTATGCCTGGTGAAGCAGAATACAGGAAAATGAGCAAAAGTGATTTAAGTACTGAGAGAGAAGCTTCAGAATGCCAGGCAGCGGTGGCCAGAGAGGCTGTGGAACGCCAGGCAGCGGCGGACAGAGCAGAACGCCAAGCAGTGGCTGACGGAGAGGCTGCAGAACGCCAGGCAGCGGCTGAGAGAGAGGCAGTGCAGAGGGAAGCTGATTGTCGGCACGAACTGGAGATGACAAGGCTCCAGCCGCAGCGACAGGTTCAGAACCTCAGGTCCCTAGAGCGCAGGGACGCCTCTCCGGGCGTGGGCCCAGCTGCCAAATTTCCAGCAATGAAAAAAAGACAGTGACATTGATATGTATTTACTGTCATTTGAAAAGAAATTGCCGTCAGTACCAGCTGCCCCAAGCACAATGGGCTCCGTACCTGATACCAGGGCTATGAGGCAAGGCCCTGGATGCGTTTATCGAGTTGCCAGAGGGGCAGGACGACAATTACGAAGCTCTAAAAGAAGCCATTGTCCGGGAGTACCAGATGACCCAGGAAGTGTACCGCAAGCGGTTTAGGTTCTCTCAAAAGAGACCTGAGGACTCTTACATGCATATGGTAGATTGCTTACGCTCCACATTCCGGCAGTGGACCCGAGAACTGAAAGCTGACTCCTACAAATCTTTGGAGGATCTCATGATACGAGATCAGCTCCTGCATATCTGCCCGGGAGACGTCAGACAGTTTGTCTTAGAAAGAGAACCAGCCTCTGCTAAAGCTGCAGCAATCTGGCAGATACCTATGTCCACAAGTGGGTGTGTGATCATCCAAATGGCCAATAGCAAATCGCCAATAGCAACCCTATGCCCCTAGGCTGTTATGCTTGAAGCTGAGGTGTGTGAGAGTAGAAGAATCTCCTGTTTTAACATCGAAACTAAGAGTGGAAGATCAAAGCATCCTTTTGGCTCTGAAACTTGGAATCTGCTTAACCCAGGACATGTGGCAAGTACTTTAACCCTCTAACTTCCCTCTGTTATCTCTTTGCTGTGCTATTGTTCTCTGTATATATATATATATAGGCTACATCTTTTTCTATAAATATTTTTATTGCACCCTGTTGACCATTTAGTAATAAATCTTACTTTCTGAAAGTGTTCAACTGTTTCTAACACCTTTAATGCAAACTAGGAATTCCTGCCCCTAAAGAGTGCTACTGTGTGTGTGTTTTAAACCTCGGTATATCTCTGCCTGTGGTGACAGTGGTATACTGACGATTATTCATACATCATAGTGTATTGTTAATATTGCCGAGTTTCCTCTCTCTGTACAAAAAGGAGGTGGTGGCAGTGTGAAGGGTTAATTGCATAATTTACCTGAACCAGTAACAATCGCTCTCAGGCTGCTGGTGCACAGACTGTGGTCCATTAGCTGGAAAATCTGTGTGCATGGTGCAGCTGGGCGTGACATTGTTATGCACGTGACAGCGCAGTTTTAGATTGGCTAGTCTTTCGGCGAGAAGGGCTGGGGTCTGACGCCGCGATCGTCACACACTGCATTCGACACTTTGCATTGCACTTGCTGATGTAAGGATTGGATGCAGCTGCTCGGCCATGGAAACCCATTCCATGAAGCTCTCAATGCACTGTTGTTGTGTTAATCTGAAGGCCACACAAAGTTTTGAAGTCTTGAGCTATTGACTCTGCAGGCAGTTGGTGACTTCTGTGCACTGTGCTCTTCAGCGCGCGCTGATCCCGCTCTATCATTTTACGAGGCCTACCACTTTGTGGCGGAGTTGCTATTGTTCCCAGTTGACTAACACTTGACTGTGGAATATTTAGTAGCAAGGAAATTTCACGGATGGACTTATTGCACATGTGGCAATCTATCATGGTACCATGCTTGAATTCGCTGAGCTCCTGAGCGCAACTCATTCTTTCACAAAATGTTTGTAGAAGCAGTCTTTATGCCTAGGTGCTTGATTTTATACACCCCTGGTCATGGAGGTGATTGGAACACCTGAATCCAATGATTTGGAGGGGTGTCGGAATACTTTGGGCAATATAGTGTGTGTGTGTGTGTATATACACACACACAGTATACTACACTTAGTTGTCAGGTACTGTGGTTCTAGTCATTCACATTACTATTCAGGTATTACATGCAATGCATACAATATCTTTTCAATGCTACAACCTTTTCTTTTGAGTCATACCTGTACACCAATCCCGTCCCCACATCTGTCAATCAATACCTTAGCCACAACCCCGTGTCACTTTCAAATGGCACCAAACACTTTTTTCATGGTTGCCCCTGCAACCACAGCTGTCACTCTGCCAGCCTGCCTTCAGGTCAAGATCCCCCTCCAGCATCCCCCTGTTGTCATCCACATCAAATTTACCATAAGCTACCTTCATCCCCTCCACTTTACCTGCTCCCTTCACAATACCTCCTCTCCATCACACCTCTGCTACCCCTAGAAGTCACATATTCCTCTCTTTTTACCTGCATCCCACACTTGCTGGTCTGCTCGCATCCCAGCACACACAGCCCTCTCCCAGCTGAAGCCACCCAATGCTGTTCTGCTCCTCCTACATCAGCCACTTTTGAAATTCCCATCCAGTGCCACGTGTCTAGCGCTACATGTCTCCTAATCAACCAGGTCCTTTCACCACTCTTCCACAGCTGCCGCTCTCATTTCCCTCTCCCACTCCTCTCCTTCATCCCCTGTCATTCAATATTCTTACAGGAGTCCATAGCTCCCTCAGCCTCTTTTCCCTCTTTGCCTTCATCTCCACATCACCAATGCTGGCATCAGCAGCTCCTCTCTCTCTACCTCCTCCTAGCCATGACATGTCATCCACAGGTCTTCTCTGTTCACATCTCAGTGCACACAGTCTGCACCAGATGCAGTTTTCTCCTCCTACACAAGCCTCTAAGGTCATCTCCATCTAGGGATACTGATCCAGCTTTCTCTGATCAAACCAGTGCTGTCACCACTCTCCCTCACAATTTCTGCCACCTATAGCAGCTGCTACCTTTCCATGGCTCTAATAGCTCCCCGGTTGCCCGCAGCAGCCACTGCTCCCCCTCCCCTCATCCCTCACATATACTTTCTCCCCCTCCCCTGCTTTTAGCCCCACATCTCTAGCAACCCCACTGTCAGCCATCAGCCACTCCCCTCCCCTGCTTTCAGTCCCACATTTCCAGCACCACCGCTGCTGCAATCAGCTACTCCTCTCTCCCTTTCTGTCCCCCCATCCCTGTCATTCACTGGCCCATAACTCTCTATAATTCTTATAGCTCCCCATCCATCCAATCCCCAACCCAGCCTCCATCCTTTCAACCAAGCCGGGACAATGTCATCTAGCGCCCATGGCGAAGATGTCAAACTGCCCCACCCCCATAAAATGTATGAGCATCATGTGTTAGCAAAAATATCCCCCCCCCCCAAAAAAAAAAAAAAAAAACGAGCACTAATCAGCACGCTTAAAGCTAAGTGAAACCGAAGCACAAGTTCCCTTTGAAAGTCAAAATTATCCCCCAAAATTCCCCATCTACTCAGTACAAAATTTCTAAACTCAAATCCTCTCTCTTCCCAAAAGTTACTTGCTAGCACAACTACCCCTCCCCAAAAATGACTCCCCAATTTCCCCTGCTAGCACAAATATCCCTCAGTCATCCCTACTAGCACAAATCCTTTCCCCCCAAAAAAATTCCCTTTCTTGCACAAAATCACCTCTTCTAGTAAAACCTCCCAAATCCCCCCTCCTTGCACAAATCCTCTTCCCCCACCCCCCTAGCACAAACCCCCAAACCATTCCTCCTAGCACCCCCCAAAATTTACTCTTCAAAACAGATCTTACCCTTGTTACCCCCAAAATTTCCCCTCCTAGCACATATCCGCCCTCCCCCAAATGTTTCACCTAGCACAAATCCTCCCCCCCAATCCCCCTAACAGCCCCCAAATTTTCCAATTTCCTAATACAAACACCCCCCAAATTGATCACACCTAGAAGTAATCAGTGCAGTTCTCCCTTTATTCGGCTTGGTTGCAGCTTCCCTCAAACACACAGCCCTCAGATACAGCATGGCACATCGCTCTGTGATGCCCTTCATCTGAGGCTCTTCCTCATCTTGACATGTCAGAGTTGAAGAGGAGCTGATTTCTAAGTCTTTGTACTGTACAGGCAGCTGGTGGGAAAGATGTGGCTGCTGAAGGGGAACGGGATTGAGGCTCAATGACAGCACTGGATATCAGCTCAGGAATATACAGAGTTCGTTTACCCACCCCCTACCCACATTCTTTGTAGGGAGGAGATGGGGTGGGTAAGCAACCTGTAAAGTCCTGATGGAAGAGCATTACAGTGACAGGAGTGCAAAGCTAGAGAAGAGAGAGAAAGCACCTCCTCCTGGCTCTTTCCTCCTCTCCAGATTTGGCATATGTTATACAACACTAAGCTGACAGGTGTAGAGATGCCGCTGTCACTCCCCGCCACTTCCATCTCCTCCCCCCCCCCAGTCAACTAGCATGCTGCAACAAGTCAGTCTTTACTCTAATTGCCTGCGATATACAGGTCCCTTTTATTTATGGATTGATTTATATATTTATAAAACGTATTTTATTTCTCATTTTTTATGATCATTATCAACTATTTTTGGGGCTCGGCATAATTTCCACATGTATTATTTTTTATTATTTCATCAGTACATTTTCTGTTTATAGTACCATTATACATACATACCCTATAAACGATATAGGGTCTGTGATTAAAAATACCATTTCAGGCTTTGCAGATGACACCAAGCTGTGCAGTGGAATAACGTCCTTACAGGATGTCTTCAATTTACAAGCTGACCTCAATGCACTGTTTAATTAGGCAACTATGTGGCAATTGAGGTTTAATGCTGATAAATGTAAGGTTATGCACTTGGGGGCTAAGAATATGCATGCATCATATATATATACTAGGGGGAGTACAACTGGGGGAATCAATGGTGGAGAAGGATCTGGGAGTTCTGGTAGATCACAAGCTTAATAATGGCATGCAATGCCAAGCTGCAGTTTTTAAAGTGAGCAAAATCCTCTCTTGTATTGAAAGAGGTATATGCTCCAGAGAGAGAGAGAGCGAGAGAGATCATTTTACCCCTGTACAAATCATTAGTAACTCCTCATCTGGAATATGCAGTTCAGTTTTTGGCACCAATTCACAAAAAGAACATTGGGGAACTCAGCTATGAGGAAAGATTAGAGGAACTGAATTTATTCTCTCGAGAAGAGGAGATTAAGGGGGGATATCATCTACATGTATAAATACATCAGTGGTTCATATAGTGAACTCAGTGTAGAGCTAGTCACCCTGAGGTCAACACAGAGGACAAGGGGTCACTCTTTACATCTGGAGGAAAAGAAATTTAATCTCCAAACAGAGAAAGGTTTCTTCGCAGTGAGAGCTGTGAAAATGTGGAATAGACTCCCTCAAGAGTTGGCGATGGCCAGCTCAGTGGATTGCTTCAAAAAAGGCCTGGATTCTTTCTTAGATACACAGACTATAACTGGATACTAACATTTATAGGTAAAGTTGATCCAGGGAATATCTGATTGCCTCTCGGGGGATCAGGAAGGAATTTTCTTTCCAGCAGGTGCAAATTGGATCGTGTTTGCTGGGGTTTTTTTGCCTTCCTCTGGATCAACTGTGGGTATAAGATTATAACTTTTTGTTTTTCTATGGTTGAACTGGATGGAATTTTGTCTTTTTTCAGCTGGACTAACTATGTAACTGATTCAACCTCTTGTCTACCAGGACAATTTAATTTTTCTCAAACACATGGTAAAATCAGATTTTATTTGCTAGAAATTAAACTCCCCAACAGTATATATTTTCTGAAAGCAGAGACCCTGGGGAACAAAATGGTGGTAGTTACAATTGTTTATATAGCATGATATTTGTGCAGCAAGTATATTCATTATTTTCATAAAAATATTGCTAATGAGCAGTGCCACTGGGCATACTGTATATAGGGTGTTACTCCAAACAATAAAAAGATAAACCACAAAAAACACACAAGAGGGAGCAGCTGTCTAATCTCTGGAGACCCAAAGCTATGCAAAGTAATTATTATTTAAAACAGTGCTCCTCAACACCCTATTAGTATGTTAAACCAACCATATCTGTATGCCATTGCAAAAAAATACTAAAAGTGCAAAAATACAAAAAACAAAGTTCTAAGTGCAAATCCAAACCGTATTGCAATATTGTGTGTATCCAACCAATATTACCATATTCAAGTGTATTTACCAATTATAGAATGCACCCCATCTTAACCATTATCCGCCCGGCCAATGGCCGTTTGGCGGCTTCAAAAGTGTCTCTGCACTCCGGGTGCACGCCATTTGGCGTGCTCCCACACATGCGCAGTTTGCGCTAATGCAGAGCGGCTCAGCAGTGCGATCTGTCACCGGCCGTGCACCTCGGACACGGCTGATGACAGATCCGAGTACCGGCTCCCGTTGCTGGTACCATGTGACCTGCTGTGACCAATCACAGCAGGTCACATGACAGTTGCATACAATGGATGGCTTCATTCATGATGCCATCCATTGTATACTAGTGCCTAGCTGTGAATGGTCACAGCTAATCACATGCACATGTCATGTGATTAGCTGTGACCAAATCACAGCTAAGCACAAAAAAAAAAAAAAAAAGCTGAATGAATCGATTTCATTCAGGTAAATGCTTGCTTATAGCAAAGTAATTCTTTGCTATAAGCAAATTGTGTAAAAAAAAAAAAAAATGCTGATCACTTCCCAAAAGTAGTACAATGTTACTATGGTAACATTGTACTACTTTGGTCATAGTAAAATATAAAAAAAAAAATCTTAAAAAAAATAAAAAAAAATGTAATAAAAAATTAAATATAATTTAAAAAATTTAAAAAAATTAAAAAAAATATATATATTTTTTTTTTCATACTGTCACCAGTCAGTGTCCCTGATCACCGCCATGCCAGTTATATGATGACGCTGTACTGCACTGGTGACAGTATGTAAAAAAAAAATAGTGAAAATAATTTTTTTAATTTTTTCATTTTCCGAAAAATTATGACAAAAAAATACAACTTCAAAAAACTCACCATGCCTCTTATGAAGTACGTCGGACTGTCTACTCTGCAAAAAGGGGTCATTTGGGGATATCTGTACTATTCTGACATTCTTGGACCTCAAGAAATTAGATTGGCTGTCAGTACTTCAGGATTGATCAATATTCAGATCTATACCACAGTTTGTGAACTCTATAACTTTCCTACAAACTAAAAAATACATCCTAATTTGGGTTATTTTCACCAAAGACATGTAGCAGAATACATCTCGGCCTAAATTTATGAAGAACAATTATTTATTTGTAAACTTTTATAACAGAAACAAAGAAAAATGTGTTTTTTTTTCAAAATGTTTAATTTGTTAATTTGTTAATTTAGCAAAAAATAAAAACCCCAGCGGTGATTAAATACCACCAAAAGAAAGCTCTAGTTGTGTGAAGAAAATGATAAAATTTTAGTTTGGGTACAGTGTTGTATGACCGCGCAATTGTCATTCAAAGGGTGAGAGCGCTGAAACCTGAAAAATGGCCTGGGCAGGAAGGTGTAAAATTGCACGGTATTGAAATGGTTAAATACTGACCAATATGCTAATTCACACCAAAATATATATAAAAATTATTTAAATACCATTAAACATATGTGCACCCAACCAATATATCTATATCGTTAATAGTCCATACTATCATGTGACAAAAGAAGAAGGAAAAAAAAAAGTCTTTCAATTCATGTATTTGTATTCAATTCATGCGCATCTTGAAACACCGCCACACAGTGCTAATCCACCACCAAAACAAATTGAATAAACTCATCAGAGCTCCGATATGGTCAAATTATAAACCAGCTACTGCACAGTGGCTCTGGGAGCAACGATCTGTGGAGATATCAATGACTCCTATACCTTCTTGGCTGATCAATCCTCATGTAAATATATGGAACCATATGGAAGGAAAGGAAGAGGGAACTCCATGGCGTAAAACCATTAAAATGCTTTATTCTATTAAAAAGTACAAATCACACTCACAATGTGCAGTGTCATCATCAACACTGGTATAAATGGCATGTATATCTATCAGCGGGTGAACTCCGATGAAAAAGAACATCGACATGGTTTAACAAATATACATGTATATTCCCTTCTAAAAGGGCTATCACCCCTTAAAAGGTCACTCTACATTTTCCTTATCATTTGCTAAAAATTAGTCAAAATACAATTCAAATCAATTTCAATATTTAACCCTTTGGGTTGTAATGTATTTAATTCACAAACCATTGGGTTTCTTTTTTTGATACCTCCTTCAACTTATCTGTGCCTCTCCAATGATGCTTAATTTTTTATATCCCATAAAATGTTAACATATTAGGGTCTTTATTGTGTTTCAATTTAAAATGTCTAGAGATACTGTGTTTCTCAAAACCATTTTTTATCTTATAAATATGTTCCCCAATTCTTGTTTTTATTTGTCTTATGGTTCTTCCAACATACTGGGTATGTCACGAGCATTCCAGTACATATACCAAGTGTGAGGAATCACAGGATATAAAAAGGACCTAAATATTATTTGTTCCTTGACATTGACATAAATTTCTCTTTTATATATTTTTTTGTCATCCTACATGCTTTACATCTATTACATTTATAAAAAACCTTCTAAACCCGGGAACATTTTTACAGACTTTGGTGGGTCAACCACATTGTGTATAATCTTTATCTTTAAAGATCTATTTTTCCTATATATAAATCTTTGATTTTCAAGACATCATCTTTTCGCAAATTGGGCCAATATTTTCTAAAAATCTTTTCTATATCCTCATATGCATTATAATTGGTAACAAAATCCACTTTATCATTATCCTTTTCTTTCTTAATTTTTGTCAATATGGCTTCTCTGTTTTTTGTAAAAATCTTCTCCCTTTCTTTCTCTAACATCGATCTTTTTATATCCTTTTTCCACAAATCTGTATATTAATACATCAGTTTGATCCATAAAATCTTTATCTTCATCGCAGTTTCTCCTGATTCTAGTAAACTGGCTATTGGGAGAATTATATATCCACCTCAGATGATGACAACTCGAGTTGGGTATAAAACTGTTCCTTTAAGTATCTTTAAAAAAGGTCTTAGTCATTATTTTATCGTCTTGTTTAAACAGGATAAGATCTTGGAAATTAACCTGTTGTGTACTGCTATTAACTGTAAACCTTAGAACATATTATTATTCATATCTCTAACCAATTCATTGAGCTCATTTTGTATACCTTTCCAGAGGACAACAATATATCTCTTATGTAGCGCCATCTCTGACCACTTCTGATATATATTTTCTTCCTCCCATTTTGCCATCACTAGATTTGCCACACTGGGAGAGCATACTTCGCTCCCACCGCAACATCTTTACATTATTGAAAAAAGTATTTATCGTACCAAAAATAAATTAATTTAAAAAAAATGTATATACAGTTGCAAGAAAAAGTATGTGAACCCCTTGGGATTACGTGGAGTTTTGCATGAATTGGGCATAAAATGTGCTCTGAACGTCATCTAAGTCACAACAATAGAAGAACACAGTCTGCTGAACATAATACTACACAAACATTAGATGTTACCATGGTTTAATTGCACATAACATGTAAACATTCACAGTGCAGGGAGGAAAAAGTATGTGAACCTTTGGATTTAATAACTGGTTGACCCTCTTTTGGCAGCAATAACCTCAACCAAACGTTTCCTGTAGTTGCAGACCAGACCTGCACAACGATCTGGAGTAATTTTGGACCACTCCTCTTCACAAAACTGTTTCAGTGTAGCAATATTCTTGGGATGTCTGGTGTGAATCGCTCTCTTAAGGTCATGCCACAGCATTTCAATTGGGTTGAGGTCAGGACTGGGCCACTCCAGAAGGCGTATTCTGTGCTGTTGCAGCCTTTGTTTTGTTGAATTACTTGTATGCTTTGGGTCATTGTCCTGTTGCATCACCCATCCTCTGCGGAGCTTCAGTTGGCGGACAGATGGTTTTCCTACAAAATGTCTTGATAAACTCTGGAATTCATTTTCCCATCAATGACAACAATCCGTCCAGGCCCTGAGGCAGCAAAGCAGCCCCAAACCATGATGCTCCCTCCGCCGTGTTTTACAGTGGGAATGAGGTTTTGATGTTGGTGTGCTGTGCCTTTTTTTCTCCACACATAGTGTTGTGTGTTCTTCCCAAACAACTCAATCTTGGTTTCATCTGTCCACAGTATATTTTGCCAGTAGTGCTGTGGAACATCCAGGTGCTCTTTTGCAAACTTCAAATGTGCTGCAATATTCTTTTTGGACAGCAATGGCTTCCTCCATGGTGTCCTCCCATGTACTCCATTCTTGTTTAATGTTTTCCTTATTGTAGATGTGTCAACAAAAATGTTAGCATGTGCCAGAGATTTCTGTAGGTCTTTAGCTGACACTCTTGGATTCTTCTTTACCCTATGCAGCATTCTGTGCTGTGCTCTTGCAGTCATTTTTACAGGACGACCACACCTAGGAAGAGTAGCAACAGTGCTAAACTTTCTCTATTTGTAGACAGTCTGTCTTACCGTGGACACATGAACATCAAGGCTTTTGGAGATACTTTTGTAACCCTTTCCAGTTTCATGCAAGTCAACAATTCTTGATCGTAGGTCTTCTGAGAGCTCTTTTCTGCGAGGCATGGTTCACATTAGACAGTGCTTCTTGAAACCAGTAAACACAAAACAGGTGTGTGTTTTTTGAGGGCAGGACGGCGGTCAGCAACACATCCAATACCATCACACTGATTGGAGTCAAGGTTGGCTCACTCCTGGCTCCAATTAGCTCTGGGAGAAGTCATTAAGCTAGGGCCTCACATACTTTTTCCTCCCTGCACTGTGAATGTTTACATGTTATGTGCAATTAAACCATGGCAGCATCTAATATTTGTGTAGTATTATGTTCAGCAGACTGTGTTCTTCTATTGTTGTGACTTAGATGACGTTCAGAGCACATTTTATGCCCAATTCATGCAAAACTCCACGTAATCCCAAGGGGTTCACATACTTTTTCTTGCAACTGTATATATATATATATATATATATATATATATATATATATCAAAGCAAACCCTAATAATTTCTAAAATAAACTCCCTTTGTGGTTTCTTCAAATCAGTTTTCTCTTTTAATGCCCATTTTACAGCTTCTATTCCATTCTTTTGATCTATACTCATGTACAATGATTCAACATCAACTGTTACCAGTAGACAATCATCCATCCCTGTTTTATTATCGTAATAGCTTAATTAGTTCCCCACTATCTTTTAGAAAAGCCTAAAAGTCTATATATTCCCCTACTCTAGCAAATAGAAAATAGATACCGCTAACAATCAGCCTCCCAGGAGGTCTTATCTTATCTTTATGCACCTTTGGCAAATAATAAATCATTGGTATTCTAGGGGTCTTTGGAATTAGATATTTAGCTTCCTTCTCTGTCAAGATCCCTATATTTTGTCCTCTCTTTACAATTTTCTTAAGCTGATGTTTTAATTTTTTAGTAGGATTCCCTTTTAATTTTTTTATGTGTCCTTTACAATAATCTCAACAATTCCTCTTCATAATCTTTTTTGTCTAGAACCACAGTACTTCTCTCTTTATCCATATCTTTAATCACTTGTTCAGTATCTCTGGGAAATTTACCAAGCTGTACTGTCTTAATCTTTTTATTATTTTCCACCATGGTTTTGAACACTTCCAGGAATTTGTTCTTTCTATTCTTTGGATTAAAAGTAGAGGCATTCTTTAACTTGCTATGGTTGAATGAGGTATCACCTATTTCAGTGGTGGGCAACTGCGGCCCTCCAGCTGTCATGGAACTACATGTCCCATGAGTCATTGAGAGTCATTGAAAGGCTGACAGTTGCATCATGACTCGCAGAGGCATGATGGGACTTGTAGTACCACAACAGCTGGAGGGCCACAGTTTGCCCACCCCTGACCTATTTTATTGCTATCACAATTACTTTTGTTTAATTCCAAAAACTTTAAATTGAACTTTTACAAAATTTCTGTACATCAATGAAAGTGTTATTTTTATACAGTATTTATATAGCACTAAAAGGTTTGCTCAGCACTGTGCACAATTTGTTCACATTGACACGTGTAATATATTTCAACCCTAAATCCAACACTTTCAATTCTGCATCTGTTAAAACAGAACTGCTAAGGTTAGAAATCCCAGCTCCTAATTGTCTCTCTTTTCCTTTCTCCTTCCTCCTCTCTTTCTGCTCAGTCTCCTTTTCTTCCTGATGTTCTATTCTCCTCCTGTTCCCTCCATTCCCTCCCGTGTTCTTTTTTTTGTGGTCTATTTCCAAAATGGAATTTAAATTGGCACTCAAAAGTATGCCTTTTGTAAAGTTCTGGGCCCTGATGGTTTTACATTACTTTATTATAAGACATTTTGGCAAACTTTGGCATCTAAATTTGAATCTGCCTTTAATTCCATATTGCAGGGGCAACTGCTCCTGAAGGATACTTATCATGCTCATATCACTTTTCTGCCAAAACCTGAGAAAGATTCCTTGCTTTGCTCCAACTACAGGCCAATCTCTCTTTTGAATGTGGACTTGAAGTTGTTTAAAAAAATATTAGCTTCAAGACTTTTACCTTACTTGGAAAGAGTTATCCACCTGGATCAGTCCGGATAATACTACCAGAGCCCTCAATCGTATTAGTTTTTTCAATTCTACCCAACTTCCTGCACTTCTATTATCTATAGATACTGTCAAGGCATTTGATAGGGTGAGCTGGAGACTTAGAGTACTCTTATATGTACTCAGTATATTGGGAATGGCACAAATGTGATGAAGTGGATAGACATGTTGTATGACCATTAGCAGCAATTAAAAGTTAACTGTGTTCTATCCATTAATCTCACCCCATGACAAATCGTACCCACCAGGGATGTCCCCTTTTTCCCCTTATATCTATACTCACTCTAGAGCCACTGTGATGACACAGAAGACTTAATCCGGATATTACAGGTGTATGGGTTGGAAAAAACGTCTAACAAAGTAACTGCATATGCAGATGACTTCTTTTTTGTGACTAGCCCAAAAACATTGATACCCAATTTAGTCAAAGAACTGGATTTTTATTCACAATTGTCAAATTACAAAATAAACTTTGCTAAATCTGAAGTGCTGAATCTCACAGTCTCTGTGGCTGATGTACCTATTTTGAAATCGAGCTTCCCATTCAAGTGGGTGATGAGGAAGCTTAACTACTTGGGGATTTTTCTTACACATTCCTTAGAGGACATATACCAGAGTAATTTTTCACAACTGAATTCTATTATTAAACAAAATCTCCAGCATTGACAACATCTTTTGCATACCTGGTTGGGTAGAAATAGCATCTTATAAATGAACGTACTTCCCTGATTACTATATCCATTTCAAACTCTACCAGTGGCAATACCAGTGAATTTTCTGTGAAAAATTAAACTTGCGTTTATACAGTTTTTATGGGCAAATTGTCTGCCCAGGATTAAGGTAGATACTCTCATGCTCAGTAAATGTCATGGGGGCATAGGATTCCCAGATCCAGCATGATACACTCTAGCTACACATTTATCACGAATCTTGGATTGGTGTAATCATAATCAGGCAAAGAGCTGGATCTCTTTGGAACAGCATATGTTTTCTATACCTCTTAGGGCTCTTCCATGGCTTCGTAAATGATGTCCCACCTGGTAAAAAGATCATCCTATCATGGGCACTACTTATAAAATTGCTCTCAGGAATAGTCCCAGGGTGAAATTCTTTCAATATCACCTATGATACCGATAATTTTACATCAGGGCTATATGGCCCTATATTTCATCAATTTATAAAAGCAGTGCAAGATTTTAGGGAAGAGAGTGGTTGGAAAAACTATAGCTGATATTCAATTCATGATCTCACCCCCCTTTCTGTTATGGCAAACAATTCAATTAAGGCATTACCTTCCTTCAACATCTTTATGACTAGAGCTTTCTGATATACTTACCATCACCATCTTTGAGCACCTCTGTACTGCTGGTTGACCTATACGAAGGGGTCTCTCTAGAGCATACGTGGTGTTGGTTGCTGCTCCAGACTCTTTTGTTCCCCCTTTCTTTACAGCATGGGAAAGAGATCTAAATATGACATTATCTGCGAACCAAAGAGACTTTATTTTTTACATTATACATAAATCTTCTATATCTTCACAACTGCAGGAATCAGTATATAAGCTCCTGAGTAGATGGTTTAGCGTTCCGGAGAGACTACACAGTGTTTCCTACTGTCGACTTCTACTGCTGGCGATGTGGGGAAGACAGGGGAATGTACTGCATTTTTTGGACTTGCCCTCAAATTTGATCTTACTGGCAGGATGTATGTGTTTTGATTAAATATCTTATAGACCTTTCCCTTGTCCATGATCCAGCAGCCTGTTTGCTACACCTCTTTCCTAACAAAAATATCAACATTCTCTAGTGAGGCATCATTTAAACGCGTCGAGGACCTGTATACCAGCATTTTGGAAATCTTCTCCCCCCACTGTGCACCATTATTTAAGAACAGTAAATAAAATAATGCACATGAAGGAACTTCCAGCTTCCTTGAGGAGAGAGGAAGCTCACTTTTAAAAAACTTGAATACAGTGCGCTAACTTCACGTTGACTGTGAGATAGACTTTTTTTTTACAAATTTGCAGATGTAGTGGAAGCAAATACAGTGTATTAAAGGTTTTTTTCTCTTTTTTTTTTGCTTATTCCTTATTTCTCTGCAATTGCATCCCCCAGCTACATATATTTTATACTATAGAATATATGAATATGGTAGTTTTAATCTGTAAAGGATTCTAAAGTATTGCACTGAGCAGACTCACTGGATATATAAATTAATTTGCTTTTTCTTTTACTTTGTCTTATTTTAGTATTATTATGTAATAATGATGCATTAATGGACAATCATATTGTATACATTAGAAATGTATTGTATATTTGGTTAAGTGGGGATTTTTGTGTATTAAGGAATTTGGTTGTTTGTATTTTAATATAATTTGTTGCTTAAAGAATGAAAAAAAAAAAAAAAACCTTTGCTGTAAGAATGTAACATTTGCACACCCTCAATGAAACTCAGTATTTTGTGCAATATAAATTTTATCCTATAATTGTAAGTGACATCTATATGGTGCTTAGAGATAGTAATGCAGATAGTAATAGAACACAAAATACAAGTTTTGCTGTGGCTGTGTGAATGTTTATCACATTTGTATAATAATGTTTCATGCACAGACCCCGAAGGGTTTATCTTGCTATAATACTGATGCTGCATTATAGGAAGCTATGTATGAGCAGCATTTTCAGGGTATTATGGTGAATGACAAGTTGAGATTTACTGTGAATAAATTAAAGAAATGTCACCAAAAAGCTTAGAAATGTCATCAAATTAGTGATGACCTTTAATGCTATGTTTGTTGACTTCAGAATGCCTAAAAAATGCGGTTTGTGTTTTGAATTGGGCAAAGTTTGAAAATGTACAGAATGCAGCAATGCATAGTAATGCATCTCATAATGATTGCAGTTGTCCAAATTGTTTTTTGGAATTACACCAAAGCTCTTCAGGAACAATCTGAATTGCAGAAAAAGATCATTGTCAAAAATTCATAATTATACCAGACAGATGGCTATGCTCTCAAAGAAAGGATTCGAAAGAAAATCAGTTAGGTCAGATGTGCATCAAACTTTTTATATTCTGGAAAAAAAGACCAGAAATAGGAGGAGACTGACATAAAAAGTAAAGATTAATAGACTGAGCTTCAAAACTGAAGTAAATTCATGATCCATTTATGAAAACTTTGAAAAATGTCCCAGAATATGATTCAAAAGCTAGCAGATTTAGAATGAAGATGTTTTTGAATCATACATACAGATGTATTCTGCTGATAAAGAGTGCAATTGCATCTTTAATATGTGGCTAACTATCCACTAGGGTACCTAGATTATCATTCATTAATGAGGAAGGAATGAAACAATGCATCAGACAAATTGGGGTATAGCTGGAGTATTCGGGTAAGGCTGGTGCACTCAGAATCTGGTGCAGCTGCACATGGTACTCAATCAGCTTCTTACTTAAGTTCAAGTCAGGAATTACTGATCCCAGTAAAAATGTCAGAGATCAGGCCATTTTAAATGAGAGTAAAAAATGTTTTAAAGAACAGTCGAAGAATTTTGAAAAGTATAATTTTTTGCTTTGAGCCATATGTCCCTCCTCAACAAAAAAAAAAACAAAAACAAAAAAGAAAAAAAAAAAAGAAAAAAAAGTTAACTCCCCATATGCATCTCTGGTAAAAATAGTGACTATGTGATTTAAGAGGTCAGCATCAATTTGCTACACTAAGGTGCAGGTGGAGGACACAATATTACGATTGCCCTAGAAGAGGACATAACATCACTCTATATTATTTTATGAGAAATTGGTGCACAGTTTGTGTTTGAATTGGTTAACTGCTCACAGTAATATGCATATGATTATTATTTTTAAGTAATTTATATTTTATGTGGAACTTATCTTTCACTTGGTAATATTAGTTCACATGGTAGAGCACTGAACTGTTAAGTAGTTTTTAATTTTATGAGTTGTGTTGGTGTGGTTAAGTCTTAGACACACAGGGGGTTTATGTAGCTCTGCAGTAAATTTAAATAAGAATATTTTTTCTGCGTGGGCATACTTTGCACATACATCTATGCCATTGTTGATTCTAAGGGATTACTCCCAACTTGATTAGGAAAGGAAAAAAGCAATTAAAGCATCATGGTCTAGATTGTGTGGCTCTAATTTTCATAGACAAGTGTGGCTGTCCCTATGTTAAACCAAAAATTAACAGAAATAACATTTTTGATTAACACTGGAGCATAATTATCTGTGACAGGAGTAAAATCAACCTCTGTTACCAAATTTAGCAGTTTGCACAATTGTGAGATTAATGGGACAAATTTGTATGCTACAATGAGTAGGAATGTTGCTTTTGATATTTGATTATTTGGAAACTGAAATTGACATTTGGTATTGTCAAGGAACAGAGAACAATATTGGGATAAATGCCTGACCCAAAAAAGCTGCATAATTGATATAGGAAATCGTAATGTTTGGAAATCTTCTAGCAAGTGTAAGCCTGCAGATTACAGCACACGGGGTAACAGCTTATAGGTGGAAGTTATTAACGGAGATGACCACATAGCGGTGACAATCTCAAATTAAAACAATTTGTACAATTACACAAAAACCTTTGGAGTCAGGGAAAAAAAAAAATGAATCAGCACTATTTAAAAATGCTGAAGTTTCTTTTCAGGTAAAAAACCCCAACCAGAAAAAGAATATCAACTGGTACCAGAATCCATTGAACTAGTATCAATTGTCATACATGAACTTTTTCAACAGGGGGTTATTAGAAAAGCAAATTTAGTGACAAAATATTTCTCTATGGGTTGTAGCTGAAGGATATAACTCTAGCTCATCTAGGCTTTTGTTAGACCTCAGAATGCTGGATAAATACAGTACATCCCAATATATGCCAACATTTTTGCTGAGACACCGGATATCATGTCATGTCTGAATGTTAAAGCAAAAGGTATTCTCTGTGGTGGATATCGTAAAATGATTTTGTTCAATACTTTTGGCTAAGTGCTGTATATAAAATTTGCTTTTACATTTCAAAAAGAACAATACATGTTTAAAATATTACCCCAAGGATTACATTTAAACCCTGCTTTGTTTCACCAGGCATTAGAGAAGGTTTTGTCAAATGTTTAAGACCAAATTATTGCAACATGTGGATGGTATTCCATTAGGTAGGGAAAATGAGGGCAAGCATTTGACCCTTTTAGCAGAGTTGCTCACACTTCTACCAGAAGCAGGAATCTAGCTTAACCTCTTAGCACCAGTGCCTCCCAGCCCTTTAGGAGTTTCAAAAGCTGGGAGGCGGGCGGGGTTTTAGGATCATGTGACCGTCGTGATTCGCTGTTGAAAGGGGAGATTGGGACCTTTCCGTGAGTCACGGACATATGTACTGGGAGCCCACATGGCACGCGTTCTCAGCACATATGTATTTTCTAATTGCAGCAAATATGCGGTCGCTCGGCGTCAAGGCCCAGACACTGAGAGGCTGCATATTTGCATGCGCTCGGCGTCAAGGGGTTAATGCACATTAAGTTTAGCTCATGAAGCTTGAGGCTAAATTTCTCTGGGTTCAGAGAGGCAGAGAGTGAAAACCTGTCTTTGTGGATGGTTCACAATACTGTGCCTTATTAAAGTACTTTTCCAGCTAAGCAATTTAGTACCCAAAAAGAAGTCTTGCCATATAATACAGATTTCCAGAACATTTTTCAGCCCACAAGGAAGAGCTGGATTTAGTAAAATACAGTGTACGTTGTAGACAAGAGAAGCAAAGTCCACTAATAAGTGACACTTCTAAGAAGATTTCAGTGTGCACGTAAATGCTAGAATCTATATTTGACCTTAGAGAAAAATCCTTGTACCGTCAATAAGCATCTTGATCATCTTTGGGTTGAGCACAAATTCCATCTTCTACTATTTGTTTTCTCTTCCAGATGCCCATCCTTAGCGGACATTCAACATTTACTAGACCCACCCATTGATAGCTGATTGGCATACCAGATTAACCACTTTTTGAAATCCCCCATCACCAAATGTGGACTGTTGCATTACCCTACTCAGTTAAAAAGCTTGTGCTTAGGTGGGTCTTGCACACAAAACATTCTATTTCAGTTGTACACACTTTTGGTGGCCCTTCGGGGAGATTTATCCCACCATATTTACAGAAGTGGGAAAAAGGTCCTTTGCTATTAAATATCTAGAGCAAGACTTTGATATTCTATGCCGTTGGTTTTGGTGTCAGGATCAAGAGGAAGGGGTGCTTTGAGAAAATGCTTAAAAATTGCCAATAAAAAAAATGTATACAAGCCAGCAGGGGGATCAAGCCTGATTTCTAGTTACACAAAACCACAGGTTTTCATTGTGCACCATTACAACTTTCTAGCCACTGGTGCCATAACAACCAATGATGTCATCAGTTGATAAGAAGGACATCGGGCACCTACACAGCATCTTTGCTTTCCCCTTCCCTGCCCCTCTTCATAAGTACTGGGGTCACACTAGTTGGGTGACAGAAAGAAACTGAGGGAGAAGAGAAACAACGGAATACTAGTCAGTACCAGTGTGCAAACCTCATATACACACACACACACATATAAGAAATGCAGCGCTAAAAAGTATATACTCCAATAAAATATGTTACTGTATATTCAGTATGTTCTCCAAATCATATGGATAATAAAAGTGACACAATAAGACAATGTTAAAAATAATAAAAATAAATAAATAGTGACAGTTTGTGATGAGTGATCTATACAGGAGTTGCTAGTGACTTCCCGATCCTGTGGTCTGATGACAAATAGTGAAAATGCTCACTCACCAGATGCGTATTTTCACTATGCATGTCATACATAAACCAGAGGTCCCCCTCATGGGTTGGGATGGACGAGCTGGGCCATCTTAGCGGACTCTCCTTCCTCTGGGTGTAGAGCAGCCAAACCGTTGTCTCCCTCTAGGAAATGGACAGAGTACTGGGCAGCCTACATCAGTGCGTGCATCATCCTTAGGGTGGTATCATGTGTCACAGACTCCTGATGCTTGGGCTCTGGAATGGATGTAAGGCTCACTAAGGAGCCAGCAAGAAATAGCCCATAGTGTAGTAGTTTAAAATTGGCGTTTATTAATCCACGTGGTAAAAATAACTCAAATATAAATAGAAGCAGGTAAAAACAGTTTCTGACCAATGTGCAAATAGACAACACGGCGTGCAATAGCACTTCATCAGAAAGGCATGGCCATCACGCCAGTGCCATGCGTCATGTATTTATATAATGTCTGTGTTATCACTATCATTCCAAACATGTGAAACCGTTCGAAGACACCCGAGGATGCGCAGTAGCGTCTGCGCCGCCGCTCTCCGCGCATGCACGGTACTCGGTCAGATAGTGCCTGTGCGAGCGCCATTTTGCGGTAGTCCGGTTATAGGTTTTCACTGTATGAGGCAGCGATGTCAGCTGTACTCGTACTACGGGATATGAGTGAGGGGGAACCTGAAGCCAGCATCCCAACAAAAAGATATATGTAATGTCCACGATAAGGGGGCAAAATGGACAGAAGTGAATGATGTCCATGCAAAGGGACAACAAAGACCAAATCAGAACAGCCTTGTGCACATGTACAGTCGCCATTTTCCCTTAGTCTAGATGGGAAGCACACAGGCTGAGATATTAAGCATTGGGGCATATCATCCACTCAATATAAGATGGGATGGACACCCATGTATTTGCATGTATAAATATACACTTTTTCGCGCAGTATCTGACCGAGACGCACGTACCGCACATGCACAGGGTGCGGGGGTGCGGACGCTACTGCGCATGCGTCTAATGGTTTCACATGTTTGGAATGATTGTGATAACACAGACATTATATAAATACATGACGCACAGCACTGGCGTGATGGCCATGCCTTTCTGATGACATGCTATCACACAAAATGCGTTAAAGGGGCCTGCACGCCATGACGTCTATTTGCACATTGGTCAGTAACTGTTTTTACCTGCTTTTATTTATATTTGAGTTATTTTTACCACTTGGATTAATAAACGCCAATTTTAAACTACTACACTATGGGCTATTTCTTGCTGGCTCCTTGGTGAGCCTTACATCCGTTCCAGAGCCCAAGCATCAGGAGTCTGTGACACATGATACCATCCTAAGGATGACGCATGCACTGATGTAGGCTGCCCAGTACCCTGTCCATTTCTTAGAGGGAGACAACGGTTTGGCTGCTCTACACCCACAGGAAGGAGAGTCCGCTAAGACAGCCCAGCTCGTCCATCCCATCCCATGAGGGGGGACCTCTGGTTTATGTATGACATGCGTATTGAAAATACGCATATGGTGAGTGCGCATTTTCACTATTTGTCACCAGACCACAGGATCGGGAAGTCACTAGCAACTCCTGTATAGATCACTCATCACAAACTGTCACTATTTATTTATTTTTGTTATTTTTAACATTGTCTTATTGTGTCACTTATTATCCATATGATTTGGAGAACATACTGAATATAACATATTTTATTGGAATTGAATACCTGTGTGTCTCTTGTTACTAAATGTAGATTGCCCCACCCTGTGTCATTATGCAGAGAGGGGGGATTATCCCCCTGAGTGTATATGTCTTGTATCTATGTTAAAAAAACTGCTCTAAGGCGCATGCGCGGCCGGCGAGCGGATGGTCACGTACTGAGACCCGCTCCGTCCCGCCGTCAGTGTTACAGCGGCACTTACCAGACCTGAGGGTCCCGACCGCCACCGGACCACTTATGGAGGGTATGCAACCCTCCAAATCCATGCCTCGCCGTCGCAGAACCCCTGGATCACCAGGGAAGCTGACGAGTTTCTTTCCGGCCGTCTCCCCTGATATCCAAGATGGCGCCGGCTCGTCTGACAGGCGCAGCAGCAGAGGGGGAGATAGTGCAGCCCTGCACACAGATCCACGCCTGAGAGCTCCTCTGTACCCCGGGGACCCGGGTGAGTCATCTCTACCATCATCACCTCCACTATCCCCTACCACCTGCAGCCCTGTAAAATCAAGGCCAAGGCTGGAAATAGATCCTATCACTGAGAACCTACCACATGTATTACCTACAATACAGGAAAACCTTACTCCCTCACTGATAGAATCATTCCCTGTATCCGATCAACCGATCACAGAGATTAGTATGAAAAACATGTTACTTTCCCTGCGTCAGACACTGCATACTGATATCACGGCTTCCTTAACCCAAATCTCTAATACAATGCAACGACAAGACTCGAGAATATGCCATATTGAAACAAGAATGGAGGACCTGATTTCAGTTCATAACGACATGATCGACACACACACAGACCACTCGACAGATCTTGAGCAAATTAAGTTAAAAATAGCAGATCTAGAAGATCGCTCGAGGTGGAATAACGTCAAATTAAGAGGTATACCAGAAAGCATTACCACTGATGCTCTGCTCCCATACATTCAACAATTTATGAAACACCTACTCCCATCTATTTCGGATCAAGAGCTGGCCATAGATCGGGCGCATCGGATACCCAAACCATCTTTCCTCTCAGCTTCCATTCCGAAGAGACGTTCTAGCCCGCATCCACTTTTACCATGTGAAAGAACGCATGATGGCCGCTGCCAGAAACCCTCCACCTCTTCCACCATCCCACACGAACATCAAATTGTATGCAGATCTGTCAAAGGATACACTCCTCAACCGTAAAAAATTTGTGTCTGTTACCAAGGCACTCCGTAACCATGGCATCAGCTACCAGTGGGGATTCCCTACTAAACTAATAGTTAAACGCCACGGTAGAATTTACATTATTAAAACACTGGAATCCAGCATTGACTTACTGCAGTCATGGAACATAATACCAGTGGATCCGCCACGCTCTGCCCACTACAACCACCAACAAATGGAAGCAGAATAACTAAATCGCTGTGCACCTTTACACGGTCCTATTATGACTCCTCAGCCAAATGACCGCTACTACCTGAAACACTGGCTCACGGCCTCACTAAGTCCACCGATGTCCCGATTGAAAGTATGGCATGACCTCCGTTGTGGTCAACGCCAACCCGCACCCCCATGTTTGGCAGTAGCGATTATTGCTACTCATGTTCCTTGCGTTATCCGCAAGATTTTTTTACCCCTTCTTTCCTACCCACCCTCCGGCACCACCAGTTCGTCTGATCCTCCTCGCAACCTGAAACATGTTGGAACATATCCTCTGCAGCTTTTTTTCGGTAGTTACTATCCTACTATTTTGAAACAACTAACATACTCTACCAAACAGTCCACCAACACTACAAATGATTAACCTTACATCTCTGAATGTGCGCGGCCTGAACTCTCCCTTTAAGAGATCTATGCTCTGCAAAGAGACCCGCACACTCCATGCTGATGTTCTGTTCCTACAGGAGACGCACTTCGCATATTCCAAATTCCCAAAGTTGAATCTGCACGGCTTCTCCCACACCTACATGGCTAATAACCAAAAGAAAAAAAATGGCGTCATCACAGCCATTAAGGACTCTATACAATTTCAGTTCATTTTTGAGTTGACGGACCCTCAAGGTCGCTTTCATATCTTAATCGGTAAAATCAATAATATCCCATGTACTCTGGTCAATGTATACGGCCCTAATCACCAACAGATGAAATTCTACAAAAAACTCTACTCTACAGTCTCTCCTATATCACAGGGTAGGCTTATTATTGGAGGAGACTTCAACATCATTGGAGACACACTTCTGGACTCATCTTCAACCAAAAGAGCTCCCAACTTGAGCTTCAACAACTTTCTACATACACATGACCTATATGATGTCTGGCGTTGCCAACATGGCTCGGAAAGAGACTACACATATTTTTCCCCAGCTCACCTATCATACTCCAGAATAGACTTTCTCATTACGGACAAATGGACTCTACAGCATATAACTTCATCCAATATTGGCAGTATAACCTGGTCAGACCATGCTCCAGTCAATATAACTAGAGATGAGCGAAGTATTCAAAAATTCGATTCGGCTGATTCGGCGAATTCGAGGAATAAATTTGATTCGATGCGAATATATTCGCTGCGAATTTAACTTATAAAAAGGGTTTCTAGGCTTCAGAGAGCCTTTATATTAGTGCAGAACACTGTACCTTTAATTTAAATGCCCTTGGAGTCTGCTGGGGAAAAGAAATAATACTGTCAGTCAGTATGACATGCAGATGAGTGCCGTCGATCTTAGAATCACCGCACACTTCACTCATTTGGGCAGTCACGGGGCCAAAACCAGAGTGTGGAGCCACAGTGTGGCGGTGGAGGCAGCAGCAATGGGAGGCCATACAGCACCCTATGACAAAAATGGAACCCACCAGCAGTGTGAGGAGACCTGAAAGTGGCACGTGGCAGAGTGTGGCGATGGAGACAGCAGCAATGGGAGGACGTACAGGGACCCATGAGACACTCTGGACCTGGCAGCAGCATGAGGAGGCGGTACGGGGGCCCATGGCAGATTACAGGCCTGGCAGCAGCAATGGGAGGCCCGTAATCTGCCAGCACCCTATGACAAAATGGAACCCACCAGCAGTGTGAGGAGACCTGAAAGTGGCACGTGGCAGAGTGTGGCGATGGAGACAGCAGCAATGGGAGGCCGTACAGGGACCCATGACACACTCTGGACCTGGCAGCAGCATGAGGAGGCGGTACGGGGGCCCATGGCAGATTACGGGCCTGGCAGCAGCAATGGGAGGCCCGTAATCTGCCAGCACCCTATGACAAAATGGAACCCACCAGCAGTGTGAGGAGACCTTAAAGTGGCACATGGCAGAGTGTGGCGATGGAGACAGCAGCAATGGGAGGCCGTACAGGGACCCATGACACACTCTGGACCTGGCAGCAGCATGAGGAGGCGGTACGGGGGCCCATGGCAGATTACGGGCCTGGCAGCAGCAATGGGAGGCCCGTAATCTGCCAGCACCCTATGACAAAATGGAACCCACCAGCAGTGTGAGGAGACCTGAAAGTGGCACATGGCAGAGTGTGGCGATGGAGACAGCAGCAATGGGAGGCCGTACAGGGACCCATGAGACACTCTGGACCTGGCAGCAGCATGAGGAGGCGGTACGGGGGCCCATGGCAGATTACGGGCCTGGCAGCAGCAATGGGAGGCCCGTAATCTGCCAGCACCCTATGACAAAATGGAACACACCAGCAGTGTGAGGAGACCTGAAAGTGGCACATGGCAGAGTGTGGCGATGGAGACAGCAGCAATGGGAGGCCGTACAGGGACCCATGACACACTCTGGACCTGGCAGCAGCATGAGGAGGCGGTACGGGGGCCCATGGCAGATTACGGGCCTGGCAGCAGCAATGGGAGGCCCGTAATCTGCCAGCACCCTAGGACAAAATGGAACCCACCAACAGTGTAAGGAGACCTGAAAGTGGCACATGGCAGAGTGTGGCGATGAAGTCAGCAGCAATGGGAGGCCGTACAGGGACCCATGACACACTCTGGACCTGGCAGCAGCAAGAGGAGGCGGTACAGGGGCCCATGGCAGAGTGGCGAAGCGTAAGCAGCTTAAATTGAAGGCCATACAGAGGCCTATGTTAAAAATAATAACATGTTTGGGGCATGATTCATGGCGGATTTAGTCAGTTGTGTCAGGAACTGGTGGTTTGAAATCCAGACTAATCCACGCCTGATTCATTTTCACAAACGTGAGTCTCTCCACACTTTGGGTGGACAGTCGTGTCCTCCGCGGAGTTACAATACCTCCTGTCGCACTAAACACGCGCTCCGATGCCACGCTACTGGCCGGGCATGACAGCCTTTCAAGGGCAAATTCAGCTAGTTGGGGCCAAAGGTCAAGTTTCGTTGCCCAGTAGTCAAGGGGATTGTCTACCTCGGTTGGCAGGGTGCTGTCCAAGTAGGCCCGAGCCTGTTGTTTGAGGTCCTGCTCCAGGTCCACCTGATGCTGCTGCTGCTGCGGCTGGTTAGTAGTTTCCTCACTGCGCTGGTGAAGAAAGCTACTCATCATCGACTGCAGACTGAGGCAGCTGCTGCTGGTGGAGCTGCCACTGCTCCTACCACCCCACCCCTCCCCTGCTGCCATGGCAGCGGAACGCGAGTGCACAGGGCCCACAGTGTCTGAGGATGGACGTTGGCGCAGAAAGGCAGAGACCAACTGACTACATAGGTGGTTTTTATAGTACGTTATTTTGGCCTCCCTCTCAGCAGGTGTGAAAAAGGCCACCATTTTTGAACGGTAGCGAGGGTCCAACAAGGTGGACAGCCAAAAGTCATCCCTCTGTCTGATGGTTATTATTCGGCTGTCGCTACGCAAGCAACCGAGCATGCTATGGGCCATTTGTGCCAAGGAATGCGAGGGACTCCCTGCCTCCATCTCCACAGCATACTGCCACGGTGCGTCTGGGTCCTCTGTCTCCTCCTCCTCCTCTACCAGATGCTCCTGCTCCTCCACTCCTGTCCGCTGAGTGGAAAAACCACCCATTTCACTCAATAATTCCTGAGCACCAATGTCTTCCTCTACCTCCTCCTCTTCTTCCTGTCCTGCCCCCACAGGGGTCATGTGGCGTTGAGATCTGTGCGCCACGTCTACCGCACCCTGACCAGCCATTGTTAACAGCATTTGTTCCAGGACGTGCAACAGAGGAATGACGTCGTTCATCCCATAGTCCTGCCGACTCACGAATAGCGTGGCCTCCTCAAAGGGCCTGAGCAAGCGGCAGGTGTCACGCATGAGCTGCCAATGGCTGACATCTAAGTTACACAGGGGAGTACCTTTATCCGCTTGTAACATCAGGAAATCGGTGATGGCCTTTCGCTGTTCGTAAAGGCGGTTAACATATGTAGGGTTGAATTCCACCTTGTTGCAACGTCACAGCATGAGGAGTCGGTACGGGGGCCCATGGCAGATTACGGGCCTGGCAGCAGCAATGGGAGGCCCGTAATCTGCCAGCACCCTATGACAAAATGGAACACACCAGCAGTTTGAGGAGACCTGAAAGTGGCACATCGCAGAGTGTGGCGATGGAGACAGCAGCAATGGGAGGCCGTACAGGGACCCATTAGACACTCTGGACCTGGCAGCAGCATGAGGAGGCGGTATAGGGGCCCATGGCAGATTACGGGCCTGGCAGCAGCAATGGGAGGCCCGTAATCTGCCAGCACCCTATGACAAAATGGAACACACCAGCAGTGTGAGGAGACCTGAAAGTGGCACATGGCAGAGTGTGGCGATGGAGACAGCAGCAATGGGAGGCCGTACAGGGACCCATGAGAGACTCTGGACCTGGCAGCAGCATGAGGAGGTGGTACAATGGCCCATGGCAGATTACAGGCCTGGCAGCAGCAATGGGAGGCCCGTAATCTGCCAGCACCCTATGACAAAATGGAACACACCAGCAGTGTGAGGAGACCTGAAAGTGGCACATGGCAGAGTGTGGCGATGGAGACAGCAGCAATGGGAGGCCGTACAGGGACCCATGAGAGACTCTGGACCTGGCAGCAGCATGAGGAGGCGGTACAGGGGCCCATGGCAGATTACAGGCCTGGCAGCAGCAATGGGAGGCCCGTAATCTGCCAGCACCCTATGACAAAATGGAACACACCAGCAGTGTGAGGAGACCTGAAAGTGGCACATGGCAGAGTGTGGCGATGGAGACAGCAGCAATGGGAGGCCGTACAGGGACCCATTAGACACTCTGTACCTGGCAGCAGCATGAGGAGGCGGTACAGGGGCCCATGGCAGATTACGGGCCTGGCAGCAGCAATGGGAGGCCCGTAATCTGCCAGCACCCTATGACAAAATGGAACACACCAGCAGTGTGAGGAGACCTGAAAGTGGCACATGGCAGAGTGTGGCGATGGAGACAACAGCAATGGGAGGCCGCACAGGGACCCATGAGAGACTCTAAACCTGGCAGCAGCATGAGAAGGCGGTACAGGGGCCCATGGCAGATTACAGGCCTGGCAGCAGCAATGGGAGTCCCGTAATCTGCCAGCATCCTATGACAAAATGGAACACACCAGCAGTGTGAGGAGACCTGAAAGTGGCACATGGCAGAGTGTGGCGATGGAGACAGCAGCAATGGGAGGCCGTACAGGGACCCATGAGAGATTCTGGACCTGGCAGCAGCATGAGGAGGCGGTACAGGGGCCCATGGCAGATTACAGGCCTGGCAGCAGCAATGGGAGGCCCGTAATCTGCCAGCACCCTAGGACAAAATGGAACACACCAGCAGTGTGAGGAGACCTGAAAGTGGCACATGGCAGAGTGTGGCGATGGAGACAGCAGCAATGGGAGGCCGTACAGGGACCCATGAGAGACTCTGGACCTGGCAGCAGCATGAGGAGGCAGGCAGAACCGCCGTATCTTTATCACGGTTTTCCCAGGCCACCAAATGGCGACGCTGCATATGCTGACGCAACGCTGTAGTCCCAACATGGGCCCCCTGGCCACGCTTGACTTTCTGGCCACATAGTCGACATACGGCTACGTTTACTTCCTCGGGCGGCTTGACAAAAAATTGCCACACCGCCGAGTAGGAAACTTTGCCCCCGCTACTCCTCACTGGCTGACTGCTACTTCCTCCGTGCACACCGGCACCACCACTGGCCGTGGTGGTAGGCTGCAGTGGAGCTGGTGCTCTACTCCGTGGCCGTTTGCCTCCACTGACACTGCTGCGACCCTGCTGCCTCCTGGGCAACCCACCGACTGTTTTGCTTGCTGCCAAGCTGGCACCCTCTTCTCCTGATGATGCGGAAGCAATAGCCTGATGACGACGAGGCTGCCAAGTGCGATCAGCCTCATCATCATCAATTAGGGTCTCCGCCTCACTACTAGCCCCCTCGGCTGCGTGTGGGTCAGGAGACAGACCTGTCTCTAGACCGGCTACCGAGCCACTCTCCTCGCCAGTACTTCTTCGCCTGGCTGCTGAAGAGGCGGATGTCTCCCCCCGTTCCTGACCGCCCTCTGTTAGCTC
The DNA here is from genome assembly GCF_062004578.1 of Staurois parvus. Lineage (NCBI taxonomy): Eukaryota > Metazoa > Chordata > Amphibia > Anura > Ranidae > Staurois > Staurois parvus. The sequence goes on from NW_028318013.1 coordinate 10,360,946, forward strand.
TTCCTCACTGTACAGTGGGGCTGAGCCCACAGCATGCGATACTTCGCTTGGTGAGGGAACACCAAAGGACAGGGGCAGGTAGAGGACACGTGATTTCAGTGGGCTTGCTCCCGGGCCATGCCAACTAACGGTTGTGTCTGACGTACCCACCGACCGTTGGCTGTAGGTGTCAGAGGTGACCTGGGAAGAGGAAGACGACCGAGCCAACCAATCGATGATGGCAGGGTTGTCGGTGGAGACACGACCGCTGGATGACACCGGGAGCACTGGCCTCTGGCTGCGACTAGTGCTGCCTTGACCACTTCCTCTGCTGCCACGTCTGCTCGCTCCTAAAACATTGCCTCCTCTGCCACTCCTCTGCATGTTGTCTGACATACTCTTTAATTCAACGATTCTGTGTCCCTGAGTAACAATTCTGTGTCCCTCAGTAACAATTCTGTGTCTGTCCTTGAGTAACAATTCTGTGTCCCTGAGTAACAATTCTGTGTCCCTGAGTAACAATTCTGTGTCCCTCAGTAACAATTCTGTGTCCCTGAGTAACAATTCTGTGTCCCTGAGTAACAATTCTGTGTCCCTCAGTAACAATTCTGTGTCTGTCCCTGAGTAACAATTCTGTGTCCCTGAGTAACAATTCTGTGTCCCTGAGTAACAATTCTGTGTCCCTCAGTAACAATTCTGTGTCTGTCCCTGAGTAACAATTCTGTGTCTGTTCCTGAGTAACAATTCTGTGTCCCTGAGTAACAATTCTGTGTCCCTGAGTAACAATTCTGTGTCCCTGAGTAACAATTGTGTGTCCCTCAGTAACAATTCTGTGTCCCTCAGTAACAATTCTGTGTCCCTCAGTAACAATTCTGTGTCTGTCCCTGAGTAACAATTCTGTGTCCCTCAGTAACAATTCTGTGTCTGTCCCTGAGTAACAATTCTGTGTCCCTCAGTAACAATTCTGTGTCACTCAGTAACAATTCTGTGTCCCTCAGTAACAATTCTGTGTCTGTCCCTGAGTAACAATTCTGTGTCCCTGAGTAACAATTCTGTGTCCCTGAGTAACAATTCTGTGTCCCTCAGTAACAATTCTGTGTCCCTCAGTAACAATTCTGTGTCTGTCCCTCAGTAACAATTCTGTGTCCCTCAGTAACAATTCTGTGTCCCTCAGTAACAATTCTGTGTCCCTCAGTAACAATTCTGTGTCTGTCCCTGAGTAACAATTCTGTGTCCCTCAGTAACAATTCTGTGTCTGTCCCTGAGTAACAATTCTGTGTCCCTCAGTAACAATTCTGTGTCTGTCCCTGAGTAACAATTCTGTGTCCCTGAGTAACAATTCTGTGTCCCTCAGTAACAATTCTGTGTCCCTCAGTAACAATTCTGTGTCTTTCCCTGAGCAACAATTCTGTTTCCCCGAGTAACAATTCTGTGTCCCCGAGTAACAATTCTGTGTCCCGGAGTAACAATTCTGTGTCCCTGAGTAACAATTCTGTGTCCCTCAGTAACAATTCTGTGTCCCTCAGTAACAATTCTGTGTCTGTCCCTGAGTAACAATTCTGTGTCCCTCAGTAACAATTCTGTGTCCCTCAGTAACAATTCTGTGTCTGTCCCTGAGTAACAATTCTGTGTCCCTGAGTAATAATTATGTGTCCCTCAGTAACAATTCTGTGTCCCTCAGTAACAATTCTGCGTCCCTCAGTAACAATTCTGTGTCTGTCCCTGAGTAACAATTCTGTGTCCCTGAGTAACAATTCTGTGTCCCTCAGTAACAATTCTGTGTCCCTCAGTAACAATTCTGTGTCCCTCAGTAACAATTCTGTGTCTGTCCCTGAGTAACAATTCTGTGTCCCTCAGTAACAATTCTGTGTCCCTCAGTAACAATTCTGTGTCTGTCCCTGAGTAACAATTCTGTGTCCCTGAGTAACAATTCTGTTTCCCTGAGTAACAATTCTGTGTCCCTGAGTAACAATTCTGTGTCCCTCAGTAACAATTCTGTGTCCCTCAGTAACAAATCTGTGTCTGTCCCTGAGTATCAATTCTGTGTCCCTCAGTAACAATTTTGTGTCCCTCAGTAACAATTCTGTGTCTGTCCCTGAGTAACAATTCTGTGTCCCTGAGTAACAATTCTGTGTCCCTGAGTAACAATTCTGTGTCCCTCAGTAACAATTCTGTGTCCCTCAGTAACAATTCTGTGTCCCTGAGTAACAATTCTGTGTCCCTGAGTAACGATTCTGTGTCCCTCAGTAACAATTCTGTGTCCCTCAGTAACAATTCTGTGTCTGTCCCTGAGTAACAATTCTGTGTCCCTCAGTAACAATTCTGTTTCCCTCAGTAACAATTCTGTGTCTGTCCCTGAGTATCAATTCTGTGTCTGTCCCTGAGTAACAATTCTGTGTCCCTAAGTAACGGTTCTGTGTCCCTAAGTAACGGTTCTGTGTCCCTAAGTAACGATTGTGTGTCCCTAAGTAACGGTTCTGTGTCCCTAAGTAACGATTCTGTGTCCCTAAGTAACGGTTCTGTGTCCCTAAGTAACGGTTCTGTGTCCCTAAGTAACGATTCTGTGTCCCTAATACAGAGAGATCTGTCTCTCTTGAATGACCAGAGGCAAATGGAGAATTGTAAGATGGCCGCAATTTATAGCTCCACCATTACACAGTGCTGGCTGGCTGGCTGCTGATTGGCTAATGTGATCACATGTCATGAATGAATGCATTATGGGTCAGCGCGCCTTGTCTGCGTGCCTTCCCAGAGATCCCTGCTCCGTCGCCGCACATGTCGCCGCCATTTTTGGAAAAATTTTTCTAATATTCGAAACGAATTCCACTTCGCCGAGTTCGATTCGCTCATCTCTAAATATAACCCTAGACGACATTCAACATTCTTCAATCCCCCGAATATGGAGAATGAACTCTACGATCTTGAAACAACCTGAGAACAAGAAATACTTATTAGATGCACATAAGGTATTTTTTGAATGTAATGATACTCCTGATATCTCCATATCCACATTATGGCCTACTTACAAAGCATATATGAGAAGTATTCTCATTCAACTTAACGCACGCATAAATAGGACCCGAACCCAACAAATCGACCAATTATTAACATCCATAAAACTTGAGGAAGACGCAAATAAGAAAAACCCTACCCCCTCCATATCTACATCTCTCTCCGCTGATAGAAACAAACTCCGTATACTCCTACTACACAAATATGACTCAAACCTACAGAAAACAAAAACACGATTCTACTCCCTGGCTAATAAGGCAAACTCACTCCTAATCAAAACAATTAAGCAAAAATGCCTTAAAGCTAAAATTACCTCTATTCGACACCCTACAACACACGATTGTCTTACAAACCCACAGGATATAGCGGAGGCCTTTGCTGATTACTACAAGACACTATACAATATTGTAGATGACCCAAATACATCCCAACCAACACCCACACTAATACAAAAATTCCTAAACAATATAAATCTTCCTCACCTTACATCCTCACAACTTGAATCCTTATCTTCCCCTATAACGCCGGTGGAAATAGAAAAAACCATTCGATCGTTGCCTCTCAACAAATCCCCAGGTACTGATGGCTTACTAATGAATTTTATAAAACATTCGCCCCACATTTAACTCCTTATCTCTCCACGCTTTATAACCATGTGGCTAAAGCAGGCACCTTTCCGAAAGAAATGCTAATGTCCATAATCACTACAATCCCAAAGCCAGGCAAAGACCCCCAATTAACCCATAACTATAGACCAATCTCACTGCTAAACACAGACATCAAACTTTACGCCAAAATAATAGCTCAAAGACTACTACCTTCCCTTCCCTACTAATCCATCCAGACCAAGTAGGATTCACCCCCGGCCGCCAAGCACCCGATGCTACCAGAAGACTGTTATCTCTCCTCCACAAACTTGACTCAGCCAAACAACCCTCTATATTCCTTTCCCTTGATGCAGAAAAAGCATTCGATCGTATACACTGGCAAGTTATGAAGCTAACTCTACAAAAATTTGGAATCAACGGTTGGATGCTCTCTGCAATCCTCTCGCTTTATTCCCACCCTTCAGCCAGAGTATTGACCGACGGTACATTATCCAAACCCTTTCACATATCTAATGGCACGAGACAAGGTTGCCCCTTGTCCCCCATAATATTTACATTACTCATTGAACCTTTAGCGGCGCGTCTCAGAGCTGACCCTTCCTTCACAAGGATCTTCCATCTTGACAAAGAACATAAAATCAGCCTTTTTGCTAATAACAAACCCACACAAATCTCTTCACGCAATACGATCCCATCTTCAGTCATACTCGGAAGTCTCATACTATAAACTTAATGAAGCCAAATCTTCGATTTTAAATCTCCATGTACCTACCAAAGTCCAGCAATCATTAATTAAACAATTTCCCTTTATATGGGAACAACACAGCATACCCTATCTGGGAATTAACCTCACTTCCTCATTAGAGAAACTCTATGGGACTAATCATAAACTTCTCCTCGACTCTATCTCACAGGAACTTAACAATTTACGCACGTCTACACTATCCAAACTTGGGAGAATAGCAACCCTGAAAATGTGTATACTCCCCAAAATCTTATATACATTCCGCACACTCCCTGTACCAGTCCCAAACAGCTTCTTTAATAAGTTACAAACGATTTTTGCCAAATTTCTTTGGAACTCAACACGCCCGAGATATACAACTAATCTCCTACGCCCAGTATCCAGAGAGGGCGCAGGTCCTCCACACCTCAAATCATATTATACTGCAACCCTCCTAGACCAGGTTTATTTCTGGTGGCACCCAACCCAGGAAAAGATATGGTCTACTATGGAAACGATTCCACAGTATTTGAGCTTACCTAGAGATATCCTATTTACTCCACGTACGCATCTGACCAACAATATATTTCACCATCCCTGCATTCAGGCTACTATACAGGCGTGGTACGATCTTATAAACGACTCCTCGACAGATACCATATCGCTACCCACCCCAATTACCACCCTACACCTTATAATACCTTTCTTAAATCTAACACAATGGCACCGACATGGAATTACACACTTACAACAGCTGTATACAAGGAATGCCATTGACTCCTTCTTCACTTTACAAAGTAAATTTCATCTCCCCAACTCAGAACACTCTACGTATTTAAGAATTACACATGCTTTGCAAAACACATCCACTCAAACTCTGATTAACATCCCTACCAAGGCATATAATTTCCTAAACAAACCACAATACACACGAAAAAGGATCTCTACTTTTTACACACTTAGTATCAACTCGCAATTTTCTCCACAAACGACTTCCCTTAGCAATGGGGAGAAACTCTTATCTCAACAAGTCCCACTCCACACATGGGAGAAAAGCCTCTCGTTGTAGCACCCACTGGGAATCTTTTATAAAAATGTTACACCAATGGTACCTGACTCCAGTAAAACTCTCCATGTACTACCCTCTACATTCCTCTCTTTGTTGGAGGCATTGCAGAGACATAGGATCAACTCTCCATATACTATGGTCATGCAAATCCATTAGATCATACTGGAACAATGTTTTCCATTTCATCTCAACATTAACTGAATCTCCAATCGCTCCTAACCACGCCCTCGCTATTCTCCACATTGGCATTGATCAGTTCCCTAAAGAGACCCGCACGATCATCGTTCATATATTAGCTGCGGCAAAACTTAATATCACTAGACTGTGGAACTCCACTAAAACCCCTTCTCTCACCTCACTCATATTGGATCTAAACATCCAATGTGATATAGAGAGGAGATCATCTCTAAATAATTCTTCCTACCATAAGTTTCAATTTCAATGGGCTAGATGGCTACGGAATCCAAACTGTTCTGTAATATGCTGATTACCTACATTACTGAAACTAACTTCTGTGACATTCAAGTGGTATGCTGGTTCCGATCCCCTCCCCTCTCCCCCACCTGTCCCCCCCCCCCATACCCCATACCTCTTTCTTCCCTACTACATGTTCTTGTTTGTTTATTATCCCTGTTTACTCTAATAACCTACATTATGTTTGCGGCTCTTAATTTAATAATATGTTTACTTTGAATGCAACATTGAAAACCATTGCCCCGGCCTAATGGTGGGGTATTTATCCTACTTGTTAATTTATCCTGTTGATTGAACCGTAAACTTATGCTATGTAAAACCTCGAAATGTTTAATAAAAATTATTTGAACATAAAAGACAAAAAAAAAACTGCTCTACCTCCTGGTTTATGTCAAGACTGGTGTCGTCTAGTCTTGTATGGTCGGCTGTGGAGTCTGTTGTCGGTGTTCGGACAGGGAAGCGGTATTCTAACGGAAGTACTCAAGCGCAGTCTGGGTCAGTTCCATTACAATACCTAAGATCTTGAGCTCAAGACACATTCAGATGTTCTTATTCGGTTTTGCCTAATTCATGTTTCTTAGTCACTGGTCTGTTAGTTTTATTTTTTCTGTTGTATGCTAACTGTAACTGACGGCCTCTGTTTTGATATACCTCTTTGGCTGTTACAGATGGGCTTGATGTTCACTGAACAAATGAACGGTAAGGGCATTCAGCCGGCTGTTCGCACCGCTGTCCCCCACAGTGCACTGTGCTCTCACAGTGCATTGTGATTGCCAAAAGCAATGCACCTGACCACAGGTCAGGTGCAATGCTTTAGCCAATCATAGCACAATTGGGCGGAGCTAGTGGAGACTTCACCACTAGCTCCGCCAAATTGTTTACATTTGGCCAGCAAATGTCTAATTGCAGCGAGTACTCGGCAGATGGGGACGGGTTAGTGCGTGTCAGGGTTTTTTTACATCGGTGAGTCAGCATTGTCGTGACAATCCTGGATGCCGTGACTGACGATTGATTACAATGATGGAACCATTTTTTTGGCTTTTTTTTAAAAAATAAAGGACTTGTTAAATACTGTTGTTTAGTTTTTTGTTCAATAAAGGATTTTTTTCAAGTCTTTATTTTTTATGCAGTTTAACCCTTTAGTGAATGGGTAAGGGTAAGTACCACTTACTCATTCACAAGGGGGGGTACCCTGATGCTAATAAGACCCCACTGGGCCAGGTTTGTGGGGAAGAGGCCCTTGTCCCCATCGGCATGTGGCCTGGTAAGGGAGAAGGGAGGGTGCTCCTTTATCCACCCCCTCCTGCCCTGCCAGACCTGTGCTTGGATCAAGAGTCTGGTCGGAATTTAGGGGCTCCCACTCCCCCCCATTTTTTGGGGGTGGGGTTACCCTTAAACGTCCTACCAGGCCTAAAGGGCCTGGTATGGCTTTCAGGGGGAACCCCACGCATGTTTTTTAAAAAATAATTTACTGTGGGGTCCCTCCTAACCTTCCTACCAGACCTACGCTGTTTTTTTTTTTTAGAAAAGATTTTTATTTTAATGTTTTTAAAAATATCAGTCCAGCTGCAGCAGGTTCTATACATTGTACAGATTTGCAACTTTGCAGGTAGTTTAAGGGAACTCCCCAGGCATGATATTTAAAAGAATGATTTTTTGTTTACTTTAAGCAATGAAAAATTACTGCTCCTTTAATCGTTTCAATACCGTGCAATTTTACACCTTCCTGCCCAGGCCATTTTTCAGGTTTCAGCGTTCTCACACTTTGAATGACAATTGCGCGGTCATACAACATTGTACCCAAACTAAAATTTTATCATTTTCTTCACACAACTAGAGCTTTCTTTTGGTGGTATTTAATCACCGCTGGGGTTTTTATTTTTTGCTAAATTAACAAAAAAAGACCAAAAATTTTGAAAAAAAAACACATTTTTCTTTGTTTCTGTTATAAAAGTTTACAAATAAATAATTGTTCTTCGTAAATTTAGGCCGAGATGTATTCTGCTACATGTCTTTGGTGAAAATAACCCAAATTAGGATGTATTTTTTAGTTTGCAGGAAAGTTATAGAGTTCACAAACTATGGTATAGATCTGAATATTGATCAATCCTGAAGTACTGACAGCCAATCTAATATCTTGAGGTCCAAGAATGTCAGAACAGTACAGATATCCCCCAAATGACCCCTTTTTGCAGAGTAGACAGTCCGACATACTTCATAAGAGGCATGGCGAGTTTTTTGAAGTTGTATTTTTTTGTCATAATTTTTCGGAAAATTAAAAAATTAAAAAAATTATTTTCACTATTTTTTTTTTACATACTGTCACCAGTGCAGTACAGCGTCATCATATAACTGGCATGGCGGTGAACAGCGACACTGACTGGTGACAGTATGAAAAAAAAATATTTTTTTTTTTGGGGGCGTGTTCAAGATGGCGACCGGAGCGGCCGCATAATCTGGAGCTCCGGTGCCAAGCTTTTAAATCCGCTGCCATCCGTGCGGCAGCGGATCACGGAGTGACGGCGGAGGACCCGGGTAGTATCCCCGATCCGGGGGAGTCGGATATTTCCGCCCCTCGTGGCGGCTGACGTCCGCGGCCTGGTGCGGCCGCGTGGGCCGGGGCTCCGGCACCACCCATCAGCTCTCCCATCCGCACCTGCTGCCATCCGGGCTGTGGGAGATCGCCTGGGGACATCCGCGGCGCACTCTGCATTGCTGGGACTGGGGGAGAGACGCCGCTGAGCCTTGCTGCTTCCCGCGGTGGCGGCGGCATCTGCGGCCTACATCATCTGTCTGGAGCCTCCATCTGGTCACAGTGAGTGGGGGATGCGGGTGCCCTCTTATCATTAGCTCCCCCCACAGTGACTTGGGGAGTGGGCCTCCCGTTGCTGACCCCGGAGCCTGCCATCTCCTGTAACCACTGCCCCTGTTGGGCTCAGAGGCCTACTGAGGCCTTAATATTGCCCCGTGGAGTGTCTCCCTGGAGGGCCCTGTGCTTGGTGTTGGAGGTCCTCTGCTTCCCACTTGTCCCTCTTGTGTCCTAGGTTGGGATCTGGTGCCATCATCCTGCTCCAGTGTGCTATATCTGCGTGTTACTGTGATCTATGTCATCTCTACCCTTCCATGGCTTGCTAACTATCTTTACAATATAATGTTCTCGCAGATGAATCTAACCGCATTCATGTAACTACAATCCTAAACCTATTTTGGGCGTTATAGGTCCCCTGGGGTTATAATCTCCATTCATTATCCTATTTTCAGTTGATCACCCCCAGGAGACTCCCTGTATGCCGTCCACAAAGAAAAAAAAGGGACAAGCCCAGAAGTCCCTCACGACATACCTACTTAAGGCACACGAGCTTTGTAACATGTCTCCAGTCAATACAGAGCGAGCATCCCTGTCCGATCCCACACAGGATACCACCGCTCCCTTATCGGCCTTGGTCAGTGAAAATACACAGCAACTTACAAAAGGAGACTTGGAGTCCTGCTTGGAATCTATGTACGCCAAACTAGCCGCCAAATTTCAATCAGAATTGCATAAAAGCACTAATGTTCTCTCTCAGGAAATAGCCACATTGGGCTCCAGGACAGACCGCTTAGAAACCAAACACGATGAACTTAGCCTGGCCTATGGTGAACTTTCCAGAGAGCATGATCATTTACAAACGGCCTTTTTTCAACTACAGGCGCAGGTGGAGGACCTTGATAATTGCAATCGCAGGAATAATCTGCGAATCAGGGGAATCCCGGAGTCTATGTCTGACCTCTCCTTAATCGTGACCAAATTATTTCAATCACTCCTCCCGGATCGTGACCCTGGGTCTTTTGCCTGTGACCGCATCCATAGAGCCCTGCGCCCTAAACCTCCTACTGACAAGCCACCTAGGGATATTGTCCTGTGCATGAGGGACTTTTTGACCAAAGAGGAAATACTCAGAGCTGCTCGCAATACCCCTACGATCTCCTTTGAAGGCTCGGTCTTACAAATCTTTCCGGATGTTTCCCCGGCCCCGTTGGAGAAGCGTAGAAAAATGAAAGAAGTCACAACGGTCCTGTTCTCAGCTCGTATCCGCTACAAATGGGGCTTTCCCTTTAAGTTGATTGTTCCACATAATGGGAGCACATATATAGCTACATCTCCTTCTGAAGGTAGAGCAATCTTGGCCAAACTGGGCCTAGCGGATGCCCCATCACCTCAACGTCCACCCTCCACCCCTCGTGTCTCTCCCATTTGGCATACCCCATCTCCACGGAGAGATAGAAGGAGAGTCAGACAGGATCCGGGTTGACAGGTCCATTCTCACTTGCCTATTACCTATTGTTTGACAGTCCTTGGTCTTGCCTATTGTCTTTTTTGACTTTACCGAGAATTGAGACACAGGGATTTTGTTTCTTACATCTTACGCTGTCAGGATGTGTATTTCTATGGTTACTGCTATGTTAATTTTATAATCCTGAGTAATGTGTGTGCCTTGCATTGATAGCTGGACGAGTCAAGGTATAACAAGGGTCTTTGGTCCCTCTTAATTGCGCCCATTGGTTTATGGTTCCACAACTCTTTGACACGTTACCCCACCCTGCCTCCTGACATGGCCGGAAGTGTCGCCGCCCGATTGAGGGGTGGCAGTTCCTTTTTCCATGTTTTAGGGAGCCAGGGTTTGGGCCCATTTGGCCCCTTAATATTTGAACTTTTTGTTTTATCAGGTATGACAAATTTTCAGCCTGATCCATGTTCTTCAGTTACCTTATTTGTAGGAGCTCTTCAAATCTCCTCTCTATTGTTTTTGTCTTCTTTTTTTCAACACTTTAGTGCATGAGGATGGTGTTGTGTCGGTCTGTGGACATCATGGCCCCCATCTTGGGGCCGGGGGGTCCCATGGGCTGGTTCTGCCACCTGTACGTCTGTCTGCTATAGACCTGCGGATTTCTATGTCTAGCCAATTAATTTTAGGGGATATCCTTGTAATGTGTACTTTTATGATGATAGTAATAAGCTCTGTTTACTATGGTAATTCAATGTATTTCGCATAATGTCCAGGGTTTCAATTCGCCAAACAAGCGCAAAACGGCCTTTCTTCAATATAAACGACTGGGAGCCAAGATTATCTTATTACAGGAAACACATTTTGCAGCTGCAAAACACCCGACATATTTTCATAGATCTTATAGGCAGGGGTATTATACCCTGCATTCCTCCAAGAGTAGGGGCGTAGCCATCTTTCTACATAACTCATTCCCTTTTGAGGTTCAACATGTGTATCGTGATCTGGACAGTAGGTTTATCATTCTTAAAGGCACCCTTTCAGGTCAAGAACTTACTATTGCTAATGTATATGCACCGAATTCAGCACAAGCTACCTTTTTTTCAAAATTTTTTGGTACTCTGGATAGGTTTTTGTCTCCTCATCTCTTGGTAGGTGGGGATTTTAATCTGGTGGCAAATCCTCTTTTGGACCGTAGTTCCCCCTCGCATTCTTCCCAGGCTTTCCCAAAATCCCTTACTAAGAAATTAGATACCCTCCAGTTGGTGGATGCCTGGAGAGCGCACAACACCGGAGCCAGGGATTACACATTTTATTCCCACCCACATGACTCTTATGCTAGATTAGACTATATATATTGTACCCCAATTTTACTAGCTAATTCTAGGGTAGCTTGCATTCATTTGAGCCCCTGGTCGGATCACAGTATTGTGGCCTTATCTATCACATTTGTGGGATTGGCACCTACTCCCTTCTCTTGGAGACTTAATGACTCTATGCTAACCGATATTGACTCTCGCCAGGAAGTGGTTACATCTATTCAGGAATATTTTCAATCTAATTTAACCCCTGATATTTCCCCAGCCACACTCTGGGTAGCCCACAAGGTGGTCCTTCGAGGCCGACTTATCTCCATGGCCTCATCCAGAAATAGAAAACGTTGGCAGCAAATACTACTTCTAACCCGAGAATTAGAAGCACACTATAGAAGCCATGTCGCTAATCCATCTCTACTTAATAAACAGCTACTGTCCCAAAAGCGCTTGGAACTGAATGCCCTGCTTTCCCAAAAAACTGAAAAGGCCCTTCGCTGGTCGAAGGCCTCATTCCTATTACATAGTAACTCGGCATCTACCATGTTCGCAAGGAAGTTGAACCACCCTCTGCGCCCCCCACACGTGTATAAATTACGCACAAATTCGGGTGCTATCTCATCTCTACCTCAGGAAGTCTTGGGTATTTTCGAACATTTTTATTCTAAACTACTAGCTCCTCCGCAGTCGGATTCTGTCCCTCTGTCGGACTCTTGGCTGGACTCTATACCCCTCCCTGCCCTTACACCCTCTCAGATTGTCACTCTTAATGCCCCCTGTACTTTAGAGGAAATAACATGTGCGATAGGCGCGCTCAAGCGCTCTACTGCGCCGGGTCCTGACGGATTTACCGCTAGCTATTATAAACATTTTACCTCTACATTGGCTCCATACTTGATAACTTTATTTAATGATGTTTTGCAGGAGGGTAAGTTCCCTGAGGAGATGTTATTGGCTAACATGTCTCTAATACCCAAGCCACAGAAGGACCACTGTTTGCCACAAAACTATAGACCAATCTCAGTCATGAATAATGATCTAAAGATATTTAGCCGTATTTTGGCGGGCCGGTTGGCCCCTATCATCTCCTCTTTGGTTTCTCCAGACCAGTCGGGTTTTATTCCCGACAGATTTATTACTGATAACATTCGTCTCACTCTAAATGTTATTCAAGACGCCAATTTACATTCCAAAGAGGTTCTGTTGATGAGTTTGGATATAAACAAGGCCTTTGATAGTGTTCTTTGGCCCTACTTGTTCTCCTTGCTACAGAAAATGGGCTTCAGCGAGGGGTTTTTGGCAGGCATACATGCCCTGTATGACTCTCCTAAAACGAGAATTAGGCTTCCTGGCTGTAACTCTGTCTTCTTTACATTGGGTAGAGGTACCCGCCAGGGCTGTCCTCTTTCACCCCTTTTATTTGCGCTGGTGTTGGAACCTTTGGCATTGGCGATTAAATCACATTCGGATATTTCTGGCTATTCATTATTAGTTTCACATTTTAAGCTGAGCATGTATGCTGATGATGTTATGCTTTTTATTACTAACCCGTTGACTTCTTTACCTAACTTGTGTGCTGTATTGAACGATTTTGCCAAAGTGTCAGGTCTCACCGTTAATTTTACCAAATCTGTGGTCATGCCTGTTAATGTTCCTGACTCCCTAAGTGCATCTCTCCGTAGTTCTTTCCCATTTCGCTGGGTCAAGGACAGGATATCCTATCTGGGGATTAACCTCACTCCCAGATACTCGGATATATTTGCGGCTAATTATCCACCATGTGTATCGCGTCTCTCTACTCTACTGAAGATCTGGCACGGTTATCATATCTCCTTTCTGGGTAGAGTCACGGCGGTTAAAATGAATATTTTGCCCAAATTGCTTTATCTTTTTAGAGCACTTCCAGTTCCGGTCTCAAAAACGTTTTTGGATCATTTTCAGCGGACTATTAATAATTTTATTTGGGGAAATAAGCATCCACGTTTTGCCTCATCCATTTTGTATCGCTCACAACGGTCGGGAGGTCTCGGTCTTCCTAACTTTTGGCTATATTATCTCTCGGCTCGTTTTGCGCAATTGTCACAATGGGCTACTATTAACTCTCAAATCCCGTGGATCAAGTTTGAGTCTCAGTCGATACGTCCTTTTTATTTACCAGGAATTTTATGGTCTAACATCTCCCCCCGATCGACTGTTTTTTATAACTCCATAGTGACTCACTCACTGACGCTTTGGTCCAAACACAAATCTAAATTGGGTTTAGTCTCTCCTATTCCCCCAGGTGTGTCATTTTTTGGGGATCCTACTTTTGTTGTAGCCTTTTCTTCCCCTCATATGTTTCGTTGGTGGTATGATCGATCTTTTATCAGATTATCTGATTTCCAAAGAGGAGGACCTTATATTACCTTTGATATGCTGCGCGTGTTATTTGATGTTCCTCTTCGTGAGTACCTTCGTTATAGACAGATTAGGCACTTTTTTAAGGCGCACTTTGGCCTTACTCCATCCTCTCCGATTTCCTTTTTTGAACGTATCAGCCGTGACTCTCCCAGGGGTAGGGGTCTTATCTCAAATCTTTATCACCAATTTTTGATCTGTCTTTTTCATGCTCCCCCTTTGTACAGACGAAAATGGGAGGAGGATTGTGGCGTCACTTTTTCGGATGAGGATTGGGATTCCATGGTGGATAATATATGCAAGAGCTCTAGATCTCTTTCGGTTCGTGAGACGGCCCTTAAAGTTCTAACCAGATGGTATTATACCCCGTCAAGACTACATGTACTGTTTCCACAAACGTCCCCTCTATGTTTTCGGGGCTGTGACTGCACGGGTACTTTGGTTCATATATTTTGGGATTGCCCGACCATATCTTTGATCTGGCGTAGGATTTCTGAGGTCGCTGCCTTATTGTCGGGTGCCCCGATACAATTGTCCATGCAGACCTGTTTATTGGGGGCCCATATCCCAGGGGTCTCTGATGCCAATCTGAGATTGATACACACATTATGTATTGCCACTTTATGGTCTATTGCCCTACATTGGAGGTCCAATGTTGTACCCTTGGACTCCGTTTTACACAGAATTGACACTGTAATGCTTATGGAATGCATTCATTATACCCTACTGGATAAGATGCACTTATACGATAAAAAATGGGAGTCATGGAGAGATTGCAGACACTTATTACATGCTTAATAACATCCCCAGTAAAAGTTGGCTGGCATGTACTATTGACAGGTGTATCACCTAACCTACTTTGTCGTTTATGTACTTCATGCACTTGTAACTTCCTCTTTTTTTCTTATCTTCTTTGTTATGTTAATATACTTTTATGTATTGTACTTTTCAAAAGTGCCTTGTTTTTGCTGACAATATCACTTTTAAAGTGTGCTGTTGTTCTACTGTCTACTCATGTACAATAAAATCGTTTGTAAACAAAAAAAAATATATATATATATTTTTTTTTTATTTTTTTTATTATTTAATTTTTATTACATTTTTTTTTATTTTTTTTAAGATTTTTTTTTCATATTTTACTATGACCAAAATAGTACAATGTTACCATAGTAACACTGTACTACTTTGGGGAAGTGATCAGTATTTTTTTTTTTTTTTTACACAATTTGCTTATAGCAAAGAATTACTTTGCTATAAGCAAGCATTTACCTGAATGAAATCGATTCATTCAGCTTTTTTTTTTTTTTGTGCTTAGCTGTGATTTGGTCACAGCTAATCACATGACATGTGCATGTGATTAGCTGTGACCATTCACAGCTAGGCACTAGTATACAATGGATGGCATCATGAATGAAGCCATCCATTGTATACAACTGTCATGTGACCTGCTGTGATTGGTCACAGCAGGTCACATGGTACCGGCAACAGGAGCCGGTACTCGGATCTGTCATCGGCCGTGTCCGAGGTGCACGGGCGGTGACAGATCGCACTGCTGCGTCGCTCTGCAACCGCGCAAACCGCGCATGTGCGGGAGCACGCCAAATGGCGTGCACCCGGAATACAGGAGCACATTTCAAGCCGCCAAACGGCCATTGGCCAGGCTGCTAATGGTTAAAAACGGTACTTTTGGGAATTTTTTTTTTACTGATTCATGACCCTTAGGGCAGTACCCGAGTCTCTATACCCCTTTTATGGTCAAAAACTTGCATATAAGCCTTCAGAATGGGCACTTTGGAATTTACAAGTTTGAGTCTCATAGACTTGCATTAAGTTCGAAGTGCACGGTCAAACATTCCTTAGGTTTGAATGTTCAATCGTGAGAGGGTGTTTTGGCCATCACTATTGGCTATTGGCACCTATCTCGACTGACTGCATGCAACAGCAAGTTGTTTCTATTACTATCTATACGAAGTATAAAATCAATAAAGAAATATTTGAAAATAAAATACAAAGATTGAAACAGATAACAAGACCTTCAAATCGTCTTAGCCTGTGAGTCTTTACTACAGCCTTTGGTGATCTATGTTAATTCCTATTTAAAGACCCTGTTAATTCATATGCTAATATATATATATATATAGTAAATATGAAATATTGTAATATTTACACTTTTTCAGCTGGGCCTGCTTCCACCCAACTGCATGTTAATGACTTTAGATGTAAATATTTTGCATATGGTAATACCCCATGTTAAAGAACTGGATGCAGTTCATCAAGCCCTAAGTACATCACAATATGTTTCTCCACCTGGGAATTTCCTACTGCACTTACTTTGAATGATACTTATATTACTTTAAATGCTACTAAATCATAAGGTAGTAGCTATAATGTACAAATAACATCCCAGGAGGATAGAAAAGAAATAATAGTTGAATACTATCCTATTCTTCCAACAATCTTGAATATTCAAAATGCACCCCCATATTTGAAGTACCGTATTTTCCGGCGTATAAGACGACTTTTTACCCCTTGAAAATCTTCTCAAAAGTCGGGGGTCGTCTTATACGCCGGTAACGGCATGCTGACACCTTTTAGGGGGGCGGCGCCGCCCCCCCTTCCAACAGAAGGGAAACTAAGTACAGGAGTGGGCAGGGGCTGCTGTCTCTTACCTGGCTCTGGTCCCACGACGATCCAGTCCAGGAAGCGCGGCTGCTCCTTCCTTCGGTTCGTCCAGTGGATGTTCGCGCGGCTGCTCGACTCCGCCTCCTCACCGGTGATTGGCTGCCAGCACTGTAGCTGAGGAAAGGCACACAGGCGGCCAATCACCGGCGAGGAGGCGGAGCTGAGCGGCCCCGCGAAAATCGTGTGGAGATGCAGGTAAGTGTGCCGTGCTTAGGTGCTGCTGCAACCACATATGCTGGCTGCAGCAGAACTGTACTGGAACAGGGGTCAGCAAGTGTCAGTGGGAGGAATAGTGCCCCATCGTTGGTGTCACTGATACCAATGATGGGGCATTATTCCTCCCACTGACACCAACGATGGGGCACTTTTCCTCCCCCCCACTGACACCAACGATTGGGCACTATTCCTCCCCCCCCACTGACACCAATGATGGGGCACTATTCCACCCCCCACTGACACCAATGATGGGGCACTATTCCACCCCCCACTGACACCAATGATGGGATACTATTCCTCCCCCCCCCACTGACACCAACGATGGGGCACTATTCCTCCCCCCCCCACTGACACCAATGATGGGATACTATTCCTCCCACTGACACCAAAGATGGGGCACTATTCCACTGACACCAATGATGGGGTGCTATTCCCCCCAATGATACTAATGATGGGGCATTATTCCTCCCACTGATACCAATGATGGGGCACTATTCTTCCCACTGACACCAATGATGGGACACTATTCCCCCACTGATACCAATGATGGGGCACTATTCCTCCCTCTGATACCAATGATGGGACACTATTCCTTCCACTGACACCAATGATGGGGCACTATTCCTGCCACTGATACTAATGATGGGGTGCTATTCCTCCCACTGACACCAATGATGGGGCACTATTCCTGCCACTGATACCAATGATGGGGCACTATTCCTGCCACTGATACCAATGATGGGGCACTATTCCTCCCAATGACACCAATGATGGGGCACTATTCCTCCCACTGACACCAATGATGGGGCACTATTCCTCCCACTGATACCAATGATGGGGCACTATTCCTCCCACTAATACCAATGATGGGGCACTATTCCTCCCACTGACACCAATGATGGGGCGCTATTCCTCCCACTAATACCAATGATGAGGCGCTATTCCTCCCACTAATACCAATGATGGGGCACTATTCCTCCCACTGACACCAATGATGGGGCACGATTCTTCCCACTGGTGTGCACTGGAAGAGGGGTAGTCTTATATGGCGAGTATAGCCCAAACACTACATTTTAAACAGGAAAAGTAGGGGGTCGTCTTATACGCCCAGTCGTCTTATACGCCGGAAAATACGGTACTACAATTTTGGCCGTATTCAATATAATTAAAAAAACAAAAATAAAATAAAATAAATATATATATATATATATATATATATATATATATATATATATATACACACATACTGCATGTTGAAATGCATTTTTATATATTACAAAATATATGAAAAATATTGTTTAAAATATATTTTTTTTAAATATATCCTTCAGATATTTTATAACATATAAAAAAATCATTTTAACATATAGTGTTACATACATTTGTAAATGCATTCCAAAAATGTAGATTAAATGTATTTTTAAAGACACACAGTATATTTAAAAATGTATTTTAAAAAATATTTTTCATATATTTTGTAACAAAAACACATTTCAACATACAGTGTATATATATATATATATATATATATATATATATAATTTTTTTTTTCCTTGTGGGTGTCTTAAGTGGTAAAAACTCCTATAGCAATAAGTTGCACATTCCGCTTCCATCTAGTCCATATGCCAATATCCAAAATATATTGCATTAATCTTCTGCAGGACCGCACCACAATTCTCATCTTAAGTACACGCAAACCGCTACTTTACATCCTGGCCACCACCATACACCAGATACAGGGAGGACTCTTGGCAACCTTTTTTTAATATCAATGCATTCCACCATATGTCCTGTGAAGAAGGTTAAAACTAGCTAGTCAGTGGTCACTTGTGACCAGTCTTTGGTGTTTGCAAACTTACCGCCCCCAATTGTGGAGGCTGTTTCAGAACAGAAATTTTCTTTTTAAGGATTGTTGGAATGTTCTATATATATAGTATTTTTGTATATTGTGTTATTATTCTACTATTTGGCCTGAGATTCATGTTTATCACCTTAAACGTACTATAACATAAATTAGTGGGGTTTTTTGTTGTTTTTCATGTGCTCTTTTGTTCTTTGTTTTTGATAATATTACACAAAAATCAACCTCCCTAGTCCAGTAGTTCAACCTTTTAGTATTATTTGTTTATTTTTACATATATTTGTATTCTCATATTTTTTATATTATCATATACTTGTATGATCACATTTATGCCTGTTTGTTGCTTCTTGTGTGTTCCTTTTGTCTCCTTTATCCTCCCCATGGCCACTTGTTCTTTACAGGTTACTTTGTATTCTCCTTGTGTCCTCTTTATATTGTCTTCCTGGTCCTTTTACCCTCATTTTGTTCCTGCTGGTGCCCCTATGTCTGATTAAGTATGTCCACCACATAGGTGTATGTTCTGCCCTTCATCTATGGGTCCCCCCCAATTAATATTTTCTCCAGTGCTCAGTTAACCATTTCACAGTCAAGAGTTTCACTGATGCTGCCTTGACTTGCCTGTCATCCACTACATGTTTTTAGGGTTGCAATGCATTGGAGGCAGTGCCAGGTGCATCCCAGGGATTTCAGTTCCGACTTGCATACTTTGTCATGGTGATGCACACTGGCACTTATGGTGTCCTGGTTGAGATACATGTTGAGGTTTTTGCATTTGAATCTGTTTTATTGCTGTTTTAACTTTTAACACTGGGCACTGGGTTACAAGTTGTGCCCAAATATGGGGGCTGGATGAGATGGTAATTATGGCTGTATTATAAGAAAGATGAGCTTAGCCCTAGTGACACAAATTAAATACTACATACTGTTACCATTGTGAAGTGCCCTCTTGCACTGTGTTGGGATAAAGCTCTTGCTTTTGTGGTGCACCCAGACATTGACTCGTTAAAAGCATGCTGATACCAACCTTTCAGGATCTCTTTCTGTAATATATAGATATATATATATATATACACAGACAGACAGTTAGGTCCATGTATATTTGGACACAGGCACAATTTTAGATTTTTCAGGTATTTACCAAAACATATTCAAGCTATAGATATATTATGGATGCTGAAAGTGCACTCTCAGGTTTAATTTGAGGGTATGTACATCCAAATTGGAAGAAGGGTTTAGGAATTACAGCTCTTAAGAGTAGCCACCCCCCTTTTTCAAGGTAACAAATGTAGTTGGACAATGGAATTTTGGCTGGGTGTGGTCTACTCCTTCATTATTTCTTCATCATTTAAGCAGGTAAAAGGTCTGGAGTTGATTCTAAGTGTGGTATTTGCATTTGGAAGCTAATGCTGTGAACCTACATCATGCGTTCACAGGAGCTGTCCATGCAAGTGAAACAGGCCATTGTAAGGCTTCACAAATGAAACAAATCCATCAGAGAGATAGCAGCAACATTAGGAGTGGTCAAATCAACAGTATGGTACATTCTGAGGAAAGAAGAACTCACTGGTGAGCTCAGCAACATAAAAAGGCATGGACGTCCATGGAAAACAACAGTAGTGGATGATCGCAGGATTCTCTCTATGGTAAAGAAAAACCCATTCACAACATCTAGACAAATGAGTTCCTGAAAACGGAGGAACTGTGTATAAAAATGGTTGCAGTTCCTAAAATTTGTACTTGATATTTATGTTCAACCCCTTGAATTAAAGCTGAAATTCTGCACTTCAAATTTGTTTTGATTGTTTTGTTTTAATGTATTCTGGTGGCATACAGAGCCAAAAAGTATGAAAATTGTGACTGTGTCCAAATATATATGGACCTAACTGTATGTATGTATATGTATATAAATATATAAATATATATATATATATATATATATATACACACATACACACACGCACTGTATTGCCAAAAATATTGGGCCACCCCTCCAAATCATTGAATTCAGGTGTTCCAATCACCTCCATGACCACAGGTGTTTACAATCAAGCACCTAGGCATACAGACCGCTTCTAAAAACATCTGTAAAAGAATGGGTTGCTCTCAGGAGCTCAGTGAATTCAAGCGTGATACCATAATAGGTTGCCACCTGCAATAAGTCCAACCCTTAAATTTCTTTGCTACGAAATATTTCACAGTCAACTGTTAGTGGCATTATAACATACTGGAAGCAACTGGAAACAACAGCAACTCAGCCACAAAGTGGTAGGTCACGTAATAAAAGGATAGAGCAGGGTCAGTGCATGCTTAAACGCACAGAAGTCGCCAACTGTCTACAGAGTCAATAGTTAAAGACCTCCAAACTTTGTGTGACCCTCAGATTAGCAGAACAACAGTGAGTAGAGCTTCATGGAATGGGTTTCCAAGGCCGAGTAGCTGCATCCAAGCCTTACATCACCAATGCAAAGCATCAGAGGCAGTGGCGTAAAGCACCCTGCCCCTGCACTCTAAAGCAGTGGAGACATGTTCTCTGGAGTTATCAATCACACTTCTCTGTCTGGCAATCTGATGTACACATCTGGGTTTGGCAGTTGCCAGGTGAACAGTGCTTGCCTGAATGCATTGTGCCAAGTGTAGTTTGGTGGAAGGGGGATTATGGTGTTGGGTTGTTTTTCAGGCGTTGGGCTTGGCCCCTTAGTTCCAGTGAAGGGTACTCTTAAGATGTCAGCATACCAAGACATTTTGGAGAACTTCATGCTTCAAACTTTGTGGGAACAGTTTGGGGATGGCTCCTTCCTGTTCCATCATGCACTAGTGCACAAAGCAAGGTCCATAAAGACATGGATGAGTGAGTTTGGGTAACTTGACTGGCCTGCATAGTCCTGACCTCAACCAGATAGAACACCTTTGGGATGAATGAGAGTGGAGACTGCGAGCCAGGCCTTCTCGTCCAATATCAATGCCTGACCTCACAAATGCGATTCTTGAAAAATGGTCAAGCATTCCCATAGACACACTTCTAAACCTTGTGGACAGCCTTCTCAGAAGAGTTGAAGCTGTTATAGCTGCAAAGGGTGAGCCAAGTTGAACCCTATGGACTAAGGCTGGGATGCCATTTAAGTTCATGCATATTGTGTGTGTGTGTGTGTATATATATATATATATATACACATATAAATAAATATATATATATATATATAGAGAGAGAGAGAGAATTTTTTTAAAACTTTTACATTATCTTATTTTTCTTTACAATCCTGTGATACAATTAAAGCTTTCATGTGGTAAGACCACGGAAATGTTTTATAACAAACCCCCAAGTGCTCATTATTGAAAAGTGAGTAATTAAAAAAAAATAAAAGTCTGCATAAAACAAACAAAGGAATATTGTGTCATTTGAAATCCACAAAGCAATTATCATGCCGGTGAGGCTCGTTAAAAAGAACAATATGCTGCTATGAAACAAAATGGTTGCATTTGCAGAATGTTAATTCTATTATATTGGTCCATACCTCCAGTGAAAAAAAAAACACACTGAAAACTGTTCATAGCTGTAATTATAAAATAAGCATGCAAGAAAGTCCTGTATTATAAAATAGATGCATTTAGATGCATAGCACCTTTATTAAGTACACTGTGTAAGAAGTGATTCACAAACACAGTATGAGATACAATGAAAAATTATTCCACTTACAGCCTTTAAATACCATATTGCAAGCCAAAAACTTGGCAGAGCAGGTAAGCATGATAATTCCTGCTAATAAACATGAATATTGTCAATACTCCAGAAAGATGTCAGTTTTTGTTCTAGAAATGTATGTCTTCTCATCAATGTTCCTAGTTATTCTCATAGGCATTTTATGAGGTCTCTTAGATTTATGGGTACATCCATTTGTCAGTTATCTAAAATAAATTGAATAACTCAAACGCTAACTATTGTGAAATGAAAACAAAAAATTACAATTAAATACTGTACGCGCTAGAACACAACCCATGTCTCAGTGGGGGCAAATTATACAATCATAACGTGAAGTGAAAAAATGCTGCACTACATGAAACTATGGCACAATTCTTATATAACAAAGTAAAAAAATAAAAAAAATATATATTAGAAGATAAAATAGTAGAAAAAATATTAATATTGAAATATATATATATATATATATATATATATGTATAAACAATATATATATATTTTATATATATATAAAATATATATATATATATATATATAACAAAAACCACACAAATAATAAAAAGTAAAGAATATTTTTAAGTATGAATCAAACAAAAGTCATAAAAAAAATTAAGTTCAATCAATAAAGTGTTCATTCAGTGAACCCTCCTTTAGATAATGAAAAATATGTGCATATGTCATCAATTCCCATGAAAAGACATCCTCCACTATATATCTGCTCACCTCAGGCAGTGTGACCTTACATTATGCAATGTTATGGTCTAACTGCACTTTTGGTCCCATATGGACTCAGAAGATCAGCTGAATGAAGACTCCAAAGTGAGTTCCCTCCCGATAAGCGTCTTTGTATCAGCTGTATTCCTCATTAAAAAGAACTCAACACAGTGCTTTATCCTTTTAAACTTTTATGCATCAATTAAACATAAGAAATACACTCATGTTCCGGAGGTTTATTTTGCACCAGGTATGATGAAGATCCAGTGATGTACTGATTAAACACAAGATGGCAGTATCATCTCAGCAGCAGAGTCCTGTACATGCTCAGAACAGACACCATAAGTATTGAAATGCAAGGCAAAGCATGGGCCTACCTAATGAATGCTGTTGCCTGCTGTACTGTTGTTCCAAGAGCTATTTGTAGAGTACTATTCTGATTAATACAACGCCGTGATGTCATCCGCACACTCCTTCCCGACGTGTTTCGTCACTAGTCACGTGACTTTATTAAGATGATACCCTTGATAAAGTCATTAATTGGTCCAAAGGCATGTTGGTAACTAAATTGGATCCTGTATGAATTGGCCCTAGTATGTGTATGTATGAATGTGAGTTAACGACATTAGATTGTAAACTCCTTGACAGTTATGGACTGATGTGCAATATATGTAAAGTGCTGTGTAAATTGACAGCACTATATAAGTAGCTGTAATAAATAAACAAAATAAATAATAGATGTCATAGGGGTTGATTTACTAAAGACAAATAGGCTTTTTACTTTGCAAAGGAATTTTCCCCAGAGATGCAAAAAAGTTTTTGAAAAAAACAGCTTTTTTGTTTGCACATAATTGGATGATGTAAGTCAGTAGAGCTTCACCTCAGTCACTTAGCTCTGCGGCTAATTCATTAAAAAAGCGAGCATCCTATTTGCCACTAGTAAACCAACCCTTATGTCTGTGATGATCTCTGATACTAATTGCCTGATTTCCCCTGGGAATCCTGAGTGAAATTATTGCATTGTACCAAGTTGTTCAATTTCACAATCACCACTCCCCCTCTTTTAAGGTTGGAGAGTGCGTCAAAGTTTATTGCTGCTTTATAATTTGTCAAAGGCCTAATCTTTTTATTTATGTTTTGAATTTAGTTGAAAGTTAATATCTTGAGGGCTTCAGTGGTTAATTAATGTTGGTTTCTAATCATACACTTCTTTATTTTGCAATATTTCTTATGGCTAGAATAATAATGAGGCTGTATAGGTTACCTTACTTTTCAGCCTTGCACATCTCATATCTACTATCGACAGTCTTTTTTTTCTTGTACATAGATAAATACAGTAGCTTGATTATGGCATATTTGGCTTAATGGCCCTTTAGAGTGTTTTGTCTCCCCTACTTTTTGAGAATGTTAAGAGTTGTTTCACACAGGGCCCAGGGTTGTGTAAGAGCAGTGTTAATAGCAAGCTTTTAGAAAGCATTTGCAGAGTTTTAAGCAAGCTTTGCTGAAGCTTTCAAAGTACCATTCAGCTCCAGTTTGCACACAAATCCACAAATGTTGAGCACTAATTGCCACTTTAAACCAGCTGCTAGCATGTTTCAACACTACTTGAAGCCTATTGAAAGTCTGCTGAAGCCTGCTAGCAGATTGTTTAAAGTGGCAATCAGGACTCCCATCGGTCTTACAGATACTGGGTAGCAGAGCCACCTAGCTTTTGTTACAGTTGACCATGATCACTTAGAGGCTACCAAACAATCATTGTTCTAACCTTCCTTTATGACTTTAAAGAAGCACTGCTGCCAGATAAGGTGAACAAATAAACTGGGCAATAAATCTCATGGCAGCGAATTACAATGGCTAATAGTTTTCTGTTGTGTTATATTTAATGGGGTATGTAGGGCGGCATGGGTTAACATTTTTTCTGGGTCTTTTAAATACACAGTATGATGCTTCTGATTCTTGAGACATCTTGAAAGCAGCAGATGTTCCCTTGCCAGGAGAGTGCTGGAAAAAAAACAGGACAAATAGAGAACTAAGGAGTAGAGTAGGACTAATTGGGCAAATATTCTACTTGAGTTTTAATGGTGACCAAAGTGCATCATGTATTTGCATAGTTCTCCGCTAAGTGTCATTTGATAAACAGCAGCAGAAGTAAACAGAGGAGAACTTTTTTTTTTAAATGAAATCTTTTTTTATTGATTGAAGTATGGATCCATGTATACCTATAATCATACAACCACAATCTCCAACGGAGTGTGGCGTTAATGTCAACAAGTTACATTGTTATAATGTAAAAGGGGTACAAGGTCATGTATACAGAAGACATTTTCCAGATCCTTTTTTTTAAAAAGAGAAAGAAAAAACAGATTACAAAACAGGCTGGGAAAAAACAGAAGGTAATTAAAATAATAAGAAATATAAAACCAAAATGATTTTTAACAATTGAACAAAAATCAGCCTTCTTCTGAACTGAACTCTGAGAGTCAAACCTCAGCTCATCCACGTGCAATATAGTAGACAAAAAGTCTTATCCAACATTTGCCAAAAGCAGAGTTTTACCGTATGTATACAGCTATACCCCCAATTCCCATTCAAGGGTTGATGGGACAATAATTATCTCACAGTAGACCTGAAGGGATCCCACCACTTAACAGCCTGTCCTTAACTAATTGTGCTGGTGCTAAACCCAGTGTCCCTAATCAGGCATCCCAGATTTTTGTAAATTTCTGGGCACATCCTCTATGTTGATAAACTAGTTTTTCTCTAATCAGAGTATCATTAACAACTTTAGTCCATTGAATATGGGAAGGAGGTGTGGGAGATAACCATTTCTGAACTATAAGTTTCCGAGCAATAAACAGCACTCTAAGGATAGCTATATAGACATGTGGAGTATACAGTTATTCATCCAACACTCCCAATAGACAAAGCTTGGGATCTGGTACATTAAGACTCCAGATCTTGTTGATCATTGTTATAATATGGGACCAACATCTTACCAACTTGGGGCATTTCCATAGCATATGGATAAGTGTGCCATTATGAATTTCACACCTAGGGCAAAGAGTATAGCCACTGAGGAGTATGATAAGTGCGGTGGATAATAAAGAGCTGAGTAAGCTTCTGAGCTAGGAACAAGGAGACTTAAATTACATTTTCTAATATGGTGGACCACTCCTCATCTGAAATAGTATCTAGATCAGTCGACCATTGTGTTCTACAATTGAGGGACATTGTCTTAGAAACTTTGAGCAAATTGGATTGGTAAATAGAAGATATTTGACCCTTTCTTGTGATTGAGGCTATAGTTTGATTAAGTATTACCGGTTCAGTAAATGACCATGAAGAGGCTTTATCGGTAGCTGCAAATTAAGATATAACCTATGAAGATTAATGGACATCGATCTATTAGGGACAAATCCCAACTGATCCGGGTGTATGAGGTTAGCAATTACTTTTGAAAGCCATGTTGCGAGTACCTTTGTAATAATCTTTAAATCAGTAGGCAATAAGGAAATAGGGTGGTATGATTCAGCCTGAGTAGGATCCTTTCCCGGCTTCAATAAAACTACTATAATCATCTCATTCATGGAAACTGGGAGAGTGTCCTGTGCTACAGCAGCCCTAATTGTCTGCAAGAGTTCTGGGAGCAATATTTCCCCAAGCATCCTATAAACTTCTATGGGCAGGCCTTCACTACCTAGAGACTTGGAAATAGGGAACAAATTCACCGCCAATTGCAATTCCTCCAGAGATATCAGATCATTTAGATTCTTCCTATCTGCTGCTGAGAGCTGCGGCAGACTCACCCCAGCAAGAAAGTCAGTAAGCCTATCCATGGGGTAGGATGATGTAGAGGAGTATAAGGAAGAATAAATTAGCTAAAGCCCTGTTGAATGGCATGAGTATCTGTAACCACCTGCGTTGGAGACAATTTTAGTGCTGAAACATAGGTTGACGGCTGTTGAGACTTTGCTATAAGTGCCCTGTTTTTCCCCCTGCTCAAAAAAGGTCTGAGAGGCAAAAAATATTTTATTTTACACCTGTTGCATTTGTATAGACCGATAAAATTGTACGTTAATCCAAGCTTTTTCCATCGCAGGGGTAGGGTTAGATAGATTTTCCTGTTCTATTTTATCTGCTTCTTTACTGGCATCTTTTACCCATCGTCTAGTATTATTTTTAATCAGGGAAATCTCCTGAATACAAAGGCCTCTAAAATAAGCTTTTAGAGCATCCCACAACATCATAGGTGAGATTTAGTGTCTATTATCAATCAAAACGTTTTTCAAGTGAAATTATATATTATCAGTATTGGGAAAAAGATTTAACCAGAAGGGATTAAGTTTCCACAATATTGGGTAACGGGAATTACGTAATGACAAGCACAATTTAACTGGCGAATGGCCAGACAGGCCTCTAGCTAAATATTCAACTTGAGGGTTCAGAGTAAGTGTCATCTCCGTACCAAGGATAAGATCTATACGTGAAAGATGAGTGAGTCAGAGAGTGGCACGAGAACTGGGTTGTGAGCGGGTGTCTGGTCCACCAGAGATCCAGCAGGCCCACCTCGGCCACATGTCGGGCAAAAAGAGTCAAGGCTCTGGGGCCCTGTGGACAATATTGTTCATATAAATCAAATGAAACATCAAGTACATTATTAAAATTGCCAGCCACTATGACTGGTATTTGAGGATACCATGCTATAAATCGAAAAGGGAGGCGGAATATAGATGTTAGCTAAAATACAGACATATGAGTCCCAGTTACACAACAGAAAAATGAATCTGCCTTTGGAGTAAATTTTTGTGGATTTCATGTTTAAAGGAGTATTACGAGAAATCAATATGCTCACTCCTTGGGAGTAGAGATGAGCGAATCGAACTTGGCAAAGTGGAATTCGTTTCGAATATTAGGAAAAATTCGATTCGCACCGAATCCGAATATTAGCAAACTTCGGATGCGCAAATCGAATTTTTCCCGATCGGCCGATTTTCATCCCTTCTACAGCCGGCAAAAAGTGTCCCTGCAGAGAGCTCCGCTATTTCTGACAGTTCTCTGACAGTTCCTTCACATTTACAGCGGTTGAAACATTGTATCTATTTGTTTCCATTTAGGATACAGATGTTTTTATTCGGAAACAAATAGATACAATGTTTCAACCGCTGTAAATGTGAAGGAACTGTCAGAGAACTGTCAGAAATAGCGGAGCTCTCTGCAGATACACTTTTTGCTGTACTGGAATTCTTCTTCTTTTCATTCTTCTTCTTCTTTTCATTCTTCTTCTTCTTCTTTTCATTCTTCTTCTTCTTTTCATTCTTCTTCTTCTTTTCATTCTTCTTTTCATTCTTCTTCTTCTTCTTTTCATTCTTCTTTTCATTCTTCTTCTTCTTCTTTTCATTCTTCTTCTTCTTTTCATTCTTCTTTTCATTCTTCTCATTCTTCTTTTCATTCTTCTTCTCATTCTTCTTTTCATTCTTCTTCTTCTTCTTTTCATTCTTCTTCTTCTTCTTCTTCTTCTTCTTCTTCTTCTTCTTTTCATTCTTCTTCTTCTTCTTTTCATTCTTCTTTTCATTCTTCTTCTTCTTCTTTTCATTCTTCTTCTTCTTCTTCTTCTTTTCATTCTTCTCATTCTTCTTTTCATCCTTCTTCTTCTTCTTTTCATTCTTCTTCTTCTTCTTTTCATTCTTCTTCTTTTCATTCTTCTTTTCATTCTTCTTCTTCTTCTTCTTTTCATTCTTCTTCTTTTCATTCTTCTTTTCATTCTTCTTCTTCTTCTTTTCATTCTTCTTCTCATTCTTCTTTTCATTCTTCTTCTTCTTCTTTTCATTCTTCTTCTTCTTCTTTTCATTCTTCTTTTCATTCTTCTTCTTCTTCTTCTTTTCATTCTTCTTCTTTTCATTCTTCTTTTCATTCTTCTTCTTCTTCTTTTCATTCTTCTTCTTCTTCTTCTTTTCATTCTTCTTTTCATTCTTCTTCTTCTTCTTTTCATTCTTCTTCTTCTTTTCATTCTTCTTTTCATTCTTCTCATTCTTCTTTTCATTCTTCTTCTCATTCTTCTTTTCATTCTTCTTCTTCTTTTCATTCTTCTTCTTCTTCTTTTCATTCTTCTTCTTCTTTTCATTCTTCTTTTCATTCTTCTTCTTCTTCTTTTTATTCTTCTTCTTCTTTTCATTCTTCTTCTTCTTCTTTTCATTCTTCTTCTTCTTCTTTTCATTCTTCTCATTCTTCTTTTCATTCTTCTTTTCATTCTTCTTCTTCTTCTTTTCATTCTTCTTTTCATTCTTCTTCTTCTTCTTTTCATTCTTCTTCTTCTTCTTCTTTTCATTCTTCTTTTCATTCTTCTTCTTCTTCTTTTCATTCTTCTTTTCATTCTTCTTTTCATTTTTCTTTTCATTCTTCTTTTCATTCTTCTTTTCATTCTTCTTCTTCTTCTTTTCATTCTTCTTCTTCTTCTTTTCATTCTTCTTTTCATTCTTCTCATTCTTCTTTTCATTCTTCTTTTCATTCTTCTTCTTCTTTTCATTCTTCTTCTTCTTCTTTTCATTCTTCTTTTCATTCTTCTCATTCTTCTTTTCATTCTTCTTTTCATTCTTCTTCTTCTTCTTCTTCTTCTTCGTCGTGCCCCGTGACTGCCCAAATGAGTGAAGTGTGCGGTGATTCTAAGATCGACGGCACTCATCTGCATGTCATACTGACTGACAGTATTATTTATCTTCCCCAGCAGACTCCAAGGGCATTTAAATTAAAGGTACAGTGTTCTGCACTAATATAAAGGCTCTCTGAAGCCTAGAAACCCTTTTAATAAGTTAAATTCGCAGCGAATAAATTCACATCGAATCGAATTTCTTCCGCAAATTCGGCGAATCAGCCGAATCAAATTTTTGAATAATTCGCTCATCTCTACTTGGGAGTATTGTGTATGCATAGAATGAAACTGAACTTGAAATGTAGGACGTTGCAGTAAGTGTATGGAGTCTTCAGTCAGATGTGTCTCCCGTAGGCATAGTATAGCAGGTTTATGAAGGCTCACCGTAGTGAAAACGGCTGTTCTTTTCTTCGGGTCATGTAATCCCCTCACATTCCAGGAGAGGACTGTGTCAGAATGCATAGTCATTTGTAGAGATCAGTATTGCAAACAAGTTCTGGATCAAGAACCACTCCCTGGTAGGAGGGAGAGGACATATGGAAGGGGAACCCAGGAACCAGCAACCAGGCACTAGGGAGATCATACGACAGTCAAATTAGAACTTGAAACAGTGGCAGGCATAGGGTGCAAACCATGGTGGATGAGCGAAGGCAGCCAAAAAATATGGTAGAACAAAGAAAAACCTGAAACATTACATAACAGTCAAGGCCCATTCTGTAGATTTGTAAATTTGGCTCAAAAATGCCCTGCAGGGTCAAAATGGGGGTATAAACAAGGGCTTTCGCCAGCAGTATCAAATAATCAACCATATAAGCAATCATGAGGACAACTCAGATCTGTCAGGACAATCTTCATTAACTCCAATAAAAGTGGTGCAGGAGAGCATATTCAAAAGGATTTTCCGGTATCCTTTGATACACCAATCAGGCAGGTTCTGGTCTAAGGCTGCGCTCATTACAGTCCAACCAGTGAGATACCATTGCTGGAGAATCAAAAAATTGGACTGAGCCATTAGCCACAACACGCAATTTTGCAGGATTTAACATGGAGTATGCCACTGAAATGGAACGCAGATGTCATTTAACGTCCAGAAATTTGGCCCACTTTCTCTGGACCTCAGCTGAGAAATCAGGGAAGATAGATACTTTGGAGACCTGGATTTCTATAGTTGTTTTCTGCCTAGCCTGGCGTAGGATAACATCTCTATCTTTATAATGAAGAAGTTTCAACAGAAAAGGAATATCAGGGCCCCCTGGCGACGGAGCCCTGGGAGGCACCCTATGTGCTCTTTCAACAAAAAAAAATTGAGGCAGATTATCTTTGCCAAAAGTAGTAGAGAGTCAATCTTCAATAAAGTCAACAGGGCTCTTACCCTCAACTTTTTCAGGTATACCAACAATTCGCAAATTACTGCGTCTGACTCTATTTTCCATATCCTCAACTCTGGATGCATGCTCGGATGTTTTAGCAGAAATGGTGCAAACTGTTTGCTCCAGGGGGATCAATTCATTCTCTACTGTGCTCATCCTACCCTCCAATGCAGTGGCTCTTTCCCTTATTTTCTGCATATTATGTCTAATATGTGGTATATCCTCCTTCATGCCCTAAAACTTCAAGGTCAATTGATGAAGTGGAGATCCATAAGTGTGGACCGCTGTAAGGATGTCTTTTAGTGTGGGTTCTGGGTGGTCCTCCTCTGAATTGCCGGTGGGTAAGGATGAGGGCCTCAATGTACTCACCGCGGTCCCACCGCGGTATTGGAAGCTCTTTAGCTAGGTGGTCTGCATCAGAATGCCGTGCAGGGAAGGAGGACAGAGGTCCCAAACGTGTGTGCCTATTTCCCCAGCTTTGTGGCTGCATCTGTATGTCGGTCCCCCGTGGCACGTTGTGGGAGCGTGGTCCCGTCATGTTCGGTAGGCCACACCGAACAGCCACCTTCCTCCTAGTCATAGTCCCGGAGCAACGGAGAGAGACACAGGGTGAGTCAGGGTATGCCAGATTCCCAAGTCCAAATCTCTTAATCCACAATGGAAAAATATCTGAATTTAGGAGACTCTTTCAAAAAGAGTACATAAAGTCTTTATTTTCCTTTACAAATAATTGATAAAAGGCAGCATGTCCCTTATTACAGGTCTGCCTATCTTGCAGTTTTACCTAAAATCTCTTTAACTCTCCAGTCTCTTGCCCTCACATTACCTCCCTTTGTAACTAAACCAGTATACAAACCTAGTGACTCTGTAATGTAGCAGAGTGCAGGCATTTGCACTAACAGTATAACAGTATAACAGCATAACATAATAACAGTATAACATAATTTATTGTACTCACAAAGACTAACAAATAAAGCATTTAAAACTCTACAGTGTCCCATTCAAAAATCCCAACCTAGGTTTCATCCCTATTAGACTTCTTTATGGAAAATTATCATTCATCAGGGAATTATTAATTTGTTGTAACAATGCCTGGCTTTTATATGCTACTTCAAAAGCTTTAATTAAACTCATTATCATTTCATAAGAGAACATTCAAAATGTCAAACCCTAAAATGTAGCATCCCTATTAGACTTATTTAGGGGAAATCTTCATGAGGGAATTATTAATAAATTGTTGGAACAATGGCTGGCCTTTTTATGCCACTTCAAAGGCTTTAATAAAACACATTATCATTTCATAAGAGAACATTCAAAATGTCAAACCCTAGCATTCCTATTAGACTTCTTTGGGGGAAATCTTCATGAGGGCCCAGAGGTTGTAGTTTATATTGTAAGTCAAGCTAGAAATGTGGAACAGTCTTACCAACTCTGAAGCAAATGATCCAAGTAATATAGAATATCCTCAGAATATTGATACAACAGCAAAGGAGCAAAAGGAGAAAAGAAGGCAACATAAGGTTTAGCAGCGGTCTCAGAAAAAACAGCCACATGTGTTTTGTCCATAAAGGGCATTCTTTTGAGGGGCTATAATGCTTTAAACATCCAGGATACTAGATTTCAGTCTTTATTCAACAATGATGTTTATATCTGTTCCTTCTTTCTATCAGTCATATTTTTTTCACTTTCCCAGAAGGTTAAGATATTTAATTATTTGCAAGTTGCAAAAACGAACTGCTAGGTATAAGAGAAACAGTCTTAACACCTAATTTATGTAAATTATTAACAATTTGTTGTAACAATGGCTGGCATTTATATGCTACTTCAAAAGCTTTAATTAAACTCATTATCATTTCATAAGAGAACATTCAAAATGTCAAACCCTAAAATGTAGCATTTTCAATTATAAGCCTAATGCCACAAGGAAAAACAAAATTATTTAAAAAAATAAATGGAAATGCTTTGTTGAATTAGCTATATTAAATCACTCTTTTTAAGAGTGTATTTCAATTATTCTTATAAAAAAATGTATTTATAAAAAAGTGAATTAGGACTACCAATTTCATTATATTAAAAATGTAAGATCTGACTGGTAATGCATTTCTTTCGTTTGAGTATTATTTTGCTTTTAATAATAAAAAAAAGTGAATCTAAAAAAAGTGCATCTACTTTGGCATTTGTGAGGTCAAAAGAATTCAGAGTCTAAATTCTCTTTTGTGGTAGTATCCCATTTATTCCCATTTAAAGTGCCAAGTACTGTATCCATCCCTATAGGAGTGGAGATTATGGTGCAGGGGTGCAAACAGATGTATGTCCCACAGAGAGTGACAGTGATAGATTATGGAATGGCTTCGGCATAGTTCCAAGACAGTTTAGTGCAGCACCTCTTGAGAATCTGAAGATTGTCTAGAGCAACAGATACGAACAGCAGACAGGGTGCATCTGAGTGTAGTGGTTATTGAAAACACTTCTTGCCCAGTGCCATTAGTACAGTGTCAGTGCTTTTTATCACCACTGATCACTATATTGGTGTCTCAGGGGCTGTCAGTGACACCAAGTCAGTTCCCCCTGAGTGCCAGAATTCCCGCCGCAGTCTCGCTATAAGTCGCTGATCACCGCAAATACTAGTATAAAAAAAAAAGCAGTATATATACCACCATTTGTAAACGCTACAACTTTGACGTAAACCAATTAATTTACACATACTGGGATTTTTTTTTGCAAAGACATGTAGCAGATTACATTTTGATTTTTTGATTTTTTTTACTTGACATGTTTAGTAGCAAAAAGTAAAAAATATTGTTTTTTAATTTTTTCAAAATTGTCAGCCTTTTTTTTTCTAGCGCAAAAAATAAAAACCACACAGGTGATCAAATACCACCAAAAGAAAGATCTATTTGTGGGAAAAAAGGATGTAAATTTCATTTGGGTGCAGTGTTGCATGACCGCTCAATTGTCAGTTAAAATAATGCAGCGCCATAACGAAAAAAATGGCCTGGTCAGGAAAGGGGGTAAATCCTTTGGAAGGCAAGTGGTTATGTAGACAATTGGCAACTTACACAATACACATGGCTGTAACTGGAATGTAAGTGTAAACACATATATGTCATATTACTTGCTTTCTCAAAATAATTCCAGCATCTGGGCTTATAGCAACATGAATGAGTCAGCCTCACACTGGTCCATCAGTCTCTCAGCTCCTCCCATAGTGATGTGTCGAACACCCCCCTGTTCAGTTCGCGGTCGACCATTCAAACCTAATGAATGTTTGACCGCGAACTTCAAACTCGATGAAAATCTATGGGACTCAAACTTGTAAATTCAAAAGTCCCCATTTTGAAGGCTTATATGCAAGTTATTAGCTATAAAAGGGGTATGGGTACTGCCCTGAGGGACATGAAAAAAAATCAGTGATCTCTGGCCCTGAGGGTCAGTGAAAAAAAAATCTTTAAATATCATGCTTGGTAGGTCCCCTTAAACTACCTGCAAAGTTGCACATCTGTACAATGTATAGAACTTGCTGCAGCAGGACTGACATTTAAAAAAAAACAAAACAGCATGAGGAGACCATACCAGACCCTTTAGGTCTGAAAGGAAGGTTAGGAGGAGTACAGGAAAATAGTTTTTTACAAAAAGTGCATGGGGTTCCCTCTAAAAGCCATACCAGGCCCTTTAGGCCTGGTAAGATTTTTAAGGGGAGCCCCACCTTCCAAAAATGGGGGGAAAAGTGCATGGGGTTCCACCTAAAAGCCATACCAGGCTTTAGGCACGATAGGACCTTTAAGGGGAACCCCACTTACAAAAAAATGGGTAAAACAAAGCGTGGGGTCCCTCCTAAATTCCTACCAGACCCTTGATCTGAGCACAGGCCTGCTTGACCCTCCTGTTTCCGGAGAACCGGAGAAGCTGATAGACTTCATTCTTGTTAAGGAAACACCTCCTTGGCAGATAACACTGGCTTACCCAAGGTGTAGAATCCAAGCACCAGAATTCTAATATTGCAGATGGGTTTCATTAAATTTTTTTCCCTACATATTTTTTATAGAACTTTAAAGACATACAGACAAAAACTTCTGTGGATACAGAGAGTTTTTGTGAATGAACTGCATAGATCCCTTATTCAAGATAGCGCTATGTACACTTTCGGTTACGGCTTGACGTCATCGGCGTACCCCTGGGTATTGTACGTACCGCCATCTTGAATAAGGGATTGATGCAGTTCATTCACAAAAATAAATATACAAAGAGTCCATGATCCTGTAGTGTCCCAGGCAGACACAAATAAATGTGAGTGGAATATTTTAAAGTGTTTTAATAAAGTATATACATTTTTTATATACTTCACTATTTGGAGCATTTTTTCATTTATCAGTGGTGCGCTTTTGGAGTTTAGAGGTGCAGGAGAAGTTGGAGATTTGTATACCAGCATACCTGCCCAGACTAAAGGGAAAGGCACGGTTTGACCTGACGGTTCGGGTCAATCCACAAGGTGAGCGCGTAAGTGTGTTGGAGGTGGATGAAGCACTGGGGGGGGTCACATAAAATTACTGGATGAATATATACACTGGAGTCAATATACATAAAGGGGGGGTGCAGCGCTAAATTATTGTACTTAGAGCATATATACACATTTATGTAAGACAGTATTAAGGTGCAGATAAAGTGCAAAAAAGATTTTTGTCACTTATAGGTGACTCTAGGTGATTAAACATAGTCTATAACGTGATCAAAAAAGATCCCATGAAGATCTTCAAAAAATCCAATGGCTGGATCCGTGGATGAGGTGATAAATATGTAAAGATTGCGCACTCACCAGATACGCAATCACAATGCGCATTCATAGCAGATACTCTCAGGACATCCTGGATCCTTATATGAGTCTGGTCAGATCTGGTCAAGAGCCCCTCGCCACTTTATAGTATTGCCACACATGAAAAGGCCGCTCTGCAGATGTAAATGGCTCCCACCGGAGCCCAAAGAACAAAAGGAGGCCAAATAGTGTGATACCTTAATGGCAAAGGGGTATTTATTCCCAAAAAATACAATACAGGCGGGAGCAGGAAAGATACTGACCATGTATAAATAAGTTTGCAAATGGCCGCCTGGTCCCTCGTGGCACCGGTCGGCGTGACGTCACACCGCAGTAGCCGCTCTCTGACGCGTTTCGTGCGAAGGCACGTAGTCATAGGGGGTTAGCTTACAGCTGCGCCGTGGTTGTGCGCCATTTTCCAATAGACAAATGTCTCCGTATCGGGCGCCATTTTCATGTAGCCCGCCGAAAGGCGCATGCGCGAGCGCCGTCAGTACGGAGTTGCAGAGTGCATGACAAGGATCACCAGGGAAAGGTGTATTGCCACAAAGCTCAAAGCTATGTAAATGTATTTAAAGAAACTGTTCTTAAAGATCTGGCTGCTGTTAAAATTAAAAACTACAAGAATAACCGTGAGATTTCAACGGCCATAGATTCCCTCCTTGAGTGGAAGGATTTAGTTATACGCCCCCCCGATAAGGGAGAAGGGGTGGTAATAATGGATAAAGGAAATTACACTAGAGAAGTGCATAACATTCTTAGTGACACTGATACATATTGTGCCCTGCTGAAAGATCCTTTGAATGCATATAAAAAATCTCTTAAGGATATTAGCAAAGGATATCAAGATAAGATAATCAATAAGAAGGAGAAGGAATTTTTGTGTCCCTCTGCTCCTAGGTTACCAGTTATGTACATCCTTCCGAAGGTACATAAAGACCCATTAAACCCTCCTGGTAGACCCATCATTAGTGGGATTGGGTCTTTGTGTTCTAGAGCTGGACAATACATTGACTATTTCCTGCAACCTTTGGTACGGACTACCCCCTCTTATCTTAAAGATACAAAGCAGGTTCTACAGGAAATTAGGGGTCTCCCTTTGGATAAGGATACATTTTTAGTAACAGCAGATGTTACATCATTATATACCAGTATTAATCACTCTCATGGTATGCAAGCAGTTGAATTTTATTTGAAAGAATACGGGATGTCTGTTTTACACCAAACTTTTATCCTTACTCTTTTAGACTTCGCTATGACCAGAAACTACTTTTGGTTTGATGGTATTTTTTATCTACAGACAAGGGGTGTGGCTATGGGGGCGAAATTCGCTCCCAGCCTGGCCAACCTGTTTATGGCCAGGTGGGAGGAAGACGTTATATATGCCAGAGATTGGCCAGAGCTTGTTTTCTACAAACGATATATAGATGACATTTTGCTCTTTTGGAAAGGAGAGGAACAAGCACTAGTGAATTTCTTTGGGACTCTCAATAATAACACGCTAAATATTAGACTCACTTATGAGTATAGTAAAACCAGTATAAACTTTTTAGATCTAACGTTAATGAGTTCGAATGGGGCTGTTGCGACCTCTTCCTTTTTTAAGGAAACAGATCGCAACATCATCCATTGTGGCTTTCTAATGTACCCAAAGGTCAATTTCTCAGAATTAAAAGAAATTGTACTTCATTGGACACCTATCATGTACAGGCCTCTGTTCTGAAAAATAGATTTATTGAGAAAGGATATGAACAATCTCACCTTACTCACATTATGCAAGAAGTAGCGAACATGGATAGGGAATCACTACTGACTGATGACTCAGTATGCAAGCCATCGAAGGTTTGCCCTTTTGTGACTACATTTTCTGCTCAGTTTAAAACAATTACTAAAATTATTAACCAAAACTGGAAAATCCTAAAAACTGATCCGGTTTTAACTAGGATCTTGCCGGACAAGCCTGAGATTATGTTTAGGAGAGCACAACCTTTGAGAAACACAATAGCCCCTAATATCATTAACCCGCCCAATAAAACTACTTTTTTTAATAACATGGTGGGCTTTTTCCCGTGTAATAATTGTATCATATGTACATGTAATGGACACAGGAAAAAGAGAATTGATGACTTCACATCCACCAGCACTGGGAGGACCTATAAAATCAATAACTTCATATCGTGCAATAGCAGATATGTCGTTTATCTTTTGCAATGTCCTTGTAAAAAACAATATGTCGGACGCACCACCAGGAGACTTAGAGACCAACTGCGGGAACATGTTAACAATGTGAAAAAGGGTTACAGAGAGCACTCATTGTCAATGCACTATAGGACACATCATAACAAGGACCCATCTTCCTTGATATTTGCAGGAATTGATGTAGTACAAAACCACTGGTGGGGAACGAATAAAAAGAGAACAGTTTCCCAGATGGAAACTAAATGGATTTATCAGATTGATTGTATGCGTCCTAAAGGACTTAATATAGACATGGACATTAACTGTTTCATTGACAATAGTTAGTATCAGTTTATTCCTCCCACTATATTGTCGTCTTTTTTGCCACTGGTCGGTTTGGTTTTAGGTCTTAGCGAAGTCAATTTTATAATTTTATAATCACTTTCTTTTTATTCTATTCTATTTTATCTTATTCTATTTTAATACAGGAATATTCCATTTTTAATGATTGCATTGTAATTTATCATATATGTCTCTTATATTATTGTTGTAATTAAATTAATGTATTATATGTTTATTTCTTTATATTTGAGATATTGACTGTGAGTCTACTATAGGTTGGGATATTAACAGGGACCACCAGGTATAATTTACATTTTAAGTTTAATTTTCATCTTTTGGCCCAGAGAATCATTGTCCATGTATGTGCTGATCAGACTGATGATAATATAGCTGTCTGTCCTTGATCTGCACTGTATATGGGTTCCTGTGGCAATACACCTTTCCCTGGTGATCCTTGTCATGCACTCTGCAACTCCGTACTGACGGCGCTTGCGCATGCGCCGTTCGGCGGGCTACATGAAAATGGCGCCCGATACGGAGACATTTGTCTATTGGAAAATGGTGCACAACCACGGCGCATGCGCCGTTTTCCTTATTTAGGTCCATCACAGACGTCCACCGCTGTAAGCTAACCCCCTATGACTACGTGCCTTCGCACGAAACGCGTCAGAGAGCGGCTACTGCGGTGTGACGTCACGCCGACCGGTGCCACGAGGGACCAGGCGGCCATTTGCAAACTTATTTATACATGGTCAGTATCTTTCCTGCTCCCGCCTGTATTGTATTTTTTGGGAATAAATACCCCTTTGCCATTAAGGTATCACACTATTTGGCCTCCTTTTGTTCTTTGGGCTCCGGTGGGAGCCATTTACATCTGCAGAGCGGCCTTTTCATGTGTGGCAATACTATAAAGTGGCGAGGGGCTCTTGACCAGATCTGACCAGACTCATATAAGGATCCAGGATGTCCTGAGAGTATCTGCTTTGAATGCGCATTGTGATTGCATATCTGGTGAGTGCGCAATCTTTACATATTTATCACCTCATCCACGGATCCAGCCATTGGATTTTTTGAAGATCTTCATGGGATCTTTTTTGATCACCTAGAGTCACCTATAAGTGACAAAAATCTTTTTTGCACTTTATCTGCACCTTAATACTGTCTTACATAAATGTGTATATATGCTCTAAGTACAATAATTTAGCGCTGCACCCCCCCTTTATGTATATTGACTATTTTGGAGGTTTATACGGTACCTTTTTTGGTGTTCAGCTGCTATTATCTCATTTTATTCAATTTTATTCATTTTTATCATTTTATTTTAAGCGCTCACTTATCCTGTGATTTATTGTTTGTTATATACACTGGAGTGATTGAACATAAACACTTGGAGCACTGAAGTCTTAAAGGGACGGTTCACCAAAGATTGTGATATCATAATATTGGGACACTGTTAGTAGATATTAGACGCACAGTGGATACGTTTCAAATAACGCATGGTTAATATGGGCAGCATAACGAGAATGGTGCTTCATTGATATTATTTTATTGTGATACGTTATGTATATGGAGCACAGATTATGCACAGATAAGGTCATTTAAGTATACCACATTGTCACACAGCAAGATTTATGTTTATTTATTCATCATATATATATTTAGCTATATACAGCTTTATTTGAGAATATAGTATTGCACTGCATTTTTTTGTACAATATTATTTGAATGTGGGAACACTTTACATGTTAGTTGCAATATTTGTTAAG
Source organism: Staurois parvus (assembly GCF_062004578.1). Taxonomy (NCBI): domain Eukaryota; kingdom Metazoa; phylum Chordata; class Amphibia; order Anura; family Ranidae; genus Staurois; species Staurois parvus. Next base: position 10,401,069 of record NW_028318013.1, read on the forward strand.
ATAGGTATTATTGCGCTGTAGGTTTTTCACATATTATTGTATTCATACAGCCTATAAACTATGTAGTGAGTTTAGTTTCATTATGTTTTGATACCAGGTCATAGTCCTCAGCAAAGCCCCACCAAGAGGCCAGTGAAGACAGGAAGGATATGGTGTTGTGACTGTTGACTAACCATTAGTCTAAAGTGTGGTCAGATCGAGACAGATGTTGTGGGCAAGTGGCAGACAAGAAAGTAGTCAGGACCAGGTGGAGGTCATGGGCAACTAGTAGGAAAGAGTGGTCAGATCAATCTGGGTCAGCAATGAAACAATTAGAAGTATGTTATAGATTTTTTCACAAAACAGGGTAAGCAGACACAGTATCAGCTACTTCCTGGGCTCATTCTTAAATACCTGCCTGGGTAAAGGACATGCCCATCATTGTTTCAGGGAGCACTGGAAGTCTTGTTGAGTATTCTGTAAGCACCATAAAAAGTACTGGCACAGATTCTGCAAGTAACATTGGATGCACTGGCAGGCATCTTGAAAATCATGTCAGGGATTATTTGAGCACCGTTGGGGGTACAGGCAGAGAACCTATGAATTCCATTGGAAATACTGGCAGAGATACTGGAATTCCTGGCAGTAATTCTGTGAGCAATATTGGAGTTTCAGGCAGCGGTTCAGAGAGTAAGAGTTCTGGAAGTCCTGCCTGGGATTCTGGAAATCTTACCAAGAATTCTGGCAGGATTTCTGGAAGTCCTGATAAAAGTCTTGGTGGGCCTAAAAGTAATTTAACAATTGTTTTGCATATGGTATAGACAACACTTTTAGGAGGTTGGTAACTGTGCCAAGCAGAAAGGGCACACCCTTATCTAGTGGCTATTAAGGGTGACAGAACTTCTAAAAAAACTCCTCTTAAATTTGGAATTTCCGTGTGTTTTAGAGTAGAAAATGCTCTAAAATTCATGCAAAGTGCTTTGAGAAGCTCATGGCAGCCCTGTAGGAAAAGGTGCACAAATAGCATCAGTTATTCATTACAAAAATTATACCAGGGATAGAAACATATTTGTTAGATTTTGGAACTTGCAGGTAGCAGGAGTCTTGAGGTGACAAGATAACAACATAAGTAGGCATAGGTTCACAAGCAGTGTGGCCAATCATTCCAAAAAGTATAACATGGGTAGTAAGATATTGCTCAGAGTTTTGGCCCAGTGGATGGCAGTAGCCCAGGGTGGGATACCAAGTTAGAAAGGTGGTACTGGTGGAAGTCCTGAAGTGTTTAGGAGGACACAAAAGTAACTGTGAAGATTATGTCAGGAGTAGATTCTGAAATTTGTGAACATTTTGAAAGATACCAGGTATCCTTTGTACTTTTCTCAAGTGAATCCAGTTAAGCACAGAGCATTTGGTGGCATCACAAAACTCTCTTTTGGCTGCCTTCTAGTGATGAGCAAATGTGCTTGGGTTTGATTATCAAACTGTTAGTTAAATTCTGGAATTTGTAAACTTTAAACCAACATTGATGGAAACTGTGAACTTTAATCCAACATTGCAGTAAATAGGTGGTGAATCCTAAAAAGTATTTCCAGACATTTTAAGGCACATAGGTAAGGGATTGTGAAGCAAAGGGAATGGGAAGTTGGTCACTGTCCTAGTGAACATTTACCAGATAAAGAAATAAAAGTATAAATGTGCTGTTTAGAGAGTGTCCTTCAGTTTATGCAATTTCAAGGGCAACTTGAGAAAAGCATCAGTTATTTAGATTACATGATCAGGAGATGCCTTCCAGCTATATGTGTATAATGTAACAGTACAATTCTCATGGGCCTATACCCACAGTTGATCTAGAGGAAGGCAAAAAAACCCAGCAAAGCATGATCCAATATGCTCCTGCAAGGGAAAAAATTTCTTCCTGATCCAGTGTGAAGCAATCAAATATTTCCTGGATCAATTTTACCTTTAAATGTTAGTATCAAGTTATGTTATGTGTAACTAGCAAAGAATCCAGGCCTTTTTTAAAGCAATCTACTGAGCTGGCCAATTCTTGAGAGAGTCTATTTCACATTTTTTACAGCTTTAACTGTGAAGAAACCTTTCTGTATTTGGTCTTCTGTGATGAGCTCAGGGTGAATAACTCTACATCGAGTTCACTTTATGAACCACTGATGTATTAATACATGCTGATCATATCCCCCCTTAATCTCTTCTCAAGAGAGAATAAATTAAATTCCTTTAATCTTTCCTCATAGCTGAGCTCCTCCATGCCTCTTATCAATTTGGTTGCCCTTCTCTGCACTTTCTCTAGTTCCCCAATATTCTTTTTGTGAATTGGTGCCGAAATCTGAACTGCATATTCCAGATAAGGTCTTACTAATGATTTGTACAGGGTTAAAATAATATTGCTCTCTCTGGAGTCTATACCCTCTTTTAATACAAGAGAGTAGCTTGCTCACTTTAGAAACCTCAGAGTGGTATTGCATGCCATTATTAAGCTTGTGATCTACCTGAAGTCCCAGATCCTTCTCCACCATCGATTCCCCCAGTTGTACTCCCCCTAGTATGTATGATGCATGCATATTCTATATTCATATGCATAAATGTTATATTATTATTGGCTTTAATATAGTGTAGCGATCTGCTTCCCTCTATTGCCTGAATGTGTAATTGCCTGTAAATATATTATGTACTGTGTGCACTTCCTGTTCCTGGGGTGTTGGCTTTGAAGCCCTGGAGGAGGAAGTAGGAAGAAAGAGAGTGAGAGGCTCTGTTACACGTCCATGCTGCTAAACTCCAGCCAGTCAGAAGAAACTATTATACAAGTATTCATCTATGATCTAATAGTTTTCTTGCAGCTTCTGAGTGTATATCTAAATCCTTGTGACAGACAATCTTTGCAATGATTTTGTTATTATTTCACATGCACGGTGCCAGATAGCAAGGTCTGTGCTCCTGTATGTATAGCGGTCACCTTCCAGTATATTGGTAGGTGAAACTTTTTATTGCAATACAATTTATATGCTGTTACTCTAGTTAACCATATCCCTTTTCCATCTGGGATTCTTTAGCTAGTTTTAGCTTAAGGCTCAATAACCAGCATAAGCTAGAGCCGGGTTTGATTTCTGGTAGCCACATCGGGATAGGAATAGAGGTTCGGTTGCATGTCAGATTAAAAACTACTGGGGAGAAACTAAAATGTAGAGCAAATAGGCTGACTCTAAGTTCCAGTGCCACACCACAGTTTCTGCTGTGAAAAGCTCAATTGTAGGCTAGTTGAACAACAGTTGGAGGATCTCTATATGGACACAGGTCTTGTCTTCAGGTCTCTGACACAAGGACAGATACCACATCATCCTAAGGGACCCCTGCAACTGAACTTTGCTGTAACATTCATCTAGATGTATTTCTGTTTATAACTACTGTATATGTACCCAGGTATATGTGCATAAATCCACCAGGACTCCTTTTGGGCCCTTTGCTGATAATACCTGTTTGTACATTGGATGTATGTACTGTTATTAATCTCTTCTTAAATAAAGCTTGTATCATTTCTAGACTGGTGTGCATTTATATTCTTATGGTTAATGCTATATGCTGGTTGCAGTAGTTTTTCTGCTCCCTATTACTTTTTTTTTAGATTACTGATTAATTTTTAAGGAAGGGAATCCACTTCATTGCCAAAGGCCCTGTCCTGGGTGGAGGCAATGCCAACTTTATTATCAAACCCACTCTTCTACTTAGAGAAGGTTCTGGTTCTCTTATTTACCTACAGGTTTAATGCAATATCCTGTTTGGGGAGGGCTATTTCACATACCACCCCCCCTCCCCAAAGAGGACCACAATAGCATCAGCAGCACCTCAATCAAATTCTTTTATCTATGAGGTGTTTAGTTTTTTAGTTTCAAGGTAGATATGGATGCCACACCTGATTTCTTTAACTAGGCCATGATAGGTATAAATTGACTGATGGGATTAGTGGACAGATGCAGAGACATATCTAAAACTATAGGAAGAGTGCGCATGTGCGGGCGGCCGGTGTACATGTCCCGACCTTAAGCTCCGCACACCCCTGGCACTAAATTAGCCTGCATAAGGGCACCGAGCCCCTCCGATTCCTGGACTTGCTCCGGTCCTAGACTGAACCCCCAGGGCTCTATTGCAATGCCGGGACGGACTGTTGGAAGGAGCCATGGTGGCTCCCACAGCTCGATCCCTGTGGTGAGCAGGGGATCTAAAATGGCACCCGGCTCGGCACCCACGGCCTCTGCTGCCTCCTCTGTCTCTACTCGGCCACCACCTCTCCCTCAGAGGGCAAAAATGGGCCCTATCTCCTCCATGGGCCGGGACCGGACAGCAGAGACCTCATATACTGGGGTGAGTGACCCTCTACAGCCCTCCCACTCACCTTCCAGCCCTGCATTACCTGAGTCCCAGGCTTCGGCCTGCTCACTAGGCCACGAGTCCCCTGTTTCCTCCCTATTGGATAATGAGATGGCAGCCATCTTCTTTAGTCAGAGCAGCGGCCTGGAACCTGACTCTGATAGCCCTAATCACTCGCCAGCACCCCTTCCAGATCCACCACAATACTCAGGAGACGCAACCTTGATCGCTTGTTTTGCTGATTTACTGCAACGTGAATTATATAGAGCTACAACTAAATTGGCGGCTGATCTTAAGCAAGATTTTCAGGAATTGGGCCAATGCTTGGACAGTATTGAATCTAAAGTTGATGCGACGGTCCACAGTGTATCCCAACATTCTAATATGATCACCAACCTACAAGACCAGCTGGAGGAAGCTTATTCTAAAATCGATGATCTGGAAAATCGGGCTAGGCACTATAATTTCCATATTCGAGGGCCCCCTGAGTCAGTTAAAGTGCTCACAAGCTGCGCCCAATCCCTCATGTGATCCGCCATGCATGATATTGATGATCTCCATGTGGAAATTGATTGTATACATAGAGCATTCATTCTTCCCAGACAGAGAGGGCCGCCCAGAGACATCATTGTTAAACCACATTTATTCCAGGTCAAGGAAGTAGTCATGAAGTATGGCAGGGAAACTCCGGAGCTAGAACTTGCAGGACATAATATAAATATTTGCAGATGTTTCTCCGACCACTATCCAGAAGCGGCGGTCTCTAAAGCCATTACTTTCCCACTTGGTAGAGAGGGATATCCGTTATCGGTGGGTCTACCCCTTTCGCTTACAGTTCAACTTTAATGGAAAGCCTTACGGGTTCTCTACTTTTCAGGAAGGTGAAGGACTTCTGCTTCAACTGGGCATTATTTCCCGTAGCCCCTCATCTCATTCCCCAGAAAGATCTGCTTCTCGGCCTTTGTCGCTTTCCCCATTGTGGACTGCTCCGAATTCCAGGAAGATGAAATCACCAAAAAAAACTTCTTGAGGTTTATGATTTATTTGGTGGTTTTTGTAAGGTGTTTTATTGATATGTGGTGACTTCTCAGTGGTTCCTTGGGAACATTAGCCACCGTTGTTCAGATGCTTTGGGAGGAGGGAGGTGGGATGGGTGTGGTACTGCCCCTTGGTGGGGGGATTTTTTCCTTTCTCCCCCTTATGTTATCTATGAGGTTGTAATAAGTTCATCTGTTGACTAATAGTATTATGGGGCTCGGTTACTTCAGTATTGCAATATGTTTATAATGGGTTATTGTTTTTGTTGGTGCTGAGGAGTGTCTATGTGCCCTCCTCGATTTGGAAGACTCTCCCCTGAGTTGTTTCTCTGGGTAGATCCATTCCTCTACAGGGCTTTAGTCCTGTTATTATTGGTATATTGTTTGATTTGATTATATTATTATGTGTAATGCCATCGATTACCTGACACGAGGATTTTTATATTCTGAGTGTCTCTTTTTACTTCTTTTTTTTGGTCTTTTTTTCCTTTTTCTTCTCATTTGAGGGTCAGCCGCCCGTGCTCCTGGTTTCTCTGGACCATTCCTGTGCCCCGAGATCGCATGGTTCCCATCACATGTGGAGTATTAGTTGTTCATTATGATAGCGCAAAATAATGCACATTTGAGTAATCAGACCACTCCTGGTGGTCTGGATCTGGAAAGGTGAGGATCAGGGGATCATCTGGCAAACCATCGCAAGACAGGCAATCAGCATGTCATCACTCTCCATCTTTAATAATGTCTGAAACAGATGTGAGTGTAATTTTACTTTGATGTAGATTTGCCTAATAAAAATTACTACACTATTGAAGCTTTCTGCTTGGGCTCAGTTCATTGCGAGCCCCCCCCCTTCAATGTGGATTCCTTTGTGCGCCATACTTACTATTCGGAGTGGTCCCCCTGCTGGATGGATGTGTAACTCTGATACCTGGAGTGTGATCCCCCTGCTGGATGCATGAGTATTCCTGATACCTGTAGAGTGATGACATGCTGATTACCTGTCTTGCGGTGGTTTGCCAGATGATCCCCTGATCCTCACCTTTCCAGATCCAGACGACCAGGAGTGGTCTGATTACTCAAATGCGCATTATTTTGCGCTATCTGGTTAGTGCAATATATAATCATTCATAACCACTGGAGTCACGGAATTCACTTGATTTTCCATTTCTGGACTTTTAAAGATGGTTTATTGGTGTTTTATTTTTAATGTCACTTTTGCACTTTAAACGTCACTCATAAGACGTTTTACGCACCTTTATATATCTTAGCGCTCTACAGCGCATGTACGGAATTTTCATTACATATATTGCTGATCATATATTACATAGAATCTTAGCGCTGCATTTATTGTTAAGTTTTGTACAGAAGGTTCAGATGTTTTACCTTTATGCCAGCTGCTTATAATTTTTACTACCTAGCGCTCGTATACCCATTTATATTTATTGCCTTAATGAATCTATTTTGGGCAATGCTTCCTATTGTCAGGATATTTCTTCACATCTTCAAATGTACTTTTAAATCAACAAAGCAGATGATATTAATCTGGCTATTAATTGGGCAGCCCATAAGGCTTTGGTTAGGGGGTTTATTATTCAACTTTCCTTGAGGCTTAAAAAAGCTTGTAACGATTTAATTCTCACTAAAACTCAAGTATATACTGACTTGGTTGGATTTATTGGTTAAACTTGACCAAGCCGGATTGCAACTTAACTTATGCCTCACTACTACCTCTGACAAACAGTTATGATGGTCCAACCATAAATTCTTCACTTGGAGAGATAGGCCAAGTACTTCATTAGCACGTAAATTGTCTCCGAAACATTCCCAAATGGCTCTCTCTAAACTCAGACTAAATAATGGTACTTTATCTCAAGATCCCAGTAAGATTCTCCAAAAGTTTCATTCTTTTTATACTGATCTATACCATTCACCTCAGAGAGATGTTTCTTCATCTTCCGACAACTTTCTGAGCTCTGTAGCTCTTCCTTCTCTTCAGGAGGCCCACAGGGAGTCAATGGAACAGCCTATTTCTTGCAAGGAAATTCGGAATGCCTTGAAACCTCTTGACCCTCATAAATCCCCAGGACCAGATGGCCTCCCTCATAATTACTATAAGGTCTTCCCTGACCTCCTGATTCCACATATGGCCCATTATTTCAACTATTTACGGGATAGGATACTTGTCCCTCCCGATGAAAGTAAAGCATTCATCAGTGTTATTCCCAAAACCCACAAAGATGCTACCTTAGTTTCTAATTATCGACCCATGTCTTTAATTAATTGTGATCTCAAGATCCTTACTAAAATTTCTGGCTCTTTATATTCATGATGATTCATCAGCGGTCGACAAACATCGGATCAAATTTGTCAAACTTTGGCTTTGTTATCAGCTGTACAGTCCAATTGGGATAAATCCTTACCGAGGAAAATCCTACTGTTATCATTAGATCTTCATAAAGCATTTGACAGTTTATCTTGGGACTATTTATTTCAGATATTGGGTAGGTTGGGGTTTGGCCCATCTTTTCTGACTTTAATACAGGCTCTTTATTCTACTCCCTAAGCTTTGATCTCCATTCATGGATACAGGGCTGCCCCCTTTCCCCCTTACTTTTTGCTTTGGCAATGAAACCACTTGCTATAGCTATCCACTCGGATCCCACTATTTTTGGCATCCACTGTGGCCAACGTGATCATAAATGTGCTTTATTTGCTGACGATGTTCTCATGTATATATCTAACCCTCGAACATCATTACCTCTCCTCCACCTGTTTCATCATTTCTCTACGGCCTCTGGTCTCACTCTTAATCCCTCTAAAACAACTGTTTTAAACATTTCTCTACCTGATTCAGAGGTTCAATATCTGCGGAACCGACTTACATGACTGGGAGGACCGTGCTTTATCCTGGTTTGGTAGAATTCATTCTATCAAGATGACCTTTTTACCGAGACTATTATACTACTTTAGGACTTTGCCGATCATGGTACCCAAATGGGAACTTTTGCTTTTACAAGTAGCAATCTCTAGATTTACATGGAAAGGAAAACATCCTTGGGTTAACAAGTCAACTCTATTTTCTCTTAAAAAGCATGGTGGTTTGTGACTTCCTAATCTTCAGATTTACTTTCAGGAGGCTCAGATGGCACAGCTCTCTTGTACTACTGCTAGGGGTTATGTTCCCCAATGGGTTGGCATTGAGGCCTTATCTTGCCATCCTTATGCTATTGGTGCCCTCATGTGGCTTCCCAGTCGGTTGCGTCCTCCTATCCTTTGTCCTACATTATCGTATTCCTTAACAGTCTGGGATAAATGGCGGACTCTCAAACCTCTCTGCTCTCCACATACCCCATTAGCTCCTATTTTTTGTAACCCTGAGTTTGTTCCTGGCTTATCTCCATCTACATTTCAATGGTGGATAAATAAAGGTTTTTTGCATATTGGGGACTACCTGGATTGACTTCGGCCTCATTCTCTCCAATACGTTTTGACAACTTTTCAGATGCTCTCCTGTGAACTGTTCCGTTACCATCAGCTTATATCTTTAATTACTAGTAAACTCAAATTACTCTTAGAACCTTGCACACTCACCCCTTTAGAAATTTCAAGTGGGGCTACTGGGAGGATGAAAGGTTGATTATCTACTATCTATGCGTCCCTTGTCGACCCACTTACCAAGCCATCCTATATGATTCAATGGGAAAGGGATTTAAATAGCTTACTAGACTTAGAAACATGGAAAACTACGGCCAATAGCCTATCTAAAATTTTGATTAATACTACTCTTATCGAATCCAATTATAAAACACTTCTTCGCTGGTATCTAGTTCCAACACGTCTTGCTAAAATTTACCCATCCGCATCACCCAATTGCTTTCGATGCTGCAGACAGGTGGAAATGGTGGAAATGGTGGAAATGTCCTGTGGTTCATAGATTTTGGATCTGATTGTTTAATTTACGGGAACCAATATTCGTAGAACACTGGAAGTAGCCCTATTTCACCTGTTGCCCACTGATATTCCCAAGAAATCTGTAAAATTAATTCTTTATATTTTGTTAGCAGCACAAATTACAATAGCTAGATGTTGGAGACAGTCCTCTATTCCACTAGACTGGGTCAAACAAAAACTCAATTGGATTATGATAAATGATAAACTTACAAGTATTATTATTAATAATAACACTTCTAAATTTCCTTTTTCCTCTTCTTCTTTCCTCCCCCCCCCCCTCTATTTCTTTTTCTTTCTTTTCCCTTCTATTATTTTCTTTATTTTGTTAAATGGTAATATGAAACTGCCCATGTTTACTGAATAATGGAATATTTGCTTCCATATGGGGTTTATATTTTTGACAATTTTTGACAATGGGTCCAAGGATTTCATCCCTATACCTAATGGCAGTCAGGTGCCATTTTGTAGCCTGTAGAGATCCGTGTTCCCTCCATGGATATACCTCCCAAGACCATCACTGACCCACGACCAAAATGGTCATGCTGAACGATGTTACAGGCAGCATAATGTTCTCCATGGCTTCTCCAGACCCTTTCACGTCTGTCACATGTGCTCAGGGAGAACCTACTCTCATCTGTGAAAAAGCACAGGGCGCCAGTGGCGGACCTTCCAATTCTGGTGTTCAATGGCAAATGCCAATTGAGCTCTGTGGTGCTGGGCAGTGAGCACAGTGCCCACTAGAGGACATCAGGCCCTCAGGCCACCCTCATGAAGTCTGTTTCTGATTGTTTGGTCACAGACATTCAAACTAGTTGCCTGCAGGAAGTCATTTTGTAGGGCTCTGGGAGCGCTCATCCTGTTCGTCCTTGCACAAAGGTGCAGATACCAGCCCTGCTGAGGGGTTAAGGACCTTCTACAGGACTGTCCAGCTCTCCTAGAATCTCCTTTATGTTCTCGAGATTGTGCTGGGAGACACAGCAAGACTTCTGGCAAAGGCACGTATTTATGTGCCATCTTGGAGGAGTAGGGCTGCCTGTGCAACCTCTGTAGGGTCCAAGTATTGCCTCATGCTACCAGTAGTGACACTGACCCTAGCCAAATGTAAAACTAGTGAGAAAATCAGAAATGATGAGTAGGGAAAAAAATGTGGCCTCCACCTGTAAAACCATTCCTGTTGTGAGTGTTGTCTCATTGTTGCCCATCTAGTGCACCTGTTGTTAATTTCATTAACACCAAAGTAGCTGAAACTGATTAACAACCCCCTATGCTACTTAACTGACCAGATCAATATCCCAGGAGTTTAATTGACTTCATGCTATACTCTGATTAAAAAGTGTTCCTTTCAGTTTTTTGAGCAGTGTGTGTGTGTGTATATATCTTGTGGCATGAGGGATGATTAGCTCTAGTGGTAGATGCTTTTCAAGTGAGTTCACACTAATCAGAAACTCTATTTAAGGGCCCGGTAGCCCATGCTTATTAAAAAGGCAAGAAACAAAAACAAAAGTTCAACAAAAGCTTTCCCACATAGGGGTTAATCCAGTTGTAAATCCAAATGAAAAATGCCAAGCCTCCTGGATACTCCTCGTTAGCACTGCTGGACCATTTCTACTTATTTTCATTCTGTGACAGGGTCCTGGACTGTTAATATATATATATATATATATATATATACACACACATACATATACACAGTGCTCAACTTAAATGAGTACACCCCAACAGGTTTGTCAGAAAACCTTTACTTTCCTTTCAGAATCAACATTTTCTATGGGACACTACAGGTGAAACTCGAAAAATTAGAATATTGTGCAAAAGTTCATTTATTTCAGTAATGCAACTTAAAAGGTGAAACTAATATATGAGATAGACTCTGTACATGCAAAGCAAGATAATTCAAGCTGTGATTTGTCATAAATGTGATGATTATGGCTTACAGATCATGAAAATCCCAAACCCACAATCTCAGAAAATTAGAATATTACATGCAATCAATAAAACAAGGATTGTACATAGAACAAATCGGACCTCTGAAAAGTATAAGCATGCATATGTACTCAGTACTTGGTTTGGGTCCCTTTTGCAGCAATTACTGCCTCAATGTGGCGTGGCATGGAAGCTATCAGCCTGTGGCACTGCTAAGGTGTTATGGAAGACCAGGATGCTTCAATAGTGACCTTCAGCTCTTCTGCATTGGGGTTCAGGTCAGGCGAGTTTGCTGGCCAATCAAGCACAGTAATCCCACGGTCATTGAACCAGGTTTTGGTGCTTTTGGCAGTGTGGGCAGGTGCCGAGTCCTGCTGGAAAATGAAGTCAGCATCCCCATAAAGCATGAAGTGCTCCAAAATCTCCTGGTAGACGGCTGTGTTGACCCTGGACTTAATGAAGCACAGTGGACCAACACCAGCAGATGACATGGCTCCCCAAATCAACACAGACTGTGGATACTTCACACTGGACTTCAAGCATCTTGGAGTGTGTGCCTCTCCATTCTTCCTCTATACTCAGGGTCCTTGGTTTCCAAAAGAGATGCAAAAGTTGCTCCCATCAGAAAAGAGGACTGTGGACCACTGAGCACTATTAATGTGCTTTGATACACCACTTTGGGAACATCCAACATTTTTTGCAATTACCTTTTGAGGCTTTCTCTCCTTATGGAGGGTGTCAATGATGGTTTTCTGCACAACTGTCAGGTCAGCAGTCTTTCCCATGATTGTGATTCCTACTGAACCAGACTGAGAGACCATTTAAAGGCTCAGGAACCCTTTGCAGGTGTTATGGCTTAATTAGCTGATTAGAGTGGGACACTTTGAGCCTAGAATATTGCACCTTTTCACAATATTCTAATTTTCTGAGATTGTGGATTTGGGGTTTTCATGAGCTGTAAGCCATAATCATCACACTTATGACAAATCACGGCTTGAACTATCTTGCTTTGCATGTAATGAGTCTATCTCATATATTAGTTTCACCTTTTAAGTTGCATTACTGAAATAAATGAACTTTTGCACGATATTCTAATTTTTTGAGTTTCACCTGCATACTACAAAATATTCCCACAACTGTGGGCTATTGATTGCAAACAAGATTTGTTATTTGCACACACAAAAAAGTATTTTTCCTAAAAAATTCATTCAAGACCATGTTGCAAAAATGAATACACCCCAACAAAAGTCTAAAGAGCAAAGCTAAATTGTAGACAAGAAAATCCTAGTTATCAAGAATTATTCATTAAACAGGTGTCCAGCAGACAGTTTATTACAAAAGGGCATTATTTAACAAAGAAAATCCCTTCCCATTTCATGCTGTCAGCAATGGCACCACCTGGAAGAGAAATGTCACAAGGCCTGAGAAAGAAAATATTTTTATAACACAAGAAAGGTGAAGGCTATAAGAAGATCAGCAAAGCTTTACTTCAGTCAGAATACTGTAGCAAAAGTAAAAAAAATTAACAAAGATGGAACTGCAACCATCTCACAGTGACATCCAGGCTGTCCACAGCAGTTAACACTGCAACAGGAGCATCTTCTGAAGGGAAGGGTTGAAGAAAATCGCCATGCAAGTTCACTGCAGTTAGCTAAAGAAGTAGAAAGCCAAGCTGCGGTGATTGTTTCACATAATATAGCATACACTGCAGAGGAATGGCATGCATGGGTGTTGTCCATTAACCTCTTGCCGACCGCGCATAGCCGAATGACGGCTTCACCGCGGCCGGCCAGTTCTGAGTGGACGTCATATGACGTCCTCCCAGAACGCGCTCTCCTGCGCGCCCCAGGGGGCGCGCACCCGGCGATCTCCGTGATCGCTGTGTCCTACGGACACAGCTGATCACGTGATGTGGTGAAAGGCCAATCCCACCGGCCTTTTACCACGTGATCAGCGGTGTCCAATGACACGCTGATCACAGGGAAATGCAAGTGCCGGTTCTCGGCTGCACTTTCCTCACGCTGTCAGATCGTGAGGAAAGTACTGCCGAGAACCGGCAGTTGTCAGAGCGGGGATCGGCACCGATCATCAGGGCACTGATGATCAGTGCCCTGATGATCGGTGCCCAGCAGTGACACCCGCAAGTTCCGCCCAGCAGTGCGCCCACTAGCCCCGCCCGCCCGTTCCCAGCAGTGCCCCCACCTGTGCCCAGCAGTGCCCCCACCTGTGCCCAGCAGTGCACCCACCTGTGCCACTCTGCAGTGCCACCTACCTGTGCCCAGAAGTGCCACCTACATGTGCCCAGCAGTGCCACCCACCTGTGCCCACCCACCTGTGCCCACCAGTGCCACCCACCTGTGCCCACCAGTGCCACCCACCTGTGCCCACCCACCAGTGCTGCCCACCAGTGCCACCCACCAGTGCAGCCCAGCAGTGCTGCCAGTCAGTGCCACCAGTCAGTGCCCAGGGGTTGTGTCAGTCAGTGCCGCCAGTCAGTGCCCAGAAGTGATGCCAGTCAGTGCCGTCTATCAGTACCCATCATCAGTGTCACCTATCAGTGCCGCCTATCAGTGCTGCATATCAGTGCCGCCTATCCGTGACCCCTAATTAGTGCTGTCTATCAGTGCCGCCTATCCGTGCCACCTCATTAGTACTGCCTATCAGTGCCCTTTAGTGCTGCCTATCAGTGCCCATCAGTGCCGCCTATCAGTGCCCATCAGTGCCGCCTCATCAACGCAAATCAGTGAAGGAGAAAAAATACCTGTTTGAAAAATTTTATAAAAGAAACAAATAAACTTTTTTTTTTTTCAAATTTTTTGCACATTTTTTAATTTATAGCGCAAAAAGTAAAGCGCCCAGTGGCAATTAAATACCACCAAAAGAAAGCTCTATTTGTGAGAAAAAAATGATCAAAATTTCATATGGGTACAATGTTGCATGACCGCGCAATTGTCAGTCAAAGTGCGGCAGCGCTGAAAGCTGAAAATTGGCCTGGTAAGGAAGGGGGTATAAGTGCCTGGTAGGCAAGTGGTTAAGGAAGCTTCTCCAAAAGCCAGTGTGCAAAAAAGCTTATCTAGAATTTTCCAGGGCCCATGCTGAAAAAGAAGACTACTGGGGGCACATGCGCGGCCGGCTCCAGGACAGACGTGATGTGACAGGAGCTCCATCCACCCGCTAGCTATCGGATCGGCACACCCCGACCCCAACGCAAACTAACTGGCCAGACTATCTCATAAGGGTGTCAGCACCCTCCTAGTAAAATGCCATGCCGCAGAAAAGCCCCAGGACAGCCAGGGAAGCTTACCAACTTCTTCCCTGTCACAGCATCCAGCCAAGATGGCGCCGGCGGCTCCTTAAACGGCCAGAGTTCCTATGAGGGGCACCACAAAGCCCAGCATCCGGATCCCAGGCTCAGGAATCCACTATATCCAGGTGACCCGGGTGAGTCCTCTTCCCCCTTATCACCCACCACCAGCAGCCCAGCCAAATCCAGGCCCAGACTAGACACTGACCCCCTATCTGACACTCAGCCTCTCCTCATACAGATGATACCTCATACGTCATCTTTGATAGAGTCCTTCCCTGCTGCTGACCAGCCTATCACTGAAATAAGCATGAAAAATATGCTTTTATTTCTACATCAAACAATATATACCGATATGACAGCATCAATATCTCAAATCTCAAGCGTGTTGCAACAGCAAGACCACCGACTGCGCCACATTGAAAGTAAAATGGGAGAAATAGTTACAGCGCACAATGACCAATACTGATATTGAAAAAATAAATCTTAAACTAGCGGATTTAGAAGACCGATCCAGACGCAATAACATTAAATTCAGAGCTATAACTGAGAATGTTACTAACAATGCATTACTCCCCTATATTCACCAATATATGAAACACCTTATTCCGTCACTCTCGGACATAGAGCTAGCCATTGATCGAGCACAGAGGATTCCCAAACCATCGTTCCTCCCAGCTTCAATCCCTAGAGATGTTTTAGCATGCATCCACTTTTACCACATAAAGGAAAAATTAATGTCAGCAGCTAGAAACCCACCACCACTGCCGACATCTCACGCAAATGTCAAATTATTTTCTGATTTGTCCAAAGCCACACTACTCAACCGTAAAAAGCTAATCACCATCACCAAAGCGCTGCGGAACCATGGAATAGGCTACCAATGGTGCTTCCCCACAAAAATCACCGTTAAATACCACGGTACAATGTACACCATCAAAAACCTAGAAGCAGGCATCGACCTCCTGAAGACCTGGAACATAATACCTGTAGCTTCACACCAACCCACCTCAGCCAATACACAGCAAATGGATGCTGAATGGTCCTGACTTACAACACCCGTAATCCTCCTACATCATATTGCCTTGGGCTTTATATCTACATTACTACATGCTAGCAAACGGCCTGTTACTGAATATTCTACGTTACAAGATACTTTTTGGTATGATCTAATTCACGATCAATACCTGTTCATACCCCCCTGTTATGAAGTAGCAAGTTTCGCTACTCATATCACTTGCATTTTAAGCAAGTTTTTTTTACCCTTTCTTACCTTCAACCTTTTCTGCACCACCAGTTGATCGACTAACTCCTTCGCTCAAGTGAAACTCTCACTACAACAAGGAAAACTTCTCCTATCTCAACAACCGAACCAAAACCACACTACCCTATACATGGAAAGACATCATCAACGACCTCAACCTATCAACCTTCTTCAACTATTAACCATTTCAATACCGTGCAATTTTACAGCTTCCTGCCCAGACCCATTTTCAGCTTTTAGTGCTGTCGCACTTTGAATGACAATTTCACGGTCATGCAACATTGTACCCATATGAAATTTTTATCATTTTTTTCCCACAAATAGAGCTTTCTTTTGGTGGTAATTAATCACCCCTGAGTTCTTTATTTTTTGCACTATAAACGAAAAAAGACCGAAAATTTAGAAAAAAAATAAGATTTTCTTTGTTTTTATTATAAAATTTTGCAAATAAGTAATTTTTCTTCATAAATTTAGGCAAAAATTTATACTGATACATACCTTTGGTAAAAAAAAAACAAATTGGTGTATATTATTTAGTCTGTGTGAAAGTTATGAAGTCTACAAGCTATGGCACCAATCATTGCAAATTGATCACACATGAAGCACTGATGGCCTATTTAATTTCTTGAGGCCCTAACATGCTAGGAAAGTACAAATAGCCCCCAAAAGACCCCTTTTTGGAAAATAGACAGTCCAAAGTATTTAGTAAAAGACATGGTGAGTTATTTGAAGTTGTAATTTTTTCCCACAATTCTTTGGAAAATGAATAAATTATTTATTTTTATTTTTTTCACACATAATTGCCAAAATAACAAGTTATTTCTCACACCTGGCATAGACATACTTGCAATTGCACCCCAAAATGCATTCTGCTACTCCTTCTGAGTATGGCGATACCACATGTGTGAGACTTTTCCGCAGCTTGGCCACATACAGAGACCCAACATCCAAGTAGCACCTCCATGCATTCTAGGAGCATAAAAGGGGCATAAATTACACATCTAATTTCCTGACTCCCTATCACAGTTTTGAAGGCCCTGGAGCACCAGGACAGTGGAAATACCCACAAAATGACCCCATTTTGGAAAACAAACATCCCAAGGTATATTCTATCAGGCATAATGAGTCTTTTGAACGGGTTATTTTTTTCCAAATGTTTTTAGAAAATGTGGAAAGAAAAATGAAAACTTTTTTTTTTCACACAAAGTTGTCAATTTCTAAGATATTTCTAACACACAGCATGTACATACCAAGAATTATGCCCCAAAATGCATTCTGCTACTCCTTCTGAGTATGGCGATACCACATGTGTGAGACGTTTCCGCAGCTTGGCCACATACAGAGACCCAACATCCAAGTAGCACCTCCATGCATTCTAGGAGCATAAAAGGGGCATAAATTACACATCTAATTTCCTGACTCCCTATCACAGTTTTGAAGGCCCTGGAGCACCAGGACAGTGGAAATACCCACAAAATGACCCCATTTTGGAAAGCAAACATCCCAAGGTATATTCTATCAGGCATAATGAGTCTTTTGAACGGGTTATTTTTTTCCAAATGTTTTTAGAAAATGTGGAAAGAAAAATGAAAACTTTTTTTTTTCACACAAAGTTGTCAATTTCTAAGATATTTCTAACACACAGCATGTACATACCAAGAATTATGCCCCAAAATGCATCCTGCTACTCCTTCTGAGTATGGCGATACCACATGTGTGAGACTTTTCCGCAGCTTGGCCACATACAGAGACCCAACAATCCAAGTAGCACCTCCATGCATTCTAGGAGCATAAAAGGGGCATAAATTACACATCTAATTTCCTGACTCCCTATCACAGTTTTGAAGGCCCTGGAGCACCAGGACAGTGGAAATACCCACAAAATGACCCCATTTTGGAAAGCAAACATCCCAAGGTATATTCTATCAGGCATAATGAGTCTTTTGAACGGGTTATTTTTTTCCAAATGTTTTTAGAAAATGTGGAAAGAAAAATGAAAACTTTTTTTTTTCACATAAAGTTGTCAATTTCTAAGATATTTCTAACACACAGCATGTACATACCAAGAATTATGCCCCAAAATGCATTCTGCTACTCCTTCTGAGTATGGCGATTCCACATGTGTGAGACTTTTCCGCAGCTTGGCCACATACAGAGACCCAACATCCAAGTAGCACCTCCATGCATTCTAGGAGCATAAAAGGGGCATAAATTACACATCTAATTTCCTGACTCCCTATCACAGTTTTTAAGGCCCTGGAGCACCAGGATGGTAGAAACACCCACAAAATGACCCCATTTTGGAAAGCAAACATCCCAAGGTATGTATCAGGCATAATGAGTTTTTTGAACATGTTATTTTTTTCCACAAGTTTTTAGAAAATGTGGAAAAAAAATGAAAAAGTATTTTTTTTTTTACATAAAGTTGTCAATTTATAGGATATTTCTTCTATACTCGAAAATACATTTTACTACTCCTCCTGAACATGACAATACCACAATCTGAAACTTTTTCACAGCTAAAGAAAGGATAAGCAAAAGATTACCTATGGTTTTAGGAGAGCATTGGACCAGGAAGCAGGCAACAGCAACAGGATTCGACCAGGCAGCAGGCAGGAATATAGTGGATAAACAAGCCAGGGTCAGAACAGGCAGCAGGCTGAGATCCAGGTAGAAGGAAGAAACATGGTCCATAAAAAGTCCTAGGTCAGTCCAGGCAGCAGGCAGAGATATGGTCAGCACAGCCAAAATATTGGTCCTAGACAACAGGCAGGAACATGGTCCATAAAAAGTCCTAGGTCTGTACAGGCAGCAAGCAGAGATATGATTAACTTGTGTTGGTTTGTATTGGTCCGTGTAAAGTATTGGTTCAGGCAGCAGGCAGGAACATGGCCCGAAAGTTTTGGGTCAGTACAGGTAGCAAGAGGAGATATGGTCAGCACAGCCAAAGTATTGGTCCAGGCAGCAGACAGGAACATCAGGCTTAGGGCCTTGATCAGGTAGGACTGGGGCACAGGGGTAGAGGCTTCGTCCCACCCAATCTCTTCGAAGCCTCCGGACAACAGACCCTATTCCGGGACTAACAAAACCCGGAGAAAACCAAAAACTGTTTTTTATCTATTCTGAAGCCCCTCACATATGCGAGACCCCTGTGTTATCTTGAATCCCTCTACTGCAGTAGCAGGGCAAAAGATCAATCCAAGCAGCAGGAAAAAAACATTGTCGATTTAACAGGCCAAGGTCAGTCCAGGAAAAAGGCATAAACATGGTTGATAATCCAGACGGCAGGCAGAAGCATAGTCGATAAACAAGCCATGGTCAGTTTTGGTGAAAAGCAGAAATGTGGTGTAGAAGCAATTCAGACGGCAAGCAGAGGCATTGTCAGTAAACAGGCCAGGGTCAGTTAAGGTAGAAGGCAGAGGCATGATAAATCATGGCAGTAGGCAAAAGATCAGCACAGATAACAAAAATGGGGAAGTTGTAGGCTGTTGAAAATATGGGGAACTAATATCTTATTATAGTGTGATAACATTTGAAGCAGTCTCCGAAGCATAGGCCTGGTTGGGAGGGACATTGGGGACAATGAACACTGGTGTCTTTCCTAATTCCCCTTCTGCTGTTTCTGATGGTGGAATTCTCTCAGGGAAATGGCGTTCATGCAGTCTGCTGACACAATCGGAGCGAATGGTTTGTGGTGGAGATCCTTGCTGATAGATTAGGGCAATGATGACATCTTCAGTGTATTTGAAGAGGTGGCTAGGTCTTTCAGTTGATTTTTGATAGATTATATATGAATTATAAATTGCCATGTGGAAAATGTATATTGCAGCTTTTTTGTACCAGTAGATGGTCTTCCTTGTTGGTAAGTATGGCTGCAGCATGCGATCGTTTAAATCCACCCCCCCCCATGAATTGATTATAATTGAAGATACACTCTGGCTTTTGGACTTCCCCTCGTCTTCTATGAATGTCCACCATGATGTCATTATGGATTGTGGACAGGACATAAACATCTCTCCTATCCCTCCATTTCACGGCCAGCACTTCCTCGTTCCTAACACTTGCAGATTCCCCTCTTTGTAGAGTCGTTCTAATTAAACTTTGTGGGAAGCCCTTCCTGTTTGGTCGGACAGTACCCCAGGCAATTGTTTTTTCAAGGTACAGGTGGCGGAAAAGGGGCAGGCTTGTATAATAATTGTCAAGATAGATGTGATACCCCTTTTGGAGGAGTGGAAAGGCCAGGTCCCAGACAATTTTGCCACTTATGCCAATGTAGGTTGGGCACCCAGGGGGCTGAAGGTGGGAGTCTTTGCCTTCATACATGCGAAAGGCATGCACATAACCCGTGGCACTTTCACACAGCTTGTTGAGCTTAAGTCCATACCTGGCCCTCTTACTGGGCATGTATTGCTTGATTCCCAGCCGGCCAGTAAAGTGGATAAGAGATTCGTCCACACAGATGTTTTGGTCAGGGACATAAACTTCAGAAAATATTCTAGAAAAAAAAATAATTAGGGGGCGAACTTTGTACAGTTTGTCAAAGCCTGGCTGATCTCGGGGAGGGCACTGGGAATTATCACTGAAATGCAGGAAATGCATTATCATATCATAACGTGACCTGGACATTACGAATGAAAATATGGGAATGTGATGGATGGGGTGGGTGGACCAATATGAATGTAGTACATTTTTTTTTGTAAGCCCCATGTTGACCGTAAGGCCCAAAAACAATCTAAGCTCTTCTAGTGTTAGCGGTCTCCACTCGAATGGACGGGCATAACACGAATTGGGGTTGGCTGCAATAAATTGTTGGGCAAATAGGTTGGTTTGATCGACAATTGACTGAAGGAAACTATCAGGGAAAAATAAATTTAAAAAATCAATTGGGGAAAAATTTTCTGTGTTGATCTGCACTCCTGGTTGTGCGGTGAAAGGGTGGATTGTAGCTGATCCTGTGTTGGAAGGCAGCCACAAAGGGTTTGCAAGAGAGTTTGAGAGACAAGTTTGGGACCTGACTCTTGGGGTCTGGCGTGATATCCCAGTGCTGGTACTGGGCCTGTCATCCTGGGGTCTAGCTCTGTTGGTATTTTCTGACTGACCATTTGTGTGTAATGGCACTTGTATGTTGGCGCTGCTCGTTGTTGCCTGCTCTTCAGAGCGTCTTACTCTTTTTGTAGGGACTACTTTCTCTTCCGATTCGGTCACCGATCCACTGCTTTCTCTTGGCTCGTAATCAAAATCGGAATCGGACGGTGAGAGCTCCCCGCTGCTCTCGTCCGTCATGCTCAGGATTTGGAAAGCCTCCTCACTAGAATAATATTTTTTGGACATGTTGGCAGTATGTCAGGCAACTGTAATGGGTAATGGGTAACTACTGATGGGCTGCAGTGATGGTGGCTTTTATGGGTACTCTGATGACAGGCACACTGACAGGCTGCACAGTTGTATGCGCTGACAGGTACGCGGTGATGGGCTGCTGACAGGTACGTGGTGATGGGCTGCGGACAGGTACACTGTGATGGACTGATGACAGGTACACTGTGATGGACTGCTGACAGGTACACTGTGATGGGCTGCTGACAGGTACACTATGATGGGCTGATGACAGGTACACGGTGATGGGCTGGTGATGCGCTGACAGGTACACTGACAGGTACACTGTGATGGGATGCTGACAGCTACACGGTGATGGGCTGCTGACAGGTACACTGTGATGGGCTGCTGACAGGTACACGGTGATGGACTGCTGACAGGTACACGGTGATGGACTGATTACAGGGACACTGTGATGGGCTGATGACAGGTACACGGTGATGGGCTGGTGATGCGCTGACAGGTGCACTGTGATGGCCTGGTAATGTGCTGACAGGTACACTCTGATGGGCTGACAGGTACACTCTGATGGGCTGACAGGTACACTCTGATGGGCTGACAGGTACACCGTGATGGGCTGGTGATGCGCTGACAGGTAGGTACACTCTGATGGGCTGACAGGTACACTTTGATGGGCTGACAGGTACACTCTGATGGGCTGACAGGTACACTCTGATGGGCTGACAGGTACACCGTGATGGGCTGGTGATGCGCTGACAGGTACACCCTGATGGGCTGACAGGTACAGCCTGATGGGCTGACAGGTACACCCTGATGGGCTGACAGGTACACCGTGATGGGCTGACAGGTACACTGTGATGGGCTGACAGGTGGGCTGACAGGTACACTGTGATGGGCTGACAGGTACACTGACAGATACACTCTGGCAATCTATAATGTGCTGCACTGTACTGAGCTGTAACTCACGGTTCCCCTTCTTCTCCTCACACAGGATCCGTGTGTGAGGAGAAGAAGTGGTGACAACAAGTGACAGCTCTTTGTTTATACTTCTGATCGGCTGTGACAGGGAAAGCGCTGTGTCCATGGGACACAGCTGGCAAGATACCGGCTCGCTGCGCCTGGGGGGCGCGCCTGGGGGGCGTGCTTTGGGGGCGTGTCCGGGAGGAAGCCAAGTGACAGCTCCTTGTTGCTACTTTTGATCGGCTGTGATAGGACACAGCCGATCGCAGGGTAAACAGCCAATAGTGTTGGCTGTTACCCTCATCAGTGAAAGCGCTGTGTCCAAGGGACACAGCGGACATGAGACTGGCCGGATGCGCGCTTTGGGGGCGTGTCCGGGACAACGCCAAATGGCGTGTACCCGGAAAGCTGCAGCGCTTTTCAAGCCGCCAAACGACTATTGGCCGGGCAGCTAATGGTTAAAGAAACAACACTCCTACTTAGTTAACCCAGCTAATAACCTTTAAAATGATTAATATATCCTCGCTTAATGTGCATGGCCTCAACTCCCCCTTCAAAAGATCACTTCTCCTAAAAGAAACCCGCTCACTTCATGCTGACGTACTCTTCCTACAGGAAACCCACTTTGCGTCAACTAAGACCCTCAAGTTTCAACTTCACCGATACCCCCACATCTACCTAGCAACGAACCCCAAGAAGAAAAATGGAGTCATCACAGCCATAAAAGACTCTATTCAATTCCACCACATCTCAGAAACAGCATACTCTCTAGGGCGCTACCATATTTTGATCTGCAAAATCAACAATATTCCCTACACCCTGGTGAATGTCTACGGTCCTAACAACAACCAGATGCAATTCTACAACAAACTTCACTCCACCATATCTTCTCAAAAACAAGGCAGACTTCTCATCGGCGGAGACTTCAACATCATCGGCAACCCACTTCTGGACTCTTCCTCCAACAAAAGATCCCCCAAGCATACCTTCAACCGTTTCTTACACGAACATGATCTCTATGACATCTGGCGATGCCAACATAGCACAGAAAAAGACTATACCTACTACTCCCCATCCCACTTATCCTACTCCAGAACTGACTTCTTTGTCACAGACAAATGGACTCTACAACATATAACGTCCTCCAAAATTGGCACCATAATCTGGTCTGACCACGCTCCAATCAACATAACCTTGGACAACAATCAACATTCCTCAATCCCTCACATATGGAGACTGAACTCATCGATATTGAAGAACCCAGATGACAAAAAGCAATTACTAGAAGCGCACAACATGTTTTTCGAATGTAATACCACACCTGATATCGCTATAACCACTTTGTGGCCTGCTTACAAAGCATACATGAGAGGTATCATCATACAACTAAATTCACGTATCACAAAACAGAGAACCCAACAAATTGACCAACTCCTGACTTCTTTAAAACTAAAAGAAGAAATGAATAAAAAAAATCCAAATCTCTCCATTTCTACATCCCTTACATCAGATAGAAACAAACTCCGAGCCCTCCTACTATATAAATATGACCTTAACCTACAAAAAACTAAAACACAATTCTATTCCCTAGGTAATAAAGCAAACTCCTTTTTAATGAAATTAATCAAACAACGACGCCTAAAATCTCCTTAATTCAACACCCATCTACTCATACCTCTCTCAAAAATTTGCAAGATATAGCTAATGCTTTTGCAGCCTACTATCAAAAATTATACAACCTCAAAACAGACCCAAACACAACCCAACCAACAACCGCATCCATACAAAAATTCCTAAGCTCTACGAAATTACCCCAACTAACTCCAACACAACTCACATCTATATCCAACCCAATATCTCCTATGGAGATAGAAAAAGTCGTCAAAACCTTACCTCATAACAAATCACCAGGAAACAATGGTTTTACCAACAAATTTTACAAAATAGTCGCCCCTGACCTTTCACCACACCTGTCCAAACTCTTTAATCATGTCGCCTCTATGGGGGAATTCCCCAAGGAAATGTTACAATCCATAATCACTACAATTCCTAAACCTGGTAAAGACCCCCAAATTGTCCAAAACTACAGACCCATTTCACTACTTAACACAGATATAAAAATCTATGCCAAAATAATAGCCCAAAGACTCCTAAACTATCTCCCTACTCTAATAAACCCTGACCAAGTTGGATTTATCCCTGGTCTCCAAGCCCCAGATACAACTAGAAGACTCATATCCCTTATCCATAACTTAGAAACCACCAAACAGCCCTCCTTATTACTATCCCTGGACGCAGAAAAAGCATTCGACCGCATACAGTGGCACTTCATGCAACTAACACTACAAAAATTCGGTATCACAGGCTGGATGCTATCAGCAATTCTTTCCCTATACTCCAACCCATCAGCCAGAGTATTAACGGACGGCACACTTTCAGATCCATTTAACATCTCAAACGGCACCAGACAAGGATGCCCCCTATCTCCCATAATATTTACCCTTCTCATTGAGCCCTTAGCCTCAATACTCAGAAACAACTCCACATTTACAGGAATCACACACATGAAAACAGAACACAAAATCAGCTTATTCGCAGACAATATCATACTAATGATTACTAACCTACATAAATCGCTACAGGCAATCCACTCACACCATCAATATTATTCGGACGTTTCCTATTATAAACTCAATGAAACCAAATCCTCTATCCTAAACCTCCATACACCTATTCATACCCAAACAATACTAGCCAAACAATTCCCCTTTTCTTGGGAACAACACAACATTCCTTATCTAGGGATCAAGCTCACTGCTACGACAGATCAGTTATATTCCTCGAATCACAAACTCTTACTTGAAACCATTCCACGAGAACTTACCAACCTCCGCACAGCAACACTATCTAAACTAGGAAGAGTAGCAACTCTAAAAATGTACATACTACCCAAAATTCTATACATACTCCGCACACTCCCCATCCCCATTCCCAATACTTTCTTCTCTAAATTACAAGCAATCTTTTCTAAATTCCTCTGGAACTCTAAAAAACCCAGATGCACTACAAATCTCTTAATATGTCCAACATCCAGAGGGGGAGCAGGTCTCCCACACCTAAAATCATACTATAACGCCACTCTTCTCGACCAAATTTATTTTTGCTGGCATCCAACTGAAGAAAAATATTGGTCCATCATGGAAACACTCCCACTTTCCCCACTAATTCCACGTAACATACTTCTCTTACCACAAATGCCCCAAACTAAACTCCTACCCAAACACCCGTGTATTAAAGCTTTCTTTCAAGCCTGGTATGATCTCTATTCATCTAATTCTGCAGATACCAAACAGATACCTACCCGCTTAATACATTACACTTCAATACATCCTCCATAAACCTGCTACAGTGGGACAAGTGTGGGTTATCTAACATACAAGACCTCAACACAGATCATAAATTAGATTCTTTCCCGACTCTGCAAAAGAACTTCAACTTACCCACCACTGAATATTTCACCTACCTGAGAATAGTTCACTCCCTACAAACAGCAAATATTCCACTTCTTTCAAACATTCCTACCACTGCATACCATTTTTTCAACAAAACAAAATACCCAAGAAAAGGTATCTCAACTTTCTACACGCACACAATAAATACACAATTCACACTACAAACTACTTCTCTAATCAATTGGGAGAAAATTCTCTCACAATCAATAACACCACATTCATGGGAAAAAGCCTTTAAAATAACCTATAAAGCCTCTAAATGCAGTTCCCATTGGGAATCATACATGAAAATTTTACACCAATGGTACTTAACACCCGTAAAACTATTGCTATACTACCCACAACATTCCCACTCTTGCTGGAGACAATGCGGTGAAACAGGATCTACACTCCATATATTATGGACGTGCAAATCACTCAGATCATTATGGAATAACGTCTTCCATCTGCTCTGAACACTAACAGTAACCTCAGTAACCCCAAACCCTGCTTTAGCCCTCCTCCACATTGGAATTGACAATTTCCCGAAAGACTCTCGAACCATCATTATCCACACATTAGCGGCAGCCAAGCTTAATATTACCAAATTGTGGAATACTTCTAAAATCCCCTCCCTCAACTTACTGATAACAGACCTGTACTTCCAATGTGACATGGAAAGAAGATCAGCCCTAATTAACTCTACCTATCACTCATTTAAATTTCAATGGTCTCTTTGGCTAAAAAATACAAATTGTTCCGTAAAACCCTGATAATCTAATTGTTAAATACCAAGACTCCCACCCCTAGACTGGTGCACTCCCCCCCTTCCCCTCTCCTCTTCCCTCCCCCCCCACCATTTATCACATTCCTATATCTTACCCCCTCAATATAACCTACCCAACTCATAACGGTTCCTCTCATGTCTACGCGACATAATTATATATTGCCCCCAGCCAACTGGTGGGGAGCTTATATCATTCTAATCTATACTGTTATATCTGCATGAACCGTATTGAAATACAGGTGAAACTTGAAAAATTAGAATATCATGCAAAAGTTAATTTATTTCAGTAATGCAACTTAAAAGGTGAAACTAATATATGAGATAGACTCATTACATGCAAAGCAAGATAGTTCAAGCTGTGATTTGTCATAAGTGTGATGATTATGGCTTACAGCTCATGAAAACCCCAAATCCACAAACTCAGAAAATTAGAATATTACATGCAATCAATAAAACAAGGATTCTACGTAGAATAATATCGGACCTCTGAAAAGTATAAGCATGCATATGTACTCAGCACTTGGTTTTGGCCCCTTTTGCAGCAATTTCTTCCTCAATGCGGTGTGGCATGGAAGCTATCAGCCTGTGGCACTGCTGAGGTGTTATGGAAGACCAGGATGCTTCAATAGCGGCCTTCAGCTCTTCTGCATTGTTTGGTCTCATGTCTCTCATCTTTCTCTTGGCAATGCCCCATAGGTTCTCTCTGGGGTTTAGGTCAAACGAGTTTGCTGGCCAAACAAGCACGGTAATCCCATGGTCATTGAACCAGGTTTTGGTGCTTTTGGCAGTGTGGGCAGGTGACAAGTCCTGCTGGAAACTGAAGTCAGCATCCCCATAAAGCTTGTCTGTGGAAGGAAGCATGAAGTGCTCCAAAATCTCCTGGTAGACGGCTGCGTTGACCCTGAACTTAATGAAGCACAGTGGACCAACACCAGCAGATGACATGGCTCCCCAAATCAACACAGACTGTGAAAACTTCACACTGGACTTCAAGCATCTTGCAATGTGTGCCTCTCCATTCTTCCTCCATACTCTGGGTCCTTGGTTTCCAAATGAGATGCAAAAGTTGCTCTCATTAGAAAAGAGGACTTTGGAACACTGAGCAGCAGACCAGGTCTGTTTTTTTTTAGCCCAGGTAAAACGCTTCTGACATTGTTTGTTGTTCAGGAGCGGCTTGACAAGAGAAATACGACATTTGAAGCCAATGTCCAGGATCCGTCTGTGTGTGGTGGCTTTTGATGCACTGACTCCAGCCTCAGTCCACTCCTTGTGAAAGTCCCCAACACTTTTGAATGGCCTTTTCCTGACAATCCTCTCCAGGCTGCGGTCATCCCTGCTGCTTGTGCACCTTTTTCTTCCACACCTTTCCCTTCCATATAACTTTCTATTAATGTGCTTTGATACAGCATTTTGGGAACATTCAACTTCTTTTGCAATGACCTTTTGAGGCTTTTTTCTCCTTATGGAGGGTGTCAATGATGGTTTTCTGCACAACTGTCAGGTCAGCAGTCTTTTCCATGATTGTGATTCCTACTGAACCAGACTGAGAGACCATTTAAAGGCTCAGGAACCCTTTGTAGGTGTTATGGCTTAATTAGCTGATTAGAGTGGGACACTTTGAGCCTGACTGCAAGGTGTGTGAGTGCTCTGATATGCTTGGAGGCCTCATTTGGGCCTGGAGCTAAATTTTGGGCTTTGGCCCAGCAAACCATGGCCGAGCCCTGACGTGATCCGGGCGGGGGGCCCTCCCCTGGGGAACTGAGTACCGGTCCCATGGAAGTAGAGGACCTGGGAAATGCTCCTAAACTGGGTGAGTCATATGCTGCCTATCGAGGGCGTGTGACGGCTCATGTGGCCAGGATAAGAAAGGAGGAAGAGAGGCTGGTGAAAATACGTTTGGAGCTAAAGAAAAAGAGATCCAGCTATGAGCGTGTCTGGAGCACCAAAAGACAGCTCATGAGGCCAGACCTGGATGACATGGAGATGGCTGTCCATCGGCAGAGTGCCTTAATTACATCCCTGAAGCAAGCCAGTGGAGCCCTCAAGGAGAAATACACTAACGAGGAGCACTTCAGACAGGCACGGGAACGCTCGGTGGCCGCCGCGAGAGGACAGCCTGGAGAGGAGCTTTCCTCCGGGGAGCAGTCGGAGCCAGCCAATCAGCCAGCCAGCGCGCTGGTGACTGCAGAGGGTCATGTCATGGAGCAAGCCAGAGGGAGCGTGCAGACTGGGGAGACTGAGGAACGAGGATCCATCCCTGCTCAGAATCTGAGGCAAAAGCAGCAGCCGGAGTGGGAGGCGGAGGCGGCTTCTGGTAGCAGTGCTGATGGTTTGCAGTTTATCTCCGAGTTGAAGTCTCCCCTCTGCAGGAGAAAATTTGCATTTACCCCGGAGGAGTCCGAGGTGGGCATTGTTTCCAAGCCGGGAATGCAGAGAATGAAGGAGAGGTCTGTCTTTGTCAAGCTGGAATGGATCCCCAGCTTTCTGCTGAAGGAAGTGGCGGCAGAGCTGGGGGGGAGATCAGCAGTCCAGGACTGTAAGCAAAAAAGCCGTGGATCCGGTAATTGTTGATAGTGCTGTGGCTATTGGAAGTGCGGTGGTCACTGGGAATGCTGTGGTCACTAAGAATGCTATGTTTGCTGATAATGTTATGGTTACTGGAAATGCTAAAGTTGCTAAAAATGCTATTGCTGCTGGTAAAGCCCTTAGCCATTCGGCTGCTTTGAGAGAGGGACGGAGTGCTGTGGCTCAGCCTGAATCACAGAGTGGGGGATCAGGGAGCCAAGCACAAAGGAGGAATGTTGTACAGCTGAGGTGGGAGGGTAGGAGCCCCCCCCATCAGAAGAGAGGTGGTGGACAGAGTCTTGGAGATGGGATTTAAGGCATCCAATATTTTTGCCTTTATTGCTCCCATAGGGACAGGGGAGTATGACATTTCCAGCGAGCTGAGGGGTTAGACACCTTCTGGATAAGGTATGAAAGGGAGTGTAAGGACAACCCAAGGTGGGAGGGGCTAGTCCCAAAACTGGTCTCTCGGCAAGCGCTGGTTAAAAGTGTCACCATGATGAATCCATTCCTCCTGCTGACATCACAGTGTGGTTAAGTAGATTTGGGGATGTGTTGGCCCCCCTTAAAAAAATTGTGGACGATAGAGGGATCTGGACAGGCGGATGGACAGCCACAGTAAGGCTGCATGTGGTGGGAAATCAAATCAAAAACCTACCCACATCAGCTTTCCTAGGAAAAGACTGATTAGTAGTATTTTACGCTGGGCAACCCAAGGTCTGCCATAAATGTGGGAATAAAAGGCATTTTGCGGCCACATGTGAAGTCATAAAGTGTTTGCTCTGTCAGGGGATTGGGCACACTGCCTGTGAGTGCCACCAAATTCATTGCAATTCATGCCTGCAACTAGGACATTCATACAACAAATGTCCAGAGGCCTTCTGTAATTTGCCTGGCCTGATGGAGGAACTGGATAGGATGGAGGCTGAGAAAAGGGGTGAGGAGTCATCTTCCCCTCCTCCTGGGGATTCTACTGTCTCGGGTGCCCCAGATGCACCAGTGGCATCTACCGTGACCCCTAATGTATCTGTACCTGCCCCTCTTGTGAAGTCTCCCCCTGTCTTGGTGTCTCCCCAGGTACCTCCTTCTGTTTTGTCTACCCCCACTCCTAATGTTCCTGTCCCCCAAGGCGCCTTCTGTGGTACCACCTCCGGTGCTCCTCCCATCTCGTCGCAAGGACCCTGCAAGGGTTGTGGTGATTCCTGAGGGGGTTATAGGGAAGGGAGAGTTGTCAACTCTTGATCTTCGGGATGGTGGATCAGGTGAGGGAGGTAAAGGGGATGGGTGGTCGGTAGTGGGGAAAGGAAAGGGTAAGGTGGTGTTATCCCCTGCTTCACCACAAATAAGTTTGGGATCCTCTTGGGGGAGGATGGGGAGTCCGGTAGGAACCCTTCTCCCATGGAAGTGTAGGAAGTAGTTGAGTCTCGCAAGAGGGCTAAGTCCTCAGCCAAGGTGAAGAAAACTAAGGTTAAGAAATGACCATCTCAATTTCCTTGATGGCAGTTCCCGCTAAAGGTGGCAACCATTAATGTTGCCAGCATAAAATCTGTAGGTGCTAGGAGTATGGCCTTATTTTTGCTCAGTAGTATTTGTGCTGATGTTTTATTTTTGCAAGAGACCAGGCTCAGCAGTCTTGCTGATATTCATCTGGCGAAGAGGGAATGGAGGAATGGTCCCTCTTTCTGGTCTCTTGCGGCCGAGCCTTACAGCAGAGTTGTGGTGCTTTTTACCGGCATGGTAACGTGTCGGCGGGTCATCGAGGTGGAGGTTGGAAGATGTATGGTCTTAGATGTCCTTGTGAAGGGGCAAGAGCTAAGGCTCATTAATATCTATGGTCCCCAGTCCAAGTGGGATAGGAAATGCCTCTTTACAAGGATTAAGCCTTTCCTTTTTACGCCCTGGCAAGTTGTCTTTGGAGGAGACTTTAATAATGTCACTAGGCTTAAGGACAGGAAGGGCTCCAATGACAGGCTGGGGTATGACAGCGTTTTTCTAAATGCAATAGTTAGGGAAGCAGGTCTGGAGGATGCCTTAATTAAGTGCAGCCCAGACAGCACGGGTTTCACCTATAGGCAAGGTAGAAGCGAGAGTAGAATAGACAGGGTTTTTTTTAAAGGGGGACTCCGCCTTCTCGGCACCCGTGTGTCAGGCGGTGGAATTTTCCGACCACCTTTTGCTGACTGTGTCTTTAAAAGTTTCAGATGCACCACTGAAGGGGAGGGGTGTCTGGAGACTGAATTCGACTCTGCTGGATGATGAGGAGGTGAGACGATCCTTTAAGGATTTTTTTCAAGCTCAGGAGACCATCCTGGATTTCTGCAGCAGTAAGTCGGAGTGGTGGGAGCTTACTAAAGTGAGGATTGGCAGGTTTTTCAAGGCCCTAGGTAAGAAAAAACAGTTTGATAAGTACATTGCCTACCAACGGTTATGGAGGAAGCTCGATCGCCTTGTCTCTGAGGGTGGAGATTTCTGGGGCAATCTCAGAGGTTAAGTTTCTCCTCAGAAAATATCAGCATCATCGGCATACCTCCTTGGTTCTGGAGAGGGATTATGGGAAGCACCATTCGCCTGACCCTTACCAGAACAAGCAAGGTGTAGCGATTGAAAAACGGTCACTGGTCTGAAAGATAATACGGGTTCCCTGGCAAAATCCAGGTCAGGGATCTTGGAGGTGTCAAGGGCATTCTTTGAGGATCTTTTGGGGGAGAAGCACCTCAACAAGGCAAGGATGTCGAGCTTTTTTGAGTCTACGCCAGGTCTGGAAAATAATATTCTGCCCACAAGTTTGACTGGCAAGATCACAGTTGAAGAGGTTGTCAAAGCCATAGATAGTCTGGCCATTAAGAAGACGCCTGGGCCAGATGGTTTGACAGCAGAATTCTTTAAGATTTTTAAGTCCAGCTTGGCACCTCACCTTGTGGAGGTCTTTAATAGCTGTCTGGATGAGGGTTCACTCCCTCTCTCCATGAGGAAATCGGCTGTGATCTTGTTGTCAAAAGGTAAGGACCCTTCGATGATCGAGAATTGACGCCCCATCAGCCTTCTCAATGTCGATAGAAAGATTCTGGCCAAGATCCTTTTCTGGCGCTTGTCGTCAGTGGCAGACGGGTTACTTTCACAGCGTCAGCACTGCTCGGTTCAGGGCAGAAGTACATTCACAGAGGTGTTAGCTGTACGGGAGGTTCTGGAGCGATGCAGGGCTGATGGCAGTGGGAAGTATTTGCTGGCACTGGATCAGGCCAAGTCTTTTGATCGGGTAGACCATAAGTACCTCTGGCATCTCCTTGACCGGTATGGCCTGGAAGGGAGGTTTATTGGTTGGTTAAAAACATTGTACAGAGGGGTGGAGAGCTTCATGTTGATCAATGGTTGGGTTGGGCGGCCTTTTGAGGTTGGCTGTGGGGTGCGCCAGGGGTGTCCGCTAAGTCCCTTGCTCTATACCTTTGCCATCGACCCCTTCGTCAGGAGGCTAGATGGCAGGGCGTTGGGTGGGGTGCCTGTGGGCGCTACTGGTATGCTGCCTTTGAGGGTCATGGCCTATGCTGATGATGTGTCTGTATTCATCTCTGGGACTGATGAGGCGCAGGAGGTGGTCTTGGAGATGGAGCAGTATGCGGAGGCATCGGGCTCCAAGATCAATCGTGAGAAAAGTGAAGTTTTCTGGATGGGTAGGGAATGTGAGAACTTCTCACTTCCGGATGCCTACCCAGAGCCCCAGCCAAATATCAAATTATTAGGCATCACATTTGGCCCTGATGATTATGATAAATCGAATTGGGAATCCAGGCTATCACATGCCAAGGTTAAAGTGAGATGCTGGAAGGGGTGGCGGCTCTCCTTAAGGGAAAGGGTCGATCTGATCAAAACCTACTTGATTCCGGTCTTTTTATACATCAGTTACGTTTGTCTCTTGCCAGAGTCTCTCTATACGAGGGTCTACAGCTGTTTTTTCCAGGTGTTATGGGGGAACGGACTGAACCTTGTGAAGCGGAGTGTGACCTACAGGTCCAGGCGGGAGGGTGGCCTAGGGATGGTCAACCCGATTGTTTTCTTCTCTGTTATGTTTGTAAAACATAATTTAGGTAATATGCTGAAAGACAAGCCGCCTGCATGGGTAGGTTTGTTTTAGGTTTGGTTTAAACCTTTTCTGAGCTGTTGGGAGAGTGCCCGTGAGAAGCCTGAGAGTCAAGCACAGTAAGCTCCCGGATTATGTTGCCCCGAGCTTGAAAATACTTAGGCGATGGTGTGTAACGGCGGAGGAGGTCAGATCGCTTCCTGGGAAATTTCTCAGGGAGAGGGTCGTGGCCACCGCTTTCCCTGCACCGTTGGCCTTGAGCGATTGCCCAGGCCATAGTCTGCGGGAGGGTTTAAGATTGGTAAAAATGGAAAGGATTCCCTTAAAATTTAGGGACCAGGCCTAGCTCGTGTTCCATGGCAGGCTATATGTGAGAGGGAACTTGTAGTTCCGTTCTCTGGACGACCGTGGTTGTCTGAGGATGGAGTGTGGGGGTGAAGTGGAGACTATGGACCACTTCTTGATACAGTGCCCTTTCAATATAGAGGTATATAAAGAGGTGGGGAGGGCTCTAGACATCCCCTTCCTGCACTGCATGTCTTATGCAGAGTGGGTATATGGGGCATTTGAAAGACATGTGGATTTTGATTTTGACACTCTTTTTCTAGTTTGTCTAGTGATCCGTTACTACACCTGGAATGCACGGTGTCAGGTATCCCTTTGGCAGAAAATCCTTCCTGCCTCGATGGTGGAGTATGACATTCTTGGTAAGGTTGGGAAAATAGGGGGTCTTGAGAAATACAGGCTGCGGCAAAGGGCCTGGATAGAGGCGTGGAGGAATATTAGGTCTGTAGCCGCGGCCTGTTGATCTCTGGGTGAGACTGCTGGTCTTTTTTCTTTCTCTTTGTGTTCCACTCCCTTAGATTTTGACAAAGAATTTTTGAAGAGAGGCTACGTACATCTGAAGACCTGCGTTTCTTAGCCTTTCTTTCTGCATTTTGTGTATTTTGTATGTTTTATGTATATGGATATGTTATGGCCATATAGACCTGAATATGTGTATGGGCGGATGAGGCATAAAGGCATCTTCCTTGTTTCGCAGGCAGAAAGGGCCTGTGTCAAATATTTCTTCCCTGGGGCTTGATGGGACGGATGGGCCTTTGTTAATATTTCCTCTCTGGAACATGTTTGGATTTTCATATAGGTCAAAGCCTTGTTATGAGAGATATGAGCCGCAATGGCATTGTCCCTGCCTGGTGGGCCGATAGGGCCTCTGTGATAGTTTCTTTCCTTGAAGGATTTTGCCTGGTATAGGTATATAGGCCTTTTCTGCTTTGATTATGTTTTTGTGATGAATTATCATAGTATTCTAGTTGATCTTTGTTTAGTTTAGGCCAGCTGTATGGTATATTTGTATTTTTTTATTTGTACATAATAATTTTATATTTTGTAAGAAAATGAGTTTTTGTTGTGTGTTGCAAGATTTTTTTTAATAAAAAAAATTTCCAACTTCTTTTGCGATGACCTTTTGAGGCTTTCCCTCCTTATGGAGGGTGTCAATGATGGTTTTCTGCACAACTGTCAGGTTAGCAGTCTTTCCCATGATTGTGATTCCTATTGAAACCAGACTGAGAGACCATTTAAAGACTCAGGAACCCTTTGCAGGTGTTATGGCTTAATTAACTGATTAGAGTGGGACACTTTGAGCCTAGAATATTGCACCTTTTCACAAAATTCTAATTTTCTGAGATTGTGGATTTGGGGTTTTCATGAGCTGTAAGCCATAATCATCACAATTATGACAAATCATGGCTTGAACTATCTTGCTTTGCATGTAATGAGTCTATCTCATATATTAGTTTCACCTTTTAAGTTGCATTACTGAAATAAATGAACTTTTCCACAATATTCTAATTTTTCAAGTTTCACCTGTACATTGTTTTGACAAATCTTTTCAATAAAAACATTTGAACATATAAAAAAAAAAAAAAGAAGACTACTGGGACTCTATACTCTAGAGTGATGAGACCAAGATAAATGTTTTTGGAACTGATAGCTTCAAAACTGTATGGTGTCGCAAAGGTCAGGAGTACAAAGAAAAATGGATGGTGCTTACAGTGAATCATTGTGTTGGCAGTGTCCTTCTGTGAGGCTGCATGAGTGCTGCATTTCATTGAATTTACAGATGCACACACCATTGTGCTGCTGGAAGCCGCCATTTTACCTCTCTGTGTTTAAATTCTGTATCTGGGCGGTGTGAGCCCACAATCCTTGTGAATGTGATTTTAATTTTCTATTTTACTTCGTTAAAAAAAGTTTACACTATGGGAAGTTCTCTGCTTTTTATCCCATCAGCAACTTTGACACAAAATGGTTGAGTTGACCCTCTGGAGGCTACCCTTTTGGCATTTCTACCGAATGTTGCAGAGACAATTTGAGTGACCATGGATATCATACACAGTGCTGTTTTTGACCCGTATAACATATAGGTCAAAAAAAGAAGGTGAGCAGGCATGCCAGGCAGTGGATGAGCACCATGGTGGAAAGATTGTTTTGAAGAGTCATTTCACTTGGGGACTGAGAATTGCTAGTCATTCACTATATGTATTAATGTTTTTCATTTTGGCACCATCTACTCATGTATGTACTATGTTTATTTTTTATGAATGTCATCCAGGTGTTCATTGTATTCTGTATGCATATAGATTAGGAACTTTACCAATAGGGGGATATTTCTTTTGAACATACCAGTACTACTTATGTTAGAATATTCTATTTTATTTTGCACTGTATGGGTTTGATGGTCAACCGGGTGTTTATATGTTATTCTTTAATTGTGTATATTTAGTGTTTTCTATACAGCTGTAATTTGGTGCTCATGCACTATATTCTAATATATATTTTTCAGTTTAAAGAGGATTGATTGACACATGGATTTGATGGTCAGCAGGGTGTTTGCTGATACATCCATTTTTGCTTCACTTTATTGTTTTTTATATAATATTTATTTTGTTTTATTGGCTTTTGTTATATATGCACGTATTAGCAGCGCCACACTACACACAATTTTTTGTCACTTTTATGTGGGAATACATTTTGGTGTAGGCAGCAGCTTTTCTCTGTAAGGGTATTTTGGCAGTGCATGAGTCTCTCCTTGCTTCTCAATTATCCAAAACACACATCTAAGGCCTATGTTGCATTTCTAAAGAAGAACGGGGTGATTTAGTGGCTAAGTATGTATCCTGACCTAAACCCAATCAAACACCTATGGGGAATTCTGAAGATACAAGTTGAGCATCACGCTCCATCCAGCATTTAGGCTCTAAAAGTAGTTGTTCTTGAAGAATGGAAAAAGATAGATGTTGCAGTATATCCCCAACTTGTTAATTCTATGCCTAGAAGACTTTGTGCTTTCCTTACAAATCATGGAGGTCATACAAAATGCTAGATGTTGTAGATTTTGTTGTGGGGTGTATTCATTTTTGCTTCAACTAATTTGAGTAAAACTGTAGATTTTGTAATCTGAGTTATATTATTAACTTTACTTTCATGTAATGATCTAAACAAATATTCGATAAAACTCAGTTTTGTAAAAATTTTACTTGAGGTGATTGTAGCCGTATTAGTGCATTTGCGACAGAAACAATTGAGTACTGTCCGTGATACTTTTTTTATTTGCACTAACATACAATTTTGAGGACAAGCTTTCGGGGTATGTCCCCTTCTTCAAAGTCCAAACAGTACTATTACAAATCACAAAGTTTAAGCAGAATGTTAGAAGGAATTGAGAAAAAAAAAAAGGCTACAGATAAGATACATCAAGATACATCAAGAGCGATTACTGCTAGTTTCCTGCAAGACACAACTGACTTTCTGAACAAGATCAACAACATACAGCAATTACCATCTAATACACTTCTAGTGACTATGGATGTAGTATCCCTGTATAGTAATATCCCTCACAAGGATGGATTAGCTGCATGTCACAGATCTTTATCATCCTCACCAAACAACAAATACACTGCTGAGGATGTTACACAGCTCATTGAATTCATACTTACACACAACTACTTTGCTTTCAATAAAGACATCTATTTTCAATGTATGGACACTGCGATGGGAAGTAATATGGCACCCCAATATGCAAATTTATTTATGGCTGACCTGGAGGAACAATTCTTGAACAGCATGGAACAAAAACCATACAGATACTTTCGCTATATTGATGATATTTTCATATGGACAGAAGGTGAAGAAAACCTAAAAAATTTTACTCATTGATGAACACTTTTCATCCATCAATCAAACTAAAAATGGAATACTCAAACACACAGGTCAACTTCCTAGACACCACAGTATACATCAGGGATGATACGCTACACACCTCAATATACAGGAAACCCGCTGACAGATGCAACTACCTCCACAGTTCCAACACACGAAACGTGCCATCATACACAGTCAGGCCATTAGATACCACCGAGTATGTTCTGACCCAAGAAACAGAGATAAACATCTCGGGACACTAGCAGACGCCTTCCATAAGAAAGGTTACAAGGACAAAACTATCAACACCAGCATTAACACAGCCTTGAGAACCCGAAGGGAAAATCTACTTCAGTACAAAGAGAAAAAAACAAACAACCGTGTACCTCTAGTAACCACATACAACCCAGCACTAGAAGGAATAAGAAAAATAATCAAAGATTTACAACCCATCATAACAGAGGATGGAACTCTGAAAGAAATATTCCAGCAACCCCCAATACTGGCTTTCAGACAACCCTCCAACCTCAGAAATAAACTAATCAGTAGGAAACTTCCTTCTGATTATGATGTCACAAATAATGGAAGCACACCCTGCAATAAGAAACGCTGCAAGCTGTGCAACCAAATCAATCCATCAAAAAGTGTCAGACACTCAAAAGGGATCTTCAATATCTCTGGATCATACAGCTGCACCTCCAGTAATGTTGTGCACCTTATCCAGTGCAGAAAATGCAACAAAGGATCTTATGCTGGCAAAACAGGACAGAAGTTTCAAACAAGGATGAATTTGCACAGACATACCATCAAGGAACATAAAGAAGATGACCTCTGCACACCTGTAGGACACCATTTCACACAACCAGGCCACAATATGGAAGACCTCAATGTTTTGGTTCTGAAAGGAAAATTCAAATCTATCCAGGAAATAAAAACATTTGAACTAAGAATGATAATTCTATTTGACACAAAAGATAACGGCCTTAACTTGGACATGGGATTCCTCAACCATTATCCGACAGCTTTATGACTATCTATTAGGTGAAGCTTGACCCCCTCTGTGTGAGTGTAGTATCCCCCCCCTCGCTCTTGATGTATCTTATCTGTAGCCTTTTTTTTTTTTCTCAATCCCTTCTAACATTCTGCTTAAACTTTGTGATTTGTAATAGTACTTTTTGGACTTTGAAGAAGGGGACATACCCCGAAAGCTTGTCCTCAAAATTGTATGTTAGTGCAAATAAAAAAAGTATCACGGACAGTACTCAATTGTTTCTGTAAACATTTTAGAAATTGTTCTTGTGTTCATTGAGATATTGATTAAACTTTTACTTTTCAAAAGGGGTGTACTCATTTATTCTGAGCAGTGTACTGTATATACTGTATAGTCCTAAAGGGCAGATTCCAGAGTCTCATTGTCATTTTTTGATTGTTAATATTTGTTCATTTGTTTTCAGATTGAATATTGCTTTTCTGTAAAAAGGGAAGCAGTAATCACCACAAAATGCGTAGATAGTAGCTGAATTGTTTAGATTGTGATGCTAATGCATTTGTATGGATTTATGTTCTATTCTTGTTTTTAGATTTTGTACAAAATAAAAATATTTTAATGAGAAATGTTACATTGTTATAACCTATATATAACACTGGTAAGGTACATTTAGAATTACAGTTACCCCTTTGGGGAATTTTGGTTGTTTTATTCCAATGATAGGAATGGTACCTACAAGTGTTTTGTCTAATTAGTATTGGGTCCTGGCCATTTTATCATATAAATACCAAATTGTAATTACAATAAAAATAAATAACTAAATAAGTAAATGCTGTCAAAAAATACAAGAAAAGGAGGGAACAGCAGTAACACAGCAGCATAACTTACCATTGACAGAAAAGAAAAAATATAGTCCAAAAAAAGAAGACTTTTCAGTCTTATGACAGCACAGTGAATGCAGGTAGGCTTACACTCCAATCACTCTAGCCACACAAACTTCAATTCACTGCAAAGTATCAATGGAAACATACAGCAGTGAAAACAGTACTGTATATAGCAATGCATAACTGTGGTAACACATTACACCGTCAAGTAGAATATCTCTCCCTGTAACGCTATCAGCTGTGCCTTAAACTAAACTCTCACATGATCATGCAGCCCAGACAGGTCTGTTGAATAGAGGAGTGTTTGCTATATAGCATTGGACGGTGTGGACTAAATATACCAAATCCACCTACCAATGTAAAAATTCTAGTCAATATGCTGGCTACCAGACTGTCAAAAATAACTCAGTCTTTCATAAGTTTACAATTCATGGTTATACTTCATTGTATGCTAGCTTCAAAATAATATACAAATATACAGATTGCCAAGCCAATACATCCTCTTATATGTGGGAAATAACAAGAGTCCATTATATTTTTTGGAAACTAAGCCATAGGTAGGTAAAACCTTCTCTCCACACTGGATCTGTTGATGAAAAGGCTTACCTCAGTGGTAAGAGGCATTGGTTTATTGTATCTTTGGGAGCAGGTGTTGAAGTAGCCTCCTCATATTCACTGTGAAGGAGGACAGGTCTGGGATGATTGTAATTTCTGCATTATTGTT
Organism: Staurois parvus; assembly: GCF_062004578.1. Taxonomy (NCBI): domain Eukaryota; kingdom Metazoa; phylum Chordata; class Amphibia; order Anura; family Ranidae; genus Staurois; species Staurois parvus. The sequence continues at coordinate 10,440,921 of NW_028318013.1, forward strand.
TTAAAAATGTCCCTTTTTCCATGCAGTGTAATGATACAGTTGTTTACAGTAAATAGAAATGCACACAGCAGAGCACATCTCTGGTGTATTGGATATTGTTGGTCCTGTTGGAAAGAACACTGTGCACCCTATTCGGTTCAATCTTCATAGTGGGAGTTTTCCCCAAGAGCATGTTTAGAATGCCCACCAAAGATGAGTTTAGAACCTCTTCCCTGGTAGTCTCTAGATTTCCCTCAATTTTAATATTTTTCCTGCTTCAGTTTTCTAAATCATCTTGCCAGACCTGGAGGAAAGGAAATGGTTGATCCCTGGCTGCCTGGCCTGTTTCCAGGTGAGATCCTAATCAGGAGGAATTCTTTTTCCATTTCTAAGTCTTGAACCTTCTGTTCCAGCTGAGTTACAAACTATTGCATCTCTGTGGTATCTTCTTCTGTGCAGGCAAAACTTTTATTTATGTTTTGAATAGAAAAAATAAAACACCAGAAAATAGAAAATAAAACACAGGATTTTTATTGCTGCCTGTGACCTTTAGGCAGATTCACCCTCTCTGTTTGTCCTCTTTACCATTAGCACAGAAAGTGAAAGGGATCCCAAATTTTGTTTTGTCACCAGAAGAGGATTAGAGTAGAAATCTTCCAATGGCAACACTAGTTCTGGTAACAACCAAGGATTCTCTCACTTTCCCCTACTTGGCTAGGTGACAGGTAATGAAAGGAAATCTCCTCAATGTGACACAGATAGCAAAATAACAAAAACACCTCTCTTACTCTATACAAAAAAATGACAGTATATATATATATATATATATATATATATATATATATATATATACAGTATATATCTCCTTGTTCTACTTTAAGGTTTCTAAGTTACAATTAGTGGTCAGTGCATTAAGTAAGACTCTTAACTGATGGATGATATGGTGGCTGCAAGTGAACCACAAGTCAGGATATCCCTGTCTGCCAATTTAGAACATGGTTCTGGGTGCAATGCCAGAACAAGTCTACTGTCTGTTGTGTCCTTGTTGGAGCAGAGGTGGTAGACTAGGATCCATCAGAGTCTTCTGATTCGAAAGGAGTCACCTTGGGTGTTGCCTTGTGTTGTTTTTGCGAGAATAAGCCATTACCTCCCTCCTGCTACTATTTTGTTTTGGGTCTCTCAATTGACAGTAAGCAATGTCTGAGCAACAAGGGTCTCCTTTGCTTGCTTGACCTTTACAGCATTTGGGCATCAGGTAGGATAGACTGCATTGAAACTGAAAAATGGAGTGTTGGTGCAGAGACTGGTGTAGGAGCATCTCCAACCCGTCATTGCCAGACCATACCATAGCAATGCACTCCTCTTGGTTTAAATATTCTATGACTGGGGTGGATTTTTGGCCTATATTTAACCCCTAAAAGTCTTATCTCAGAGGTGTGATGATTTGGGGGTTTACTAGCTCATTGGTAGCACCAAACAATATCTCAGAGGTGTGATGATCTGGGGTTTACTAGCTTATTGGTAGCACCAAACAATGAATATATATTGTAGGGCTTTTTCTGCCCACTTTTATTTAAAACGAGCAAAAGTTCACAAACAAGGCTTCCCAAGCAGGGGTTCTCACCATGAATCAAACATAACAGTATTCAGCCTTGTGGCTCTTTATGCAGCTTTACAGCACAGCTTAGCAGTTTTGGTCTTCCTGACCATGAAACGGATCCAGTGCTCATGCACTAACTGCTGTACCTCAGCTCTGTGTCATTTCTGCAGCATCCCAGCTGCTGTGTCCCTCATGGACTGTCTTCTATACTCAGAGGCTTGTGCCTCAAACTGTCCTGACCTGGACAGGTTGGTGCAACATGCACCTTTGTCACTGCTCCCTTGCAGTCACTGACCCCCTTGGGAGGATGGGGCCCTGAGCTCTGATCTCAGCTCTACTTTGAATGAAGCACCCACTTGGCTCATCAATGTGCTTGTTTCATCCAAAATCTGGCCTAAAGTCCTTAATCACACAGTGGCCTGGCCTTGCCTTGCAAAGCAAGATAGTTTAAGCTGAAGCCGTGATTTGTCATAATTGTGATGATTATGGTTTACAGCTCATGAAAACCCCAAATCCACAATCTCAGAAAATTAGAATATTACATGCAATCAATAAAACAAGGATTGTACATAGAACAATATCAGACCTCTGAAAAGAATAAGCATGCATATGTACTCAGTACTTGGTTTGGGCCCATTTTGCAGCAATTACTGCCTCAATGCAGTGTGGCATGGAAGCTATCAGCCTGTGGCACTGCTAAGGTGTTATGGAAGACCAGGATGTTTCAATAGCGGCCTTCAGCTCTTCTGCATTGTTCGGTCTCATGTCTCTCATCTTTCTCTTGGCAATGCCCCGTAGATTCTCTATGGGGTTCAGGTCAGGCAAGTTTGCTGGCCAATCAAGCACAGTAATCCCACGGTCATTGAACCAGGTTTTGGTGCTTTTGGCAGTGTGGGCAGGTGCCAAGTCCTGCTGGAAAATGAAGTCAGCATCCCTATAGAGCTTGTCTGCAGAAGGAAGAATGAAGTGCTCCAAAAGCTCCTGGTAGACGGCTGCGTTGACCCTGGACTTAATGAAGCACAGTGGACCAACACCAGCAGATGACATGGCTCCCCAAATGAACACAGACTGTGGATACTTCACACTGGACTTCAAGCATCTTGCAGTGTGTGCCTCTCCATTCTTCCTCCATACTCTGGGTCCTTGGTTTTCAAATGAGATGCAAAAGTTGCTCTCATCACAAAAGAGGACTTTGGACCACTGAGCAACAGACCAGGTCTGTTTTTCTTTAGCCCAGGTAAGACGCTTCTGACGTTGTTTGTTGTTCAGGAGCGGCTTGACAAGAGGAATACCACATTTGAAGCCCATGTCCAGGATCCGTCTGTCTGTGGTGGCTCTTGATGCCCTGACTCCAGCCTCAATCCACTCCTTGTGAAACTCCCCAACACTTTTGAATGGCCTTTTCCTGACAATCCTCTCCAGGCTGCGGTCATCCCTGCTGCTTGTGCACCTTTTTCTTCCACACCTTTCCCTTCCATATAACTTTCTATTAATGTGCTTTGATACAGCACTTTGGGAACATCCAACATTTTTTGCAATTACCTTTTGAGGCTTTCTCTCCTTATGGAGGGTGTCAATGATGGTTTTCTGCACAACTGTCAGGTCAGCAGTCTTTCCCATGATTGTGATTCCTACTGAACCAAACTAAGAGACCATTTAAAGGCTCAGGAACCCTTTGCAGGTGTTATGGCTTAATTAGCTGATTAGAGTGGGACACTTTGAGCCTAGAATATTGCACCTTTTCACAATATTCTAATTTTCTGAGATTGTGGATTTGGGGTTTTCATGAGCTGTAAGCCATAATCATCACAATTATGACAAATCATGGCTTAAACTATCTTGCTTAGCATGTAATGAGTCTATCTCATACATTAGTTTCACCTTTTAAGTTTCATTACTGAAATAAATGAACTTTTGCACGATATTCAAATTTTTCGAGTTGCACCTGTATATTGAAATTTTACTTTCTGGTCACATTTCTTGAGATGTTAAAATACCAAGGCGGTGCAAGCATCCCCAAATGACCCATTTTTGGAAAGTAGACACCCCAAGGAATTTGCAGAATAGTATGTATGAATCCATGTAAGATTATATTTTTTTGCCACAAATGTTTGGAAAACAACTATTTTTTTACACAAAGTTGTCATTTAAATGATATATTGCTCATGCATGCCATGGGTATATGTGGAATAACACCCCAAAACACATTCTGCTACTTCTCCTGAGTATGGGGATACCACATGCGAGAGATGTTTTGGCAGCCTAGCTACTTACAGGCCCCAAAAATCTAATGACCACCTCCAGGCTTTCAAAGGGCATATTTCTTAATTTCACTTTCTCACTACCTATCACAGTTTCGGAGGCCCTAAAATGCCAGGATAGTACAAACATCCCCTCAAATGACCCCTTTTTGGAAAGTAGACAACACAAGGAATTTGATAAGAGGCATGATGAGAATTTTGCAGATATAATTTTTTTCTTGTGGTTTTGAAAACGAAAAAGAAAAAATACATTTTAGCTTTCTTTCTTAGTTTTTCAAAAACTTGTGGCAACAAGTAAGATCTGAAAAATACTCACCGTGCTTCTTAGCAAACACCTTGGAGTGTCTCCTTTCCAAAAAAGGGCCATTTGGGGTGTTGCTTCTACTATCCAGGGTCAACATTAGAAGCCTATGTCACACACCACCCACACTTCTAACCATTTGAAGACCAAGCCTTTTCTGACACTTTTTGTTTAAAAATATTTTTTTTGCTAGAAGTCACCTGATGAAGTATCCTGATGAAGTCACGTGACAACGTGATGCAACGCATTGGTACGCAACCTCCGGTGACGCAGTGACACACTTCCGGGCGTGGTGGCCATCTTGGTACACCCAACAAACCCATGCAGTGCACCCATATGCATGAGGTTTAAGAGTCTGTTTACTGTAGACCAAATGTGAGTGATAATTTTGTTTTTAATGACATGTATTGATTAAAAACGTTACTGCACCATGGAGGATTCTTTTTTTGTTTCTCCAATATGATCCTGAGTGGGGGTGAGCTATATTGTGTACCTGTGCCAGGAGGAACCTGAGTGGTGGTATGCAAAGGAGCTTGTGTGGCGCTTATCTCCTGTGACCAGTTTACATCTATTAGGATTGGAAGGTGATCCTTCAAAGCGTGCTGGCCCTTGGTAGTCACGTTTTGGAGATGAGGGGCCATTTCGGCCATTTCTGAGGAGTCTTTTCACCAGAGTGGAGATCACTGTTTTTCACGACTTCACTTGCATGAAATTATGTGAAGATCACGACCTTATTTTTATATATATATACAGTCATGGCCGAAATTGTTGGCACCCTTGATATTTCTCCAGGAAATCATGTATTTCTCACGAAACGTATTGCATTAACACATGTTTTGCTATACACATGTTTATTCCCTTTGTGTGTATTGGGACAAAACAAAAAAAGGGAGGAAAGAAAGCAAATTCGACATAATGTCACACAAACCTCCAAAAATGGGCTGGACAAAAGTATTGGCACCCTTTCACAACTGCGGATAAATAAGAATGTTACAAGCATGTGATGCTCCTGTAAACTCACCTGGGGCAAGTAACAGGTGTGGGCAATATAGAAATCACACCTGAAAGCAGATAAAAAGGAGAGACGTTCACTTAACCTTTGCATTGTGTGTCTGTCTGTGCCACACTAAGCATGGACAACAGAAAGAGGAGACGAGAACTGTCTGAGGACCTGAGAACCAAAATTGTGGCAAAATATCAACAATCTCAAGGTTACAAGTCCATCTCCAGAGAACTAGATTTGCCTTTGTCCACAGTGCGCAACATTATCAAGAAGTTTGCAACCCATGGCACTGTAGCTAATCTCCCTGGTCGTGGACGGATGAGGAAAATTGATGAAAGATTGCAACGCAGAATAGTCCGGATGGTGGATAAGCAGCCCCAAACATGTTCCAAAGACATTCAAGCTGTCCTGCAGGCTCAGGGAGCATCAGTGTCAGCGCGAACTATCCGTCGACATTTAAATGAAATGAAACGCTATGGCAGGAGACCCAGGAGGACCCCACTGCTGACACAGAGACATAAAAAAGCAAGACTACAGTTTGCCAAAATGTACTTGAGTAAGCCAAAAGCCTTCTGGGAAAACGTCTTGTGGACAGATGAGACCAAGATAGAGCTTTTCGGTAAAGCACATCATTCTACTGTTTACCGAAAACGGAATGAGGCCTACAAAGAACAAAACACAGTACCTACGGTAAAATATGGTGGAGGTTCAATGATGTTTTGGGGTTGTTTTGCTGCCTCTGGCACTGGGTGCCTTGACTGTGTGCAAGGCATCATGAAATCTGAGGATTACCAAAGGATTTTGGGTCGCACTGTAGGGCCCAGTGTCAGAAAGCTGGGTTTGCGTCCAAGATCCTGGGTCTTCCAGCAGGACAATGACCCCAAACATACGTCAAAAAGCACTCAGAAATGGATGGCAAAGAAGCGCTGGAGAGTTCTGAAGTGGCCAGCAATGAGCCCAGATCTAAATCCCATTGAACACCTGTGGAGAGATCTTAAAATTGCTGTTGGGAAAAGGTGTCCTTCCAATAAGAGAGACCTGGAGCTGTTTGCAAAGGAAGAGTGGTCCAAAATTCCGGGTGAGAGGTGTCAGAAGCTTATTGATGGTTATAGGAAGCGACTGATTTCAGTTATGTTTTCCAAAGGGTGTGCAACCAAATATTAAGTTAAGGGTGCCAATACTTTTGTCCAGCCCATTTTTGGGGTTTTGTGTGACATTATGTCATATTTGCTTTTCTGCCTCTGTTTTATATTTGTTCCAATACATACAAAGGGAATAAACATGTGTATAGCAAAACATGTGTTAATGCAATACCTTTTTTGTGTGAAATACTTGATTTTCAGGAAAAATATCAAGGGTGCCAACAATTTCGGCCATGACTGTATATATATATATATATATATATATATATATATATATTATATGTTTTTTGGACATTATTATATATTTTTTTGTGTATGCTTTTTTATTATTTATATGAGGACTTTATATGCTTTTGAAATACATTTTTTTTGTCACTTATCACTGTTATGAGTAATCCCCATTAGAGGATTCACTTGATACACCATTTGTATAGTCCCAATATTGGGACAGGAGGGGGGTATTTATATTTATTTATATTAGTATTTTTGGAAGTCACTTGTTTTGCAATATAACAGGGTTTCCTGTTTTTCACTATTTTTTCACACATTTGTTCACCATTGGATACAGACTGTATCTCAGCACTGTGTGTGGATTATACATGTTGTTTTATAGAATTTATGTTATTTAGTTCATTGTGAAGCACTTCACCATTTTTTATTCTATTGATTTTTTCACGCATATTGGGTCAGGTTGGGTGAGAGCAGCTTTACGGTATTTAGGGGATCCATATAAGTGCAAGAGGTATATATATCTTTTATCTGCAATCTCTATTTACATATCGACACAGGACAGCCGCTTGTGTTTGCCTTTGCGCTAGAGCACTGGGATGGGGGTGGGGGTTACATGTTTTTATTTATTTATTTTTACACTGTCCCTTTAATTTTTTTATCACTGTTATTGTTAACACAAGGAATGTAATATATCCCCTGTGATAGCAATAGGCAGTGACAGGTACTGTTCTGAGAAATCTGGGGTCTATTAGACTCCAGATCTCTCCTCTGCCCTTAAAGCATCTCAAATGTCGCTGTTTATATCCGGTGAAACTGAAATGATGAAATGCTTGTAGCTTCCATTCTCTTAGACCATAGAGATAACTGAAGGCATTCCAGTCTCTGATCAGCCAGCAGAACTTACTGCTGCATTCTCGAGCTCCCTGGTGGGATGGGAGAGCCCAAGAAAACTGTGGAAGGCGGCAAGAGGGGGCATCCCTTCCCGCTGTTTGTAAAAGCAACCCAGCAGCTAATTAGCTGCTAGGATTGTTTTTAAATGAAAGCAGACTGCCATCTGAAAAAAACAATACTAGGATGATGCCTGTAGCTCCACTCAAAGTCCAGCGAAGTAGCAGTACATTGCTGGTCCTTGTTGGGCATATATTTGACAGCAGAGAACATAAGCATATGATGAATTGGGTCAATATGACCGCAATAAATTCAATTGATATAAATCTTCAGTGAAAAACAGCAGAGCAGCTAAATACTAGTGCTGACAGCGAACAGGGCTGATCCTGCTAACACTGCATTTTTGGGAACACTATACTAAGGAGGCACTATAGTTCTGTTCTTGATCAATATATTGATCCGTACAAACATTATGCTAGTAATGGCAGTGATCAGCGATCTATGCGTGAGTGCGATAGTGTGTGGGCAATCTAACGCTGAATGATTGTGGCTGGGAGGGGAGCTTACAGAATGTGACGTTATTTGATTTCGCTAGTGGCAGTAATACAGTGATTAGTGAAAAATTCTATATAAAGCCACTTCACTAATGGCACTGGCTGGGTGACAGGGTGATAAAAGGGTTAAATGTGGTAATCTAATGTGTGTGCAAAATGCAGTGCTTTTACTCAGTGTCCATTTCTCTCTTCTCTCCCTGGCTCCCTGGACCGACATAGGGGGCAGAGGGGGAAGGGGGTGCACGCATTCGTGCACACACCTGGAAATAAAAAGTGATGTAAGGGTATGCCACTTTGCCAAGAGCCGCACATTGTGGGAATCAAGTAGTTAAAAAAAATACAAAAAAAACTCTGTTTTAATATTTTTTATTGTTTTTAAACATTGTTTTTCTTTCTTTTTTACTATATATATTTTTTAAAATAGTTTAATCAGAGCAGTACAATGTTACCGTAGTAACACTGTACTACTCTGAGGGGGTGATCAGGGTTTTTTTTTTTTGTACATTTTGCATTGCAGGAGCAATAAAGATTTTTGCTCCTGCAATGCAATGTTTGCTTTCAACTGTCATGAATGGGTTAGGTTCATGACAGTTCAAAATACAGTGACCTGTGATTGGCTCTGGCTGGTCACATGGTACAGGGTGCTGTGACTGGCCCTACATGAGAGCTGTGGGCCAATCACAGCTCTCCAGGAACAGAAACAAAGCTTTTATGAATCAGATTGATTCATAACAGCTGTGTTGTCATTGGGATCATGTGATCGCATAGCAATCACATAACAACCGGGTCCTGGATACGGGCGGATGGACAGAAAGTGGTTAAGAAGAGGAGATCAAGAGGGGATATGATCAACATGTATAAATACATAAGTGGTCCATATAGTGAACTTGGTTTAGAATTATTCACTTTTAGGTCATGGGGGCATGCTTTACGTCTGGAGCAAATGAGATTGAACCTCCAAATATATAAAGGCTTCTTCACAGTAAGAGTTATGAAAATGTGGAATAGACTCCCTCAAGAGCTGGTTGTGGCAAGCTCAGTAGATCAATTTAGCAAAGGCCTGGATTATTTCCTAGATACACAAAGTATAACTGGATTTTAATATTTATAGATTAAGTTGATTCTGGGTATATCTAATTGCCTCTTTTACCCTGCAAGAACAAACTGGATCATGCTTTATTGGTTTTTTTTGCTCACCTCTGAATCAACAGTAGGTATAGGATTGTGTATATATATTTTTTTCTCCCCTTCTATTGGTTGAACGTGATGGACTTGTGTCTTTTTACAACCAGACTAGCTATGTAACTATGTGAGGATGGCTTTACAGCAGGAGACATTTTTTTAAATAGAGGATTTGTCTAAACGGGTGTGCTTTTATTTACTATTTACATTTTGTTTCGTTCATATTGGTGGAGGGGGGAGAATGGCATCTGGGGGACCCTTATTTTTAAAGGAAACGTCTAGATTCTGATCAGCCCCTCACCTGCAGACTCCCACAACCACCAGGTCCATTCTGACAGAGGTCTGGAGGGGGAAAAGAGAATGTCTGGGCCTTAATGCAGATTTCAGATGTGCAATTCTATCAGGATTACTGAAATAAGTATACTACATAGTATAAAAAAAAAAAAGCAAATTTTTAACCTCTCTAGCGGTCTGATTATGAAATTATGTCCATATTTCTGTGCTCAAAGCTCAAATTTTTTTGCATGGAAATATGTATTTTTTTATTGTAGGCCTGTTATTTTATAGGAATAACTCACTGAAATCTGTCCGAACAAGAGTCTAGTAAACATCCCGGGTATGTTAAAATTTGAAACACAAAATCATAAATTATAATATAATAAATAATCATAAAAAATAATAATATAATAACAATAAATTTAATTCAATAATATAATCAAACCAAAAACACTGAAATTTGAAATATAGTGCCAAGTTTGCACATCACTCAGCAAAGTCGCAGAATCGTTTTCAGTGTCTGATGACGAATTTCCCCACAAATCATTATCACTCAATTCTACAAGTGGTTCTAATTTACTATTGCTGTTCTCTAGCTGATCTACAGTAAAACCGATTTTGACCTAAAGGGATGCTTTTTGGATGCCATGGACGTTTCTCAGTTTCCAGGCAGAAAGAATGGTAAAAATGTAGGCAGGGCACAGGACAAAGCACTAGGGACAAAATGTATGTGAAATGGTTTGATACAGTAATGTTTTACTATGTGATTTTAGTGTATTTAGTGAATGTCACTTTTTGTCATTTTCAAATTTCCCGCCAGCTCGCAGGGGACAGAACCCAGATGACAGATGCCGGCATCCACTGGAGGACATTACAGGGGACACTGCAGTAGGGACATTGCGGGAGCTCAGGACAAGGTAAGTGATCGAGGGATCCCGGAGCAGCGCCGCATGGTAAGCCCTTGTGTAGCTCGGGGTTACCGCTTGTGGTACTGAAACTTTACCCCGAGCTACACTCGGGAATACTGCCAGGGAGGCTACATGAATGACAAGAAAAGAGGAGAGGGAGGAAAAAGACAACCTCCCCAAATTCAGGGGAGATAATGGGATTTTTAAGGTACCATCAGTGATAATCACAGCACGAGCTAAAATTTGCAATTTTTATTGTTGATCAAATTAAAAATCCATAAAATTCGATGATAAAAAAAACACTTCTGAATCAAAACATCAATAGTTGTTATTTAATCAAAAGATAATTCCGGTGTCATAGTTCTCAACATGTTTCACCTATTTCAGGCTTCTTCAAGAGATATTTTATAACACCTACAATAGACAAATTCATGTTCATTACAAAATATTTCAACAGTTTTATTTGCTGTATCATATATAGAGCATCATAAAAACAAGTTCACATGTTTACAGACTTTTTGTATCATACACCATATACGTAAAAACACCTGTGTATCAGTCGATACTTCAAAGACTGATCGAGGGCATCTTGCCAGATAAATTTGTGCATATTCAATGAATTGAAAAGCATATGAGAAATTCAAGAAGGTTTTAATTGGCTGACAATCCGCTGTATAGCCCAGACATGATGATGTATGCCTTAACCACCCGAGGGGCACATAAGCTAGATTGGACAATAAGGTAAAACATTATACGTATATTGAAAACTCCTATATTACCAAATGGAATATCAGAGAAAGACATTTTATCTCCTTGAAAGAGCCAAAAAATGTTGCCCCAAAATGGATTCTAAAACACAATATAAAATGTAACAAATATAATGGATGATTATAATGCTGCAAGTATAATATATAGCAAACAATACATAGTTCCTGTGGAATATCAGCCTACCTCTCACAACACTTTGAATCCACCTGTATGGGGATGGTTCCAAAAAACATATTCCAATTTGGTGGGAACAAATAACCACAACTGTGGGAACTGTCCACAATAGGGGCAGATACAGCCGCTGTTAAACAAAAAAACACAATAAATTAATACCAGTGGAAGATCAAAACTCATAAGTAAAAGCCACAAAGATACAACCACAGGCTTCAAATAATCAATATTTGCTGTGTCTCACCACAAATGAACCAACAACGTGAACACCACCTCCCCATCAACCAACTTAACAATAACCAACGTCAGCTTTTTTATATATGTGACATCATGATGCAACGTGGATGTACCATTGGATGTCACTTCCGCCCTTCACCTCTACAGGGCCATCCACTACAAGGAGGAGCCCAGCATTAACACAAAAGAATTTATTATTCAGTTCAACACATGCTGACCAAGGGGACACATGAGAAGCACACAATAGCGATACCAGTAAACTTATGAATAATGGATACTGAAAACACTATCTAGTAGATTTACATAGATTTGAATATAGTAAATATTGAATGCACCATCTAGAGGATTTTAAGCATATTATAGAAAAATCATCAAATTAATATATTCCCTTGCATAAAATATTACATAAAGGAATGGACAGAGTGAACATCCTTGGGAAGGGGTGTCCCTTAGGAAGGTGGGGACAACACTGTTGGGTGCTCAATCCACACTTACATCCCAAGGGGCATGCCCAAACATTCATGTAGCCACTGCAACATCATATGTCCAAGCCAAAGACGGGTAAGAAAATAAAACACTGATGCCCTCCAGCAAACTTTTACAATCACACTTCTAAAAAAACTATAACCAGAGTCATTTTGATGTGAATAAGCAGAAACAAGAATGGGTGGCTATTCTCATGTTCAATCCGAGAATCAGAATCCTCTTTTATTTTCCCTACAAAAAGGACTTAAAGCTTATGGAGTAATTTAAACCTGGATATTTGGTAGCTTGAAAAGTGAAAATCCACTTTGTTTCACATTGCAATAAAAGATGATCAACATCCCCACCTCTTTCATGAATGGGAATATGTTCCAATGCAAAATAAAATATTTTAGACAAATCATAATTATGATATAGACCCACATGTCTGCTGATAGGGGTCCCTGGTCTTTTTTTGGTAATAAGTGATATATGATCACGGATACATTGGAAAAACATGCACTTAGTCTTTCCTACGTAAAATGCCCCACAGTCACATTGCATAAAATATACAATGCCCATAGTTTGACAACTTACTGAGCATCTTGGTGTATATATATGAGTACCGTGGTGTATATATATGTCCATTTGGTAAATTAACTGTACTGGCATTTGAAAGAAAACGGCAAAAGCTACATCTTCCAAAATGGAAATGAACGTTCAGGTTTTGAAGTACTTTTACTGTTGTGATGACTCTGTACCTATTGGTCTTTTATTGATTTTGATCTTTGAAATGTGATCTGTGGAAATGGACTAACATATCTGGAAACCATATCATCTGCCTGCAGGAAGTACAAAAATTTACCCACAATTTCATGTACCAATTTTTCTTTTATTGGAATTTTATTTTAATGGAAGAGTCAATACTTCCATTGTTGTTAATAAAAATTGTAACATCAAGAAAAGTAATTGCTTTTTGACCACAATTTATTGTTAATTTTAAAAGTTCTAGAACAAATTGATTGTATTGATAAGCAGATTGACCTCTCTGACAAAAATTGTTCCACTGCTTCCATCCCTAAAATCGTGGGGGATTGAGTTATATAGGTATTCTACATCTACCGCAACTAGCCACGCTCCCTCTGGGACGTGCATACCATCCAAAGTTTTCAACAAATCAATAGTGTCTTTAACATATGACATCAAAGAGATCACAAGTGAATGTAAATATTCATTAATCAATTGGCTCACTTTTTCAGTAAGACAGACTCTACCAGACACTATTGGACAGCCTGGAGGTATTTGAATATTTTTGTGGACTTTGGGTAGTGCATACAGGGTGGGTGTTTTAGAATTTTTAACATTGAGAAAGGTCAATGTATTTTTATCTATAATTCCCTGACGATGGGCCCAATTTAAAATGGCTCTGTATTTGATAGCTTTAGATACAACCTGACTAGATGGTGCTGGTTTTTACCATGCTTGATTATTCAAAATATCCATCACCATACACTCATATTGTTCAAGATCCATAACCACAATTAGAGATGAGCGAAGTATTCAAAAATTCGATTCGACTGATTCGGCGAATTCGTGGAAAAATTTTGATTCGAGTCGCATATTTTCGCTGCGAATTTAACTTATAAAAGGGTGTTTCTAGGCTTCAGAGAGCCTTTATATTAGTGCATAACACTGTACCTTTAATTTAAATGCCCTTAGAGTCTGCTGGGGAAGAGAAATAATACTGACAGTCAGTATGACATGCAGATGAGTGCCGTCGATCTTAGAATCACCGCACACTTCACTTTGGGCAGTCACGGGGCCAAAACCAGAGTGTGGAGCCACAGTGTGGCGGTGAAGGCAGCAGCAATGGGAGGCCATACAGCACCCTATGACAAAAATGGAAACCACCAGCAGTGTGAGGAGACCTGAAAGTGGCACATGGCAGAGTGTGGCGATGGAGACAGCAGCAACGGGAGGCCGTACAGGGACCCATGACACACTCTGGACCTGGCAGCAGCATGAGGAGGCGGTACAGGGGCCCATGACAGATTACGGGCCTGGCAGCAGCATGAGGAGTCGGTACGGGGGCCCATGGCAGATTAGGGGCCTGGCAGCAGCTATGGGAAGCCCGTAATCTGCCAGCACCCTATGACAAAAAATGGAACACACCAGCAGTGTGAGGAGACCTGAAAGTGGCACATGGCAGAGTGTGGCGATGGAGACAGCAGCAATGGGAGGCCGTACAGGGACCCATGAGAGACTCTGGACCTGGCAGCAGCATGAGGAGGCGGTATAGGGGCCCATGGCAGATTAGGGGCCTGGCAGCAGCTATGGGAGGCCCGTAATCTGCCAGCACCCTATGACAAAAAATGGAACACACCAGCAGTGTGAGGAGACCTGAAAGTGGCACATGGCAGAGTGTGGCGATGGAGACAGCAGCAATGGGAGGCCGTACAGGGACCCATGAGAGACTCTGGACTTGGCAGCAGCATGAGGAGGCGGTATAGGGGCCCATGGCAGATTAGGGGCCTGGCAGCAGCTATGGGAGGCCCGTAATCTGCCAGCACCCTATGACAAAAAATGGAACACACCAGCAGTGTGAGGAGACCTGAAAGTGGCACATGTTTGGGGCATGATTCATGGCGGATTTAGTCAGTTGTGTCAGGAACTGGTGGTTTGAAATCCAGACTAATCCACGCCTGATTCATTTTCACAAACGTGAGTCTCTCCACACTTTGGGTGGATAGTCGTGTCCTCCGCGGAGTTACAATACCTCCTGCCGCACTAAACACGCGCTCCGATGCCACGCTACTGGCCGGGCATGACAGCCTTTCAAGGGCAAATTCAGCTAGTTGGGGCCAAAGGTCAAGTTTCGTTGCCCAGTAGTCAAGGGGATTGTCTACCTCGGTTGGCAGGGTGCTGTCCAAGTAGGCCTAAGCCTGTTGTTTTAGGTCCTGCTCCAGGTCCACCTGATGCTGCTGCTGCTGCTGCTGCGGCTGGTTAGTAGTTTCCTCACTGCGCTGGTGAAGAAAGCTACTCATCATCGACTGCAGACTGAGGCAGCTGCTGCTGGTGGAGCTGCCACTGCTCCTACCACCCCACCCCTCCCCTGCTGCCATGGCAGCGGAACGCGAGCGCACAGGGCCCACAGTGTCTGAGGATGGACGTTGGCGCAGAAAGGCAGAGACCAGCTGACTACATAGGTGGTTTTTATAGTACGTTATTTTGGCCTCCCTCTCAGCAGGTGTGAAAAAGGCCACCATTTTTGAACGGTAGCGAGGGTCCAACAAGGTGGACAGCCAAAAGTCATCCCTCTGTCTGATGGTTATTATTCGGCTGTCGGTACGCAAGCAAGCGAGCATGCTATGGGCCATTTGTGCCAAGGAATGCGAGGGACTCCCTGCCTCCATCTCCACAGCATACTGCCACGGTGCGTCTGGGTCCTCTGTCTCCTCTTCCTCCTCCTCTACCAGATGCTCCTGCTCCTCCACTCCTGTCCGCTGAGTGGAAAAACCACCCATTTCACTCAATAATTCCTGAGCACCAATGTCCTCCTCTACCTCCTCCTCTTCTTCCTGTCCTGCCCCCACAGGGGTCATGTGGCGTTGAGATCTGTGCGCCACGTCTACCGCACCCTGACCAGCCATTGTTAACAGCATTTGTTCCAGGACGTGCAACAGAGGAATGACGTCGTTCATCCCATAGTCCTGCCGACTCACGAATAGCGTGGCCTCCTCAAAGGGCCTGAGCAAGCGCAGGTGTCACGCATGAGCTGCCAATGGCTGACATCTAAGTTACACAGGGAGTACCTTTATCCGCTTTTAACATCAGGAAATCTGTGATGGCCTTTCGCTGTTCGTAAAGGCGGTCTAACATATGTAGGGTTGAATTCCACCTTGTTGCAACGTCACAGGATGAGGAGTCGGTACAGGGGCCCATGGCAGATTACGGGCCTGGCAGCAGCAATGGGAGGCCCGTAATCTGCCAGCACCCTATGACAAAAAATGTAACACACCAGCAGTGTGAGGAGATCTGAAAGTGGCACATGGCAGAGTGTGGCGATGGAGACAGCAGCAATGGGAGGCAGTACAGGGACCCATGAGAGACTCTGGACCTGGCAGCAGCATGAGGAGGCGGTATAGGGGCCCATGGCAGATTAGGGGCCTGGCAGCAGCTATGGGAGGCCCGTAATCTGCCAGCACCCTATGACAAAAAATGGAACACACCAGCAGTGTGAGGAGACCTGAAAGTGACACATGGCATGACACACTGTGGACCTGGCAGCAGCATGAGGAGGCGGTACAGGGGCCCATGGCAGATTAGGGGCCTGGCAGCAGCTATGGGAGGCCCGTAATCTGCCAGCACCCTATGTCAAAAAATTGAACACACCAGCAGTGTGTGAGGAGACCTGAAAGTGGCACATGGCAGAGTGTGGCGATGGAGACAGCAGCAATGGGACACTGTACAGGGACCCATGAGAGACTCTGGACTTGGCAGCAGCATGAGGAGGTGGTATAGGGGCCCATGGCAGATTAGGGGCCTGGCAGCAGCTATGGGAGGCCCGTAATCTGCCAGCACCCTATGTCAAAAAATTTAACACACCAGCAGTGTGAGGAGACCTGAAAGTGGCACATGGCATGAGACACTGTGGACCTGGCAGCAGCATGAGGAGGCGGTACAGGGGCCCATGGCAGATTAGGGGCCTGGCAGCAGCTATGGGAGGCCCGTAATCTGCCAGCACCCTATGTCAAAAAATGGAACACACCAGCAGTGTGAGGAGACCTGAAAGTGGCACATGGCATGAGACACTGTGGACCTGGCAGCAGCACGAGGAGGCGGTACAGGGGCCCATGGCAGGTTAGGGGCCTGGCAGCAGCTATGGGACGCCCGTAATCTGCCAGCACCCTATGTCAAAAAATTGAACACACCAGCAGTGTGTGAGGAGACCTGAAAGTGGCACATGGCAGAGTGTGGCGATGGAGACAGCAGCAATGGGACGCCGTACAGGGACCCATGAGAAACTCTGGACTTGGCAGCAGCATGAGGAGGTGGTATAGGGGCCCATGGCAGATTAGGGGCCTGGCAGCAGCTATGGGAGGCCCGTAATCTGCCAGCACCCTATGACAAAAAATGGAACACACCAGCAGTGTGAGGAGACCTGAAAGTGGCACATGGCAGAGTGTGGCGATGGAGACAGCAGCAATGGGAGGCCGTACAGGGACCCATGAGAGACTGTGGACCTGGCAGCAGCATGAGGAGGCGGTACAGGGGCCCATGGCAGATTACGGGCCTGGCAGCAGCTATGGGAGGCCCGTAATCTGCCAGCACCCTATGACAAAAAATCGAACACACCAGCAGTGTGAGGAGACCTGAAAGTGGCACATGGCAGAGTGTGGCGATGGAGACAGCAGCAATGGGAGGCCGTACAGGGACCCATGAGAGACTGTGGACCTGGCAGCAGCATGAGGAGGCGGTACTGGGGCCCATGGCAGATTAGGGGCCTGGCAGCAGCAATGGGAGGCCCGTAATCTGCCAGCACCCTATGACAAAAAATGGAACACACCAGCAGTGTGTGAGGAGACCTGAAAGTGGCACATGGCAGAGTGTGGCGATGGAGACAGCAGCAATGGGAGGCGGTTCAGGGACCCATGAGACACTGTGGACCTGGCAGCAGCATGAGGAGGCGGTACAGGGGCCCATGGCAGATTAAGGCCTGGCAGCAGCAATGGGAGGCCCGTAATCTGCCAGCACCCTATGACAAAATGGAACCCTGGGCTGGGGCAGGCAGAACCGCCGTATCTTTATCACGGTTTTCCAAGGCCACCGAATGGCGACGCTGCATATGCTGACGCAACGCTGTAGTCCCAACATGGGCCCCCTGGCCACGCTTGACTTTCTGGCAACATAGTCGACATACGGCTACGTTTACTTCCTCGGGCGGCTTGACGAAAAATTGCCACACCGCCGAGTAGGAAACTTTGCCCCCGCTACTCCTCACTGGCTGACTGCTACTTCCTCCGTGCACACCGGCACCACTACTGGCCGTGGTGGTAGGCTGCAGTGGAGCTGGTGCTCTACTCCGTGGCCGTTTGCCTCCACTGACACTGCTGCGACCCTGCTTCCTCCTGGCAGCAGAAATGGGAGGCCGTACAGGGACCCATGACACACTCTGGACCTGGCAGCAGCATGAAGAGGCGGTACAGGGGCCCATGGCAGATTACGGGCCTGGCAGCAGCAATGGGAGGCCCGTAATCTGCCAGCACCCTATGACAAAAAATGGAACACACCATCAGTGTGAGGAGACATGAAAGTGGCACATGGCAGAGTGTGGCGATGGAGACAGCAGCAATGGGAGGCCGTACAGGGACCCATGAGAGACTCTGGACCTGGCAGCAGCATGAGGAGGCGGTACAGGGGCCCATGGCAGATTAGGGGCCTGGCAGCAGCTATGGGAGGCCCGTAATCTGCCAGCACCCTATGACAAAAAATGGAACACACCAGCAGTGTGTGAGGAGACCTGAAAGTGGCACATGGCAGAGTGTCGCGATGGAGACAGCAGCAATGGGAGGCCGTACAGGGACCCATGAGACACTGTGGACCTGGCAGCAGCATGAGGAGGCGGTAAAGGGGCCCATGGCAGATTAGGGGCCTGGCAGCAGCAATGGGAGGCCCGTAATCTGCCAGCACCCTATGACAAAAAATGGAACACACCAGCAGTGTGAGGAGACCTGAAAGTGGCACATGGCATGAGACACTGTGGACCTGGCAGCAGCATGAGGAGGCGGTACAGGGGCCCATGGCAGATTAGGGGCCTGGCAGCAGCTATGGGAGGCCCGTAATCTGCCAGCACCCTATGACAAAAAATGGAACACACCAGCAGTGTGTGAGGAGACCTGAAAGTGGCATATGGCAGAGTGTGGCGATGGAGACAGCAGCAATGGGAGGCCGTACAGGGACCCATGAGAGACTCTGGACCTGGCAGCAGCATGAGGAGGCGGTACAGGGGCCCATGGCAGATTACGGGCCTGGCAGCAGCAATGGGAGGCCCGAAATCTGCCAGCACCCTATGACAAAAAATGGAACACACCAGCAGTGTGAGGAGACCTGAAAGTGGCACATGGCATGAGACACTGTGGACCTGGCAGCAGCATGAGGAGGCGGTACAGGGCCCATGGCAGATTAGGGGCCTGGCAGCAGCTATGAGAGGCCCGTAATCTGCCAGCACCCTATGACAAAAAATGGAACACACGAGCAGTGTGTGAGGAGACCTGAAAGTGGCACATGGCAGAGTGTGGCGATGGAGACAGCAGCAATGGGAGGCCGCACAGGGACCCATGAGAGACTCTGGACCTGGCAGCAGCATGAGGTGGCGGTACAGGGGCCCATGGCAGATTAGGGGCCTGGCAGCAGCTATGGGAGGCCCGTAATCTGCCAGCACCCTATGTCAAAAAATGTAACACACCAGCAGTGTGAGGAGACCTGAAAGTGGAACATGGCAGAGTGTCGCGATAAAGACAGCAGCAATGGGAGGCCGTACAGGGACCCATGAGACACTGTGGACCTGGCAGCAGCATGAAGAGGCGGTACAGGGGCCCATGGCAGATTAGGGGCCTGGCAGCAGCAATGGGAGGCCCGTAATCTGCCAGCACCCTATGACAAAAAATGGAACACACCAGCAGTGTGAGGCGACCTGAAAGTGGCACATGGCATGAGACACTGTGGACCTGGCAGCAGCATGAGGAGGCGGTACAGGGGCCCATGGCAGATTAGGGGCCTGGCAGCAGCTATGGGAGGCCCGTAATCTGCCAGCACCCTATGACAAAAAATGGAACACACCAGCAGTGTGTGAGGAGACCTGAAAGTGGCACATGGCAGAGTGTGACGATGGAGACAGCAGCAATGGGAGGCCGTACAGGGACCCATGAGAGACTCTGGACCTGGCAGCAGCATGAGGAGGCGGTACAGGGGCCCATGGCAGATTACGGGCCTGGCAGCAGCTATGGGAGGCCCGTAATCTGCCAGCACCCTATGACAAAAAATGGAACACACCAGCAGTGTGAGGAGACCTGAAAGTGGCACATGGCATGAGACACTGTGGACCTGTCAGCAGCATGAGGAGGCGGTACAGGGGCCCATGACAGATTAGGGGCCTTGCAGCAGCTATGGGAGGCCTGTAATCTGCCAGCACCCTATGTCAAAAAATTGAACACACCAGCAGTGTGTGAGGAGACCTGAAAGTGGCACATGGCAGAGTGTGGCGATGGAGACAGCAGCAATGGGAGGCCGTACAGGGACCCATGAGAGACTCTGGACTTCGCAGCAGCATGAGGAGGCGGTATAGGCGCCCATGGCAGATTAGGGGCCTGGCAGCAGCTATGGGTGGCCCGTAATCTGCCAGCACCCTATGACCAAAAATGGAACACACCAGCAGTGTGAGGAGACCTGAAAGTGGCACATGGCAGAGTGTGGCGATGGAGACAGCAGCAATGGGAGGCCGTACAGGGACCCATGAGAGACTGTGGACCTGGCAGCAGCATCAGGAGGCGGTACTGGGGCCCATGGCAGATTACGGGCCTGGCAGCAGCAATGGGAGGCCCGTAATCTGCCAGCACCCTATGACAAAACATGGAACACACCAGCAGTGTGTGAGGAGACCTGAAAGTGGCACATGGCAGAGTGTGGAGATGGAGACAGCAGCAATGGGAGGCGGTTCAGGGACCCATGAGACACTGTGGACCTGGCAGCAGCATGAGGAGGCGGTACAGGGGCCCATGGCAGATTAAGGCCTGGCAGCAGCAATGGGAGGCCCGTAATCTGCCAGCACCCTATGACAAAATGGAACCCTGGGCTGGGGCAGGCAGAACCGCTGTATCTTTATCACGGTTTTCCCAGGCCACCGAATGGCGACGCTGCATATGCTGACGCAACGCTGTAGTCCCAACATGGGCCCCCTGGCCACGCTTGACTTTCTGGCCACATAGTCGACATACGGCTACGTTTACTTCCTCGGGCGGCTTGACGAAAAATTGCCACACCGCCGAGTAGGAAACTTTGCCCCCGCTACTCCTCACTGGCTGACTGCTACTTCCTCCGTGCACACCGGCACCACTACTGGCCGTGGTGGTAGGCTTCAGTGGAGCTGGTGCTCTACTCCGTGGCCGTTTGCCTCCACTGACACTGCTGCGACCCTGCTGCCTCCTGGCAGCAGCAATGGGAGGCCGTACAGGGACCCATGAGACAATGTGGACCTGGCAGCAGCATGAGGAGGCGGTAAAGAGGCCCATGGAAGATTAGGGGCCTGGCAGCAGCTATGGGAGGCCCGTAATCTGCCAGCACCCTATGTCAAAAATTTGAACACACCAGCAGTGTGTGAGGAGACCTGAAAGTGGCACATGGCAGAGTGTGGCGATGGAGACAGCAGCAATGGGAGGCCGTACAGAGACCCATGAGACACTCTGGACCTGGCAGCAGCATGAGGAGGCGCTATAGGGGCCCATGGCAGATTAGGGGCCTGGCAGCAGCTATGGTAGGCCCGTAACCTGCCAGCACCCTATGACAAAAAATGTAACACACCAGCAGTGTGAGGAGACCTGAAAGTGGCACATGGCAGAGTGTGGCGATGGAGACAGCAGCAATGGGAGGCCGTACAGGGACCCATGAGAGACTCTGGACCTGGCAGCAGCATGAGGAGGCGGTACAGGGGCCCATGGCAGATTAGGGGCCTGGCAGCAGCTATGGGAGGCCCGTAATCTGCCAGCACCCTATGACAAAAAATTCAACACACCAGCAGTGTGAGGAGACCTGAAAGTGGCACATGGCAGGGGCATGATTCATTGCGGATTTAGTCAGTTGTATCAGGAACTGGTGGTTTGAAATCCAGACTAATCCACGCCTGATTCATTTTCACAAACGTGAGTCTCTCCACACTTTGGGTGGATAGTCGTGTCCTCCGCGGAGTTACAATACCTCCTGCCGCACTAAACACGCGCTCCGATGCCACGCTACTGGCCGGGCATGACAGCCTTTCAAGGGCAAATTCAGCTAGTTGGGGCCAAAGGTCAAGTTTCGTTGCCCAGTAGTCAAGGGGATTGTCTACCTCGGTTGGCAGGGTGCTGTCCAAGTAGGCCCAAGCCTGTTGTTTGAGGTCCTGCTCCAGGTCCACCTGATGCTGCTGCTGCTGCTGCGGCTGGTTACTAGTTTCCTCACTGCGCTGGTGAAGAAAGCTACTCATCATCGACTGCAGACTGAGGCAGCCGCTGCTGGTGGAGCTGCCACTGCTCCTACCACCCCACCCCTCCTTTGCTGCCATGGCAGCGGAACGCGAGCGCACAGGGCCCACAGGGTCTGAGGATGGACGTTGGCGCACAAAGGCAGAGACCAACTGACTACATAGGTGGTTTTTATAGTACGTTATTTTGGCCTCCCTCTCAGCAGGTGTGAAAAAGGCCACCATTTTTGAACGGTAGCGAGGGTCCAACAAGGTGGACAGCCAAAAGTCATCCCTCTGTCTGACGGTTATTATTCGGCTGTCACTACGCAAGCAACCGAGCATGCTATGGGCCATTTGTGCCAAGGAATGCGAGGGACTCCCTGCCTCCATCTCCACAGCATACTGCCACGGTGCGTCTGGGTCCTCTGTCTCCTCCTCCTTCTCCTCTACCAGATGCTCCTGCTCCTCCACTCCTGTCCGCTGAGTGGAAAAACCACCCATTTCACTCAATAATTCCTGAGCACAAATGTCCTCCTCTACCCCCTCCTCTTCTTCCTGTCCTGCCCCCACAGGTGTCATGTGGCGTTGAGATCTGTGCGCCACGTCTACCGCACCCTGACCAGCCATTGTTAACAGCATTTGTTCCAGGACGTGCAACAGAGGAATGACGTCGTTCATTGTTAGATTTCCAGAGTTATGAAAAAAACTCTATTAATATTTCTAGGTTCTTGTAGATGGTTGTGGGAAGAAATCCTTATGAAAACCAGGTCAGTATGAGCAGTGTGACTTTATTTGATCACACACCAAAAATACAAAGTCAATAAAAAACAGTAAATTCAGACATATGTAGCTTAAAATGAAATAAAAATAAAGAATAAATTGCCTTGGATATTAGGAAATAATGTAGTTCCTTTGCATAGCTTAGATAGAAGTTTTCTTGGCCTAGTTTAAGAAATGACCATGTGAGATTCAATTTCTTTTGTTCTTTGTCCAAGCATGTGCTTTGAGTAAGAGTGTGTGAAAAGAATGTCTCTGTGTGTGTGAGTGAATGAAGTGAAGTGTAGTCTATCTGAGAAACTTCTGCCTCGTTGTTTGAAAAGCTGCATACTTAAAATGCATGAGAAATTAGATCCTCCCATTAAGCTTTGTTTCAAATTCGCGGGCTTCTAAACCACTCCCATAATCACTCCTAATTTGAATAGAAACAGATGTTCCCATTCAAACCACCAAGTCATTATCATGATTGACATACAGACCATGAGAAAGGTTTCTGAAGTTCTTATATTACATACAACTGTCAAAATCCATGATTTATGACTACAATTTAAACTCTCAGACTCATTAAACGAATTCACAGTATGGTATACATTACATGAGTATTTTAAAAGAAAACATGACTTTAAACCTCTACTGATTACCTAGACTCAAACACAAATAATTCACATCCGACCACTTAAATACAAAACCTCACATTCACATCCAATTAATAGGGGATATATTCTGCCAGCATATATTTCAAAAACTACTAAAGACCGAATTAAAGTTTGGATATTAAAAAATTAATATTACATTCCCCTCTGAAATATGAAATTCATATTAATTTATAACAAACACACATCATTTATATCACAAACACTCAGGTTTTGATTTAGTAATCTCAAATGTATCATTATTTGTAACTGAGTCAGCATAACCAGAAAGTAGTTTCCTCTGAAGTATATCTTGTAATAGATTATCTCCTTTCCTAATTTCACTTCTAATTCGCTTATAGAAACTGTTCATTTTACACATCAAACATAATTGAAATATAATACATAATATGATAATAATAAAAATAATTATTACAGGATGTAATAAAATATTTCCTGCTGCAGATGCAATTGAAGTTTTTCCCAACATTGATACAGTACGTTTAAATTTTGACCACCAAGAATGACCTGAAAATTCAGACCATTCATGTTCTATATCTTTTAAACTCCCTTGTTCATGTTTAAATAATATTTCTGCTTTTTGAAGTTCATCTGATAATGCTATCAGTAAACCTTCATCTTTTTGAATAACATTTGCCCAATCTCTCCATGGGAATTCATCCACTTGAGATATATTGTACTGTATGGGAAGAGCACTTATATTTTTCATAAGCATGTTTGTTAAATTCATTCTCATCCCATTAACACTTATTGCTGAAATATCTCCTTCTATACAGAACAAACCTCGACTTAAGTTTTCTGTATGTGTACAAGAAGAGAAGAAGGATTGAACCCTTTCTGAGTCAGACATAACTTGAAAACAAACTTTCTTTTTATCTACAATTGAGATTAACTCAGAAGTGGTTTTAACCTTTTCTATCCTTGCTGAACATAGAGTATGGTTATGGTAACAAGAATGAAATATACCTTTGTCTTGATTAGGTAGACAAATCACTTTAGACTGAAATTGTAAACATGAAGACAGATCTAATTGTTCTAACTCAAAATTATTATCAGTAAATGCAAAATCTGTATATTGCAGATGATAATATAGTAACTGTGTGTTGCTAACTGGTAATCCCAAGACAGTGATTGGAACCAATATTTGTTCTTTTCCTGCTACAGGAATCATTGAAGAACTATAGCATATGTTCTGATAACATCCAATCCACTTATTTACCCACAGATCAGTATGGTTTATGGCATATACATACTCTCTTGGTAAATTTTGTACAATACCTATAGGAGTTATTCCACTTTGAAAAGCTTGAGCTATTATTTTAAAATTTGTGGAATATTCCATCTGAATTTCTAAACATGCTCTGGCTATATGGGAATGCTGTTCACTTGACATTAAATTAAGAGTAATATTCTCTAAGTGTAATATAGATGGACCCATAATATTGGCTGTTTTAATCACCATATTTTCCAATATTTGATTCAAGTTTCTTTGTACTTTAATACTATTGCTTCCCACTAAACCGGCTGTCTCGAGATCAGACTTTAGTGTACTAATGTCCATGCTATTTGTAATACTACCAATAGTACCAATTCCTCCTAAAATACCTTCAACTATACCACGTTTATTCCTGTGAGGATTCCTAATATCAGTACCAAACCATCTTTCAATACCTAATTCCATGTTAACCAGATGTTCTTTACATTGTGGAAACCTTGTTGAGATTTTCCATTCTGAAATGTTAAAGTTCCACACTATAATAACAAATTTTCCTTCTCTCAACAGAAGTCTGGTCTGGAAATGGTTAATTTGGAAGGGACTGGCTGGAATAAATTTCTTATCCGTACACTGCGTTCTTTTAGGGGATAGTACAATTACATTTGTATTTACACATTTCTTCGGATAATTTTCTATTGATATGCAGCATTCATATACAGTATACCTGTATCATTAATTGATATAGTGTTTTGATGATACACAAAGTTATCATTATCCCAGTTCAAATTACCAAAAATACTTTTATGGATAACATCAGTTTTATCATGAAGAAAACTTCCCAAAAATTCACCATTCCTTTTCCAAGTTAATAATGAATTTTGAGGTAGGTGTATTTGTATATTACACATCAAATTCAGATTATCCTTTCCTTCTACAAGTCTTAATGATTGAGGAGATATTTTTATCTCTGGGACAATCAAATCTACCACAGTAACAATTACTTTGACTTTAGTTTGAACCAAAGCTCTTGTCATTTGGAAATCCCATATTTTCACTATGTCCTCTTTTTCATTACCATTAATATTCAAATGTTCAGGATCAAGAAAGTGTGAATAACTTTGTAATTGATACCAAATATCTGTTTTAGAACTTCCTATATTTCCAGTATTTAACATGTCTATGGAAATATCTCCTGACCAAATAGTAGGTTCATTTCCCTTTAAAACTATTAACCAGTATCCCATATCGGATAAATTACATTCAAAGTTACTAGTTTCGTTATTGATCCTATAAAATCCTTGCATTTTAACAAATTTTGATTTAGACTCTATTTTAGCTCTAACTTCAATATCATTATTATGAACGAAATACAATTCCGAACAACAAGTTCTCCCATAACCTATGCACATATATCCTAGCAAGTCTTCAGCTGTATTAATGTTACTGTCTTTAGGAAAAAATCTTTTGTTCCTAATAAGTGTAGTGTTTTTCTTATGTAGGGCTTCAGTCTTGTTAACTTCTGCATTGCTGGAAAAGTTTATGTTGTAGATTACTAATATTGTCATTGTCACTAAGAAAAAAATCGATCCTGTAATAAGTCTTTTCTTTCTACTGCTTTGATTTTCCTTATGTTCTTTTGTTGTAATGTTTATTTTTCTTTGGAATCTGCGATGCTTTGTTTCTTCCGGATTATTGAAATCCATGTCTGCAAAAGAAATGCAGTATCATTATCTCGGTATAAACAATTTGCATTGGTCACTGTGCATCCACATTGTTTGTTGTCTGCGCGCATTTTTTACTGAATTAAGAGGTCTTTGCACTTGTACCATTACTCCTTGAACATCCAAAATATCAAATGGACCTTCCCAGTTGCTTTGCCATGGTCCAGTTTTTCTGAAAGTTTTTACCATTACTTGTCCTCCTTTTTCGAACTTAGAAGAATGTGGAGGAACCATTTTTTGCATGCGAGTAGCTGCATGTGGTACAATAGTGTTCAGATTGTCTTGCAACATCTGTAACCACTTTGTTTTTTCTATTGCCTCTTTTTGCGGCGTTGACAAAAACGGTTCATGGGGAAAAACAATACGCATTTTCCTTCCTGTCATTAACTCAAAAGGAGAATACTGTGTTGCAGAAGATGTTGTACTTCTGACACTCATCAGAACCAATGGTACAGCATCAACCCAAGTATTTCCTCTGTCTAATAACATTTTTGCAATCCTTGATTTGACAGTCCTATTCATTCTTTCCACAATACCTGCAGATTGTGGATGATAGGGCACATGAAATCTCTGTTGTATACCCAAGATTTTACACATTGCCTGCATTATTTTACCTGTGAAGTGGGTTCCTCTGTCACTACTGAGGTTTGTTGGTATACCCCAGACTGGAAAAACATGATTAATTAGCATTTTAGCAGTTGTTAATGCATCATCTTTGCGAACAGGCAAGATTTCAATCCATTTTGAAAAAACATCAACTACAACTAAAGCATACCTGTACCCATTTTTACCTGTAGGTAACGGTCCTATATAGTCTAGTTGTAATGTGGACCATGGTCCATCTGCTGGAGGAGTTCTTTGTAATGGAGGTTTTTGACCCTTTGGTCGAGGATTCACTTGAGCACAGATTAGACAAGATTGAACTACACTGTCTACTGTTTCTTCCATTTTGTCCCAGTAAAATTTTTCCTTGAGTATTTCAAGCAATCTTTGTTTACCTATGTGACCTAGGCTTTCGTGATTGTACTTTGTAAATTCTACCTGTAGATGCTGCGGTATAACAGGATGCAGAAACCCGTTTAAGTCATGATACAAAATTCCATATTCACATATAAAGGGAAATTTTGGATCAACCTGAGAAGCAGAAAGAGATGGATCCCTTTTCTGTTCTTCTGCAAAGGAGGGAATCTGTGTGTCTGTCTTCCTAACAACATTAACTGAGACTGGTTCAGACTGCATCACTGGTACTCCGTGTAAAGCTGCTTCCTTTGCTAAGAGATCAGCTGTTCTATTGCCTACACTCATCTCATCATTGTCCTTCCTATGAGATGGAATTTTTACAATTGCATAGGCAATAGGATTTTCCTCTGCTAGCTTAAAAATTGATTCAAGTGTCTCTTTGTGCACTAGGACTTTGTTAGATGCATCTACAAAACCTCTACGTTTCCAAATTGGTAAATAATCTGTCAGGGAACGTACAACATATGAACTGTCACTGTAGATCACTAATGGACTTCTATTCTCTTCCTTGTCTAATGTCAACACAGTTTTTACTGCTTCAAGTTCTGCCCTTTGAGCTGAAAAATGTCCTGGCAATTTGTGCTGTATGGAATAATTACGCTCTGGATACCAAATTGAATATCCACTGTAATAATTACCTGACATACAGTATCTAGAACCATCAACAAATACAGGTTCATCAATTTTCTCTGCCTCTCTACGGAAAAGAGGAGAGGAAGTTTCTTGGACTTCACATAAACATTCATGTTCTAACCCGTTGTATTCCATCAACTGAGGTAGGACATACTTGGCATTATGTTCAACCTGTATTTGCTTAGGTGATAGAGCCAACAACCATTGAGAAAATCTTTGGTTGGAAACTCCCGGAACATTTTTCTCAAAAAGAAACTTCAAAGTGCTATGTGGAGTTTGTAGAATAATTTTGTTGAATCCTACAATATGCTCTGTTGCTTTTACTGCATAATGTACTCCCACAAGTTGTCTGACACAATCATCAAAACCTTTCTCTACTGGGGTAAGCAGACGTGAGAAGTATCCAAGACTTCTCCAGACTCCTCCCTGTTTCTGAATCAAGACAGCTGAGATTGCAGTTTCTGAAGCATGCACTTGCAAAGCAAATGGTGCTTGCTTATCAACAGTAGCCAAAGCTGGAGCTGTTTGCAAATCATTTTTCAACATCTCAAAAGCTTTTTGCTGTATTTCTGTCCAGGGACCAAATACATTTTCCTCATTGTACTTCAACAAATCATACAATGGTTTGGCTTTTTCTGCAAATGATTCGATAAAATCTCTAGAGAAATTTACCAAACCCAAAAACTGTCTCAGTGCTTTGAATGTTGTTGGTACAGGAAGTGACGCAATAGACTCAATTCTTTCCTGTAAAGGCTGTCTCTTTCCTGGACCAATCAAAACTCCAAGAAATTTTACTTCATTTTTCATGAGCTGAACTTTGCGTGTATTCAGCTTGAGACCTTCATCTTGCAGAAGTGTAAACAATTCTGCTAAGAGAATCCTGTGTTCAGTTTCAGAATTCGTCATAAGCAAAATATTATCCACATATTGTATTAAACAATCAGGTCTAGAAAATTTAGACAAAACATTTGCTAATGCCTGATGTAAGATATACTTAGCAGAATGATATCCTTTTGGAAGACGTTTGAGACAATATTGCACATTTTTGTGGACAAATGAAAACTTGTATTGGCAACTCTCAGCCAATTTAATACTAAAAAATCCATTTGCAATGTCAAGAACAGAGAACACTTTCGCATTGGCATCTATTTGTGACATGATGTCTGGAATTTCTGCCACAATGGGTGTACAACTTGGAGTGTATTTGTTTAGCATTCTTAGATCTATCAATAATCTATATGCACTAGGGTCATCACGCTTTGCCACTACCCACAAAGGATTATTAGTAACTGAATTAGCTTTCCTGATGATACCCTGTTCCAAAAATTCTTGTATGATTACTGATACAGGTTCATCAGATTCTGGCGGCAACTTGTATTGTTTTAATGGGGGATGGTCTTTGCCTTGAATATTAACTTCAATATTTTTGAACAATCCAGCTTCATTTTTACCTTGACTCCACAGTTTTTTGTGTAGTTGTACTAAATGTTTCAATTCTAGATTATCTCCAGTATCTGGCCATTTATAGTCAGCATCAATTGCTTCTGTCAAGCAGATGCTACCGACTTCACAATAATCTGTTGGGTCAATTACCATAGGCTTACGATTAGCAGAGCCCTGCAAAACAATGCCATTGGCTAAATCAAGTATCCACCCTCTTTGAGACAAAACATCAGCACCAATAATGTTCTCTGATCCTTGACAATACCAAAAGTCTATCTCCATTTGCGAACATCCTGGTATTTCAAAAGACACATTTTTACATTTTTTAGCTTGAACATCACCTTTTCCATTGAAACCTACAACTGTGCATACTGTTGCATTAGATGGAATTGGTATTTTCATGCCTAAAACACTTATTTGGGCTCCTGAATCCAATAAAATAGAAGATTTCTGTCCATTAATTTTAGCTTTTACATAAGGGCGGCCACACTTGTCCAAGAAAAGTGGAGCTACATATTCCAGACAATGGAGTTCAACTTCCTTTTCTTTTGCTAGTCATGGTGAAGGTAATAATGGCTGTCTTGAAGTACTGGATGAATGTGAGTTGTTCACATTTCCTCCATTACTAATTGACATTTCACTAATCTCTCTGATCAGAGGAGCGTAGGGTGAAGATGACTTAACTTCCTGTGAACGAATTGGAGCTGACGGTTCAGGAGAAATAAGTCCATTTTCTTTACCCAAATTTCTCATCTGAATGTCTTTCAAAAACTTCCTACACTGCCATTTCAAATGCCCTGGTTTTGCACAATAGTAACAAGTGAGTGGTCTTTGATTCCCTTGTCTTACTCTGTCATTCCTGCGGGGGGCAGAATTTCCTGTCTTGACTTTATCCTGACTGTCAGTCTTAGGATAATTATTCTCAATTAAAGCAATTTTTGGTCTTACATTATTTAGCTTTAATTGTCTCCTAATTTTGTCAATAATATAGGCAGCGTCATCCAAATTATCCTTTTCATTAGCAATCAATAAAGATGCTGGATCAAGGTACTTAAATTTTTTTACAAAATCCTTGACCATAGCAGGGGTCTCATCTTGTAAATTAAAAATCATCCTGTATGCCTTAGAATATCTAATCCTAAAATCATAAGGGTCATCATTAATAGTAGCTCTTAAGGAGTCTAAAATTTCCAAACTAGGTGTCTCCTCTCCTGTTGTGAACAGTAATAACTGTCGTAGTCTATCAGTAGCATTGCTATGAATTTCCATATCATCCTCATTCATGAAAGGAGTCTTGACTAACCTACGAGCCATAAAACTGGGGATCCACAACCCAAAAATGCGATTTCTTTGCTCATCAGTTAATTGAAACCTATCACAAAAATTCTCAAAAACATCGGAATTATGGAATGAATTTTCTCTCATGTTATATGCTGGTATATCCTTCAATATTTTCATTAACTGATCCTGAATCTGTAACTTCAACTTAGATGCTCTAGCAAGTAATTTCTGTCTCTGAACAGTAGTCTCACCGCCTTCCTCATCACCCCTGGGTGAGTCCGGGATAAATGAAGCTTGGGCCGTTTCTGATTGTTTTTTCTTTGACACCACAGCTATTTGCTTATTTTTTAATATTGCAACATTTTGAGATTCAATTTCTTGCTCAAGATGTTCAATATAGGTACAAAAAGTTTCACAATTTGCACAATTGGATTCAACAGTATCCTGCATGTCTGTACTCTGTAAGACATTTTTGCTATCTGTCTGAACAACACAAACCACATTTTTCTCTGGCAATTCAAACACCATAGAATTGAAAACTCTAACTAGCTTCACAATGTTACGCAATTTTCTTTTCATCTTATTAAATGTAAATCTAGAGCTATCAATATCAACATTAGCCTGCATACATTGATCATACATAGCTTTCCATAAACCAGTATCAGAAGCATGGCTAGCTAAACCTTGAAATTCCAATTTACTTTCATTAGCTAATGAATCAATAAATTCCATTTTTCTACTCACCGAATGTAGTAAATTTCCTCTTTTGTTCTGACTTAGAGACTTTTCTGGTCACCACTTGAATCCTCAGATCTCCACAACCAACGTTTTCCGTTCCAGGTTCTGCAATCTTTCCGAAGCTTAATCAATAGAAATAGTTCATCTCAATCCCCTCTGAAGAAGCGAGGATAAATTGAAAAAACGTGGAAAAATCGAATGGCTGGCACTCGCCAATAATGTTAGATTTCCAGAGTTATGAAAAAAACTCTATTAATATTTCTAGGTTCTTGTAGATGGTTGTGGGAAGAAATCCTTATGAAAACCAGGTCAGTATGAGCAGTGTGACTTTATTTGATCACACACCAAAAATACAAAGTCAATAAAAAACAGTAAATTCAGACATATGTAGCTTAAAATGAAATAAAAATAAAGAATAAATTGCCTTGGATATTAGGAAATAATGTAGTTCCTTTGCATAGCTTAGATAGAAGTTTTCTTGGCCTAGTTTAAGAAATGACCATGTGAGATTCAATTTCTTTTGTTCTTTGTCCAAGCATGTGCTTTGAGTAAGAGTGTGTGAAAAGAATGTCTCTGTGTGTGTGAGTGAATGAAGTGAAGTGTAGTCTATCTGAGAAACTTCTGCCTCGTTGTTTGAAAAGCTGCATACTTAAAATGCATGAGAAATTAGATCCTCCCATTAAGCTTTGTTTCAAATTCGCGGGCTTCTAAACCACTCCCATAATCACTCCTAGTTTGAATAGAAACAGATGTTCCCATTCAAACCACCAAGTCATTATCATGATTGACATACAGACCATGAGAAAGGTTTCTGAAGTTCTTATATTACATACAACTGTCAAAATCCATGATTTATGACTACAATTTAAACTCTCAGACTCATTAAACGATTTCACAGTATGGTATACATTACATGAGTATTTTAAAAGAAAACATGACTTTAAACCTCTACTGATTACCTAGACTCAAACACAAATAATTCACATCCGACCACTTAAATACAAAACCTCACATTCACATCCAATTAATAGGGGATATATTCTGCCAGCATATATTTCAAAAACTACTAAAGACCGAATTAAAGTTTGGATATTAAAAAATTAATATTACATTCATCCCATAGTCCTGCCGACTCACGAATAGCGTGGCCTCCTCAAAGGGCCTGAGCAAGCGGCAGGTGTCACGCATGAGCTGCCAATGGCTGACATCGAAGTTACACAGGGGAGTACCTTTATCCGCTTGTAACATCATGAAATCGGTGATGGCCTTTCGCTGTTCGTAAAGGCGGTCTACCATGTGTAGGGTTGAATTCCACCTTGTTGTAACATCGCAGATCAGGCGATGCTGTGGAATTCCGTTCTGCCGCTGCAGCTCAAGGAGGGTGTGCTTTGCGGTGTAGGAATGGCTGAAATGCATGCAAGGTTTACGTGACATTTTAAGGATGTCTTGCAGTGGGATGGTGGATTTTAGGAACCGCTTGACAACCAGTTTGAACACGTGAGCCATGCATGGCGCATGGCACAACCTTCCAGAGCAGACACCATGTTCCTTCCGTTGTCGGTCAACATGGTTCCGATTTTCAATTTGCGCGGAGACAGCCATCTGTCGATTTCTCTGTTCATTACACTGAGAAGTTCCTCCCCTGTGTGACTACGTTCGCCTGGACCTGGCAGCAGCATGAGGAGGCGGTACAGGGGCCCATGGCAGATTAGAGGCCTGGCAGCAGCTATGGGAGGCCCGTAATCTGCCAGCACCCTATGACAAAAAATGGAACACACCAGCAGTGTGAGGAGACCTGAAAGTGGCACATGGCAGAGTGTGGCGATGGAGACAGCAGCAATGGGAGGCCGTACAGGGACCCATGAGAGACTCTGGACCTGGCAGCAGCATGAGGAGGCGGTAAAGAGGCCCATGGCAGATTAGGGGCCTGGCAGCAGCTATGGGAGGCCCGTAATCTGCCAGCACCCTATGTCAAAAATTTGAACACACCAGCAGTGTGTGAGGAGACCTGAAAGTGGCACATGGCAGAGTGTGGCGATGGAGACAGCAGCAATGGGAGGCCGTACAGAGACCCATGAGACACTCTGGACCTGGCAGCAGGATGAGGAGGTGCTATAGGGGCCCATGGCAGATTAGGGGCCTGGCAGCAGCTATGGTAGGCCCGTAACCTGCCAGCACCCTATGTCAAAAAATTGATCACACCAGCAGTGTGTGAGGAGACCTGAAAGTGGCACATGGCAGATTGTGGCGATGGAGACAGCAGCAATGGGAGGCCGTACAGGGACCCATGAGAGACTCTGGACCTGGAAGCAGCATGAGGAGGCTGTATAGGGGCCCATGGCAGATTAGGGGCCTGGCAGCAGCTATGGGAGGCCCGTAATCTGCCAGCACCCTATGTCAAAAAATGGAACACACCAGCAGTGTGAGGAGACCTGAAAGTGGCACATGGCATGAGACACTGTGGACCTGGCAGCAGCATGAGGAGGCGGTACAGGGGCCCATGGCAGATTAGGGGCCTGGCAGCAGCTATGGGAGGCCCGTAATCTGCCAGCACCCTATGACAAAAAATTGAACACACCAGCAGTGTGAGGAGACCTGAAAGTGGCACATGGCAGAGTGTGGCGATGGAGACAGCAGCAATGGGAGGCCGTACAGGGACCCATGAGACACTGTGGACCTGGCAGCAGCATGAGGAGGCGGTACAGGGGCCCATGGCAGATTAGGGGCCTGGCAGCAGCAATGGGAGGCCCGTAATCTGCCAGCACCCTATGACAAAAAATGGAACACACCAGCAGTGTGTGAGGAGACCTGAAAGTGGCACATGGCAGAGTGTGGCGATGGAGACAGCAGCAATGGGAGGCCGTACAGGGACCCATGAGAGACTCTGGACCTGGCAGCAGCATGAGGAGGCGGTATAGGGGCCCATGGCAGATTAGA
Source organism: Staurois parvus (assembly GCF_062004578.1). Taxonomy (NCBI): domain Eukaryota; kingdom Metazoa; phylum Chordata; class Amphibia; order Anura; family Ranidae; genus Staurois; species Staurois parvus. Next base: position 10,475,516 of record NW_028318013.1, read on the forward strand.
GGCCTGGCAGCAGCTATGGGAGGCCCGTAATCTGCCAGCACCCTATGACAAAAAATGGAACACACCAGCAGTGTGAGGAGACCTGAAAGTGGCACATGGCATGAGACACTGTGGACCTGGCAGCAGCATGAGGAGGCGGTATAGGGGCCCATGGCAGATTAGGGGCCTGGCAGCAGCTATGGTAGGCCCGTAATCTGCCAGCACCCTATGTCAAAAAATTTAACACACCAGCAGTGTGTGAGGAGACCTGAAAGTGGCACATGGCAGAGTGTGGCGATGGAGACAGCAGCAATGGGAGGCCGTACAGGGACCCATGAGACACTGTGGACCTGGCAGCAGCATGAGGAGGCGGTACAGGGGCCCATGGCAGATTAGGGGCCTGGCAGCAGCAATGGGAGGCCCGTAATCTGCCAGCACCCTATGACAAAAAATGGAACACACCAGCAGTGTGTGAGGAGACCTGAAAGTGGCACATGGCAGAGTGTGGCGATGGAGACAGCAGCAATGGGAGGCCGTACAGGGACCCATGAGAGACTCTGGACCTGGCAGCAGCATGAGGAGGCGGTATAGGGGCCCATGGCAGTTTAGAGGCCTGGCAGCAGCTATGGGAGGCCCGTAATCTGCCAGCACCCTATGACCAAAAATGGAACACACCAGCAGTGTGAGGAGACCTGAAAGTGGCACATGGCATGAGACACTGTGGACCTGGCAGCAGCATGAGGAGGCGGTATAGGGGCCCATGGCAGATTAGGGGCCTGGCAGCAGCTATGGGAGGCCCGTAATCTGCCAGCACCCTATGTCAAAAAATTTAACACACCAGCAGTGTGTGAGGAGACCTGAAAGTGGCACATGGCAGAGTGTGGCGATGGAGACAGCAGCAATGGGAGGCCGTACAGGGACCCATGAGAGACTCTGGACTTCGCAGCAGCATGAGGAGGCGGTATAGGGGCCCATGGCAGATTAGGGGCCTGGCAGCAGCTATGGGGGGCCCGTAATCTGCCAGCACCCTATGACAAAAAATTGAACACACCAGCAGTGTGAGGAGACCTGAAAGTGGCACATGGCATGAGACACTCTGGACCTGGCAGCAGCATGAAGAGGCGGTACAGGGGTCCTTGGCAGATTAGGGGCCTGGCAGCAGCTATGGGAGGCCCGTAATCTGCCAGCACCCTATGACAAAAAATGGAACACACCAGCAGTGTGTGAGGAGACCTGAAAGTGGCACATGGCAGAGTGTGGCGATGGAGACAGCAGCAATGGGAGGCCGTACAGGGACCCATGAGAGACTCTGGACCTGGCAGCAGCATGAGGAGGCGGTATAGGGGCCCATGGCAGATTAGGGGCCTGGCAGCAGCTATGGAAGGCCCGTAATCTGCCAGCACCCTATGTCAAAAAATTGAACACACCAGCAGTGTGTGAGGAGACCTGAAAGTGGCACATGGCAGAGTGTGGCGATGGAGACAGCAGCAATGGGAGGCCGTACAGGGACCCATGAGAGACTCTGGACTTCGCAGCAGCATGAGGAGGCGGTATAGGGGCCCATGGCAGATTAGGGGCCTGGCAGCAGCTATGGGAGGCCCGTAATCTGCCAGCACCCTATGACAAAAAATGGAACACACCAGCAGTGTGAGGAGACCTGAAAGTGGCACATGGCATGAGACACTGTGGACCTGGCAGCAGCATGAGGAGGCGGTACAGGGGCCCATGGCAGATTAGGGGCCTGGCAGCAGCTATGGGAGGCCCGTAATCTGCCAGCACCCTATGACAAAAAATGGAACACACCAGCAGTGTGTGAGGAGACCTGAAAGTGGCACATGGCAGAGTGTGGCGATGGAGACAACCCACCGACTGTTTTGCTCGCTGCCAAGCTGCCACCCTCCTCTCCTGATGATGCGGAAGCAATAGCCTGATGACGACGAGGCTGCCAAGTGCGATCAGCCTCATCATCATCAATTAGGGTCTCCGCCTCACTACTAGCCCCCTCGGCTGCGTGTGGGTCAGGAGACAGACCTGTCTCTAGACCGGCTACCGAGCCACTCTCCTCGCCACTACTTCTTCGCCTGGCTGCTGAAGAGGCGGATGTCTCCCCCCATTCCTGACCGCCCTCTGTTAGCTCTTCCTCACTGTACTGGATGACACCGGGAGCACTGGCCTCTGGCTGCGAATAGTGCTGCCTCGACCCCTTCCTCTGCTGCCACGTCTGCTCGCTCCTAAAACATTGCCTCCTCTGCCACTCCTCTGCATGTTGTCTGACATACTCTTTAATTCAACGATTCTGTGTCCCTGAGTAACAATTCTGTGTCTGTCCCTGAGTAACAATTCTGTGTCCCTGAGTAACGTTTCTGTGGCCCTAAGTAACAGTTCTGTGGCCCTCAGTAACAATTCTGTGTCCCTCAGTAACAATTCTGTGTCCCTCAGTAACAATTCTGTGTCTGTCCCTGAGTAACAATTCTGTGTCCGTCCCTCAGTAACAATTCTGTGTCCCTCAGTAACAATTCTGTGTCCCTCAGTAACAATTCTGTGTCCCTGAGTAACAATTCTGTGTCCCTGAGTAACAATTCTGTGTCTGTCCCTGAATAAGAATTATGTGTCTGTCCCTGAGTAACAATTCTGTGTCCCTAAGTAACGTTTCTGTGGCCCTAAGTAACGTTTCTGTGGCCCTATGTAACGATTCTGTGGCCCTAAGTAACGTTTCTGTGGCCCTAAGTAACGTTTCTGTGGCCCTAAGTAACGGTTCTGTGTCCCTCAGTAACAATTCTGTATCCCTCAGTAACAATTCTGTGTCTGTCCCTAAGTAACAATTCTGTGGCCCTAAGTAAAGTTTCTGTGGCCCTAAGTAACGTTTCTGTGTCCCTAAGTAACGATTCTGTGGCCCTAAGTAACGATTCTGTGGCCCTAAGTAACGTTTCTGTAGCCCTAAGTAACATTTAGTAGCCCTAAGTAACGTTTCTGTGGCCCTAAGTAACGTTTCTGTGGCCCTAAGTAACGGTTCTGTGGCCCTCAGTAAAAATTCTGTGGCCCTCAGTAACAATTCTGTGTCTGTCCCTAAGTAACAATTCTGTGGCCCTAAGTAACGTTTCTGTGGCCCTAAGTAACGTTTCTGTGGCCCTAAGTAACGTTTCTGTGGCCCTCAGTAACAAATCTGTGTCCCTCAGTAACAATTCTGTGTCTGTCTCTAAGTAACAATTCTGTGGCCCTAAGTAACGTTTCTGTGGCCCTCAGTAACAATTCTGTGTCCCTCAATAACAATTCTGTGTCTGTCCCTAAGTAACAATTCTGTGGCCCTAAGTAACGTTTCTGTGGCCCTAAGTAACGATTCTGTGGCCCTAAGTAACGTTTCTGTGGCCCTAAGTAACGATTCTGTGGCCCTAAGTAACGTTTCTGTGGCCCTAAGTAACGGTTCTGTGGCCCTCAGTAACAATTCTGTGGCCCTCAGTAACAATTCTGTGTCTGTCCCTAAGTAACAATTCTGTGGCCCTAAGTAACGATTCTGTGGCCCTAAGTAACGATTCTGTGGCCCTAAGTAACGTTTCTGTGGCCCTAAGTAACGTTTCTGTGGCCCTCAGTAACAAATCTGTGTCCCTTAGTAACAATTCTGTGTCTGTCCCTAAGTAACAATTCTGTGGCCCTAAGTAACGATTCTGTGGCCCTAAGTAACGGTTCTGTGGCCCTCAGTAACAATTCTGTGTCCCTCAATAACAATTCTGTGTCTGTCCCTAAGTAACAATTCTGTGGCCCTAAGTAACGTTTCTGTGGCCCTAAGTAACGATTCTGTGGCCCTAAGTAACGTTTCTGTGGCCCTAAGTAACGTTTCTGTGGCCCTCAGTAACAAATCTGTGTCCCTCAGTAACAATTCTGTGTCTGTCCCTAAGTAACAATTCTGTGGCCCTAAGTAACGTTTCTGTGGCCCTAAGTAAGGATTCTGTGGCCCTAAGTAACGTTTCTGTGGCCCTAAGTAACGTTTCTGTGGCCCTCAGTAACAAATCTGTGTCCCTCAGTAACAATTCTGTGTCTGTCCCTAAGTAACAATTCTGTGGCCCTAAGTAACGTTTCTGTGGCCCTAAGTAACGGTTCTGTGGCCCTCAGTAACAATTCTGTGTCCCTCAATAACAATTCTGTGTCTGTCCCTAAGTAACAATTCTGTGGCCCTAAGTAACGTTTCTGTGGCCCTAAGTAACGTTTCTGTGGCCCTAAGTAACGATTCTGTGGCCCTCAGTAACAATTCTGTATCCCTCAGTAACAATTCTGTGTCTGTCCCTGAGTAACAATTCTGTGTCCCTAAGTAACGTTTCTGTGGCCCTAACTAACGATTCTGTGGCCCTAAGTAACGTTTCTGTGGCCCTAAGTATCGTTTCTGTGGCCCTCAGTAACAAATCTGTGTCCCTCAGTAACAATTCTGTGTCTGTCCCTAAGTAACAATTCTGTGGCCCTAAGTAACGTTTCTGTGGCCCTAAGTAACGGTTCTGTGGCCCTCACTAACAATTCTGTGTCCCTCAATAACAATTCTGTGTCTGTCCCTAAGTAACAATTCTGTGGCCCTAAGTAACGTTTCTGTGGCCCTAAGTAACGTTTCTGTGGCCCTAAGTAACGATTCTGTGGCCCTCAGTAACAAATCTGTGTCCCTCAGTAACAATTCTGTGTCCGTCCCTAAGTAACAATTCTGTAGCCCTAAGTAACGTTTCTGTGGCCCTAAGTAACGATTCTGTGGCCCTCAGTAACAACTCTGTATCCCTCAGTAACAATTCTGTCTGTCCCTGAGTAACAATTCTGTGTCCCTAAGTAACGTTTCTGTGGCCCTAACTAACGATTCTGTGGCCCTAAGTAACGTTTCTGTGGCCCTAAGTAATGTTTCTGTGTCCCTAAGTAACGTTTCTCTGTCCCTAACTCTCTCCCTGAATACAGCCAGGTCTGCCTCTGTTGAATGACTGGAGGCAAATGGAGAATTCTAAAATGGCCGCCATTTATAGCTCGACCATTACACTGTGCTGGCTGGCTGGCTGCTGATTGGCTAATGCGATCACATGTCATGAATGAATGCATTATGGGTCAGCGCGCCTTGTCTGCGCGCCTTCCCAGACATCCCCGCTCCGTCGCCGCACATGTCGCCGCCATTTTAGGAAAAATTTTGATTCGCGCATCCGAAGTCTGCTTATTTTCGGATTCGACGCGAATCGAAATTTTCCTAATATTCGAAACGAATTCCACTTCGCTTACTTCGATTCGCTCATCTCTAACCACAATGTTTCTCCCTTTGTGTGAGGGTTTAATAATTATTTCCTCACTATTTTGAAGGGATGTTAGTGCTAGTTGTTGCAAATGTGCTAAGTTAGACATGGACAATTCTCTCCAAGAGGTATTCATAATTTTATTTGCATGCTGGGTGAAAGCCCAAATATTCGAATTGGCTTGTAATAGCGGAAGAGACCGGGACTTAGATTTGTAGGTAGACGAAGGGGTGAACACAGAAGTCCCCTCCCTATTTTGATATTTTCATCATTAATTTCAATGTTTCCTTCCTCCCAGAAGTCAATGAGATCACCAAGTGATCTCATGTCTTGACCGGTTACATTCTGCCATAAAGGATTGTCTAAAGGGTTAATTTCAGATGTTGAACATTCTTTGTCATAAATACTGTAACTATGTACATTAGTCATCATGCAAATAAATGTATATCCTTGATGAGATCAAATTGGCCCACCCTCTGGCTATCATGCCCAGACGGTGAACCTGGATCTCATCAGAAGATAGCTCAATAGAAGAGATATTGATCAGTTCGAACTGGGTTTGAACATCTGAAGTTTGGGAGTTGATGGATCTGTCTGAGATGTTTTTCTTGTATTCGTAGCTGCTCCCTCCGAAAAAATGGGTGCTGTGGGCACTTCAGCAGATAATGGATGAGATTCACTAGGTGTGTAGGTGGGCATGTTGCTTACCTTAGAGACTGAAGAGGTATTCAATAAATTGGTAGACACAGAGTTAGAAGCTAAATCACCAATAGAAACTGAAGTAGAATTGACAGATGGCGTAGAACCAGATGAAGATGAAAGTAACAAAATACCACCAGTAAAAAGCTTGAGTTGAAAGTGGAGTAGTCTTCCAACTGATTTCGAATGATTGGGTTGTGAAGTGTGAATCCTGTCCCCCTCACCTTTGCGTTTCTTGGAAGCACTGGCAATTGAAGAATCATTTGAAGAACCTGCTTGAGTGTGAGAAATAGAAGAGTGATTAGAAGAGGTGTCAGAATCATTAGGACCTACCACAGATTCAACTGGTGCAGTGGTTTGTCTAAAGTTTCTCCGATTGCTTGACTTTTGATTCCATTTTTTTTTCTTTTGACTTAAAAATACAGTTGATATAGATTTCTAAATGGGATTTGAATATATTTTCTTTCTAGGTAAATAAAGGATTGGACCAGGGGCAGACTGACCATTTGGAAACTCGGGCCCTGCCCGAGGGCCCGGGGTCAGTAGGGGGCCCCATGAGATGCCCCTGGTACCTTTTTCATAGGCTTTTTTGAGTTTGGGCAAGGACACAGGGGCCCCATGATCCCCTATTGCCCGGGGGCCCCATGAGTTGTCAGTCCACCCCTGGATTGGACATTAGTCTATTAATAATGAATCAATCTTTAAGCAAACTTGATTATAATAAACCTAAATATAAGTGTATAAAGTCCCAAAATAAAAGTCCACAAATCAAAGTCCAAATAAAATCCCAAAAATTTATCTTTGTTGGTACTTTCTCCAATCGTCGTGTTATCCAAATCGCCTTTATGATAGAATCCAAAAACAAATCTTCATATACCTCAAAGAAAAAAACTCAACATAGTGTTTTATCCAAATATTAACATAAAAGTGCCACACGTATTACATGCAAAAAAAACTTCCGTGCCACAGCAACCGTGAAAAAAACACAATTCCTCTGCCTTAGATGTTAATCCACTGCACAAAAAATAACAGAAGTGCATAATTACCCTCAAGGTAGTAACATGAGCATAGATGAGATTGTTTCCAACCTTTTTACTTCCTTCAGCCTTTCCAGCCACTTCCCACAGACATTAAAATAAGATGAAATCAGCTTCACACAGAGAAAATATGATTCCACAATCGAGCCTCTCCTCAGTGGTGTTTGAGTATCCTCACCATACCTCCCTGTTCACAAAGTCCGGGTGTAACGAAACGCGTCCGGGGCACGTGACGTGGGGACGTAGTGACGCTCTTCCGGAAGTGCTGTGGCGGCCATTTTTCCTGGAACACGCGGTTGTGTTTGTCCTGGAATCCTCCATACAGGTGTATGGTTATTGGGGAACCTACCACTGATGTCCTATTCCTCCTCTGGAGTGGTATGGTGAGGATACTCAAACACCACTGAGGAGAGGCTCGATTGTGGAATCATATTTTCTCTGTGTGAAGCTGATTTCATCTTATTTTAATGTCTGTGGGAAGTGGCTGGAAAGGCTGAAGGAAGTAAAAAGGTTGGAAACAATCTCATCTATGCTCATGTTACTACCTTGAGGGTAATTATGCACTTCTGTTATTTTTTTGTGCAGTGGATTAACATCTAAGGCAGAGGAATTGTGTTTTTTTCACGGTTGCTGTGGCACGGAAGTTTTTTTTGCATGTAATACGTGTGGCACTTTTATGTTAATATTTGGATAAAACACTATGTTGAGTTTTTTTCTTTGAGGTATATGAAGATTTGTTTTTGGATTCTATCATAAAGGCGGTTTGGATAAAACGACGATTGGAGAAAGTACCAACAAAGATAAATTTTTGGGATTTTATTTGGACTTTGATTTGTGGACTTTTATTTTGGGACTTTATACACTTATATTTAGGTTTATTATAATCAAGTTTGCTTAAAGATTGATTCATTTATATATGTACTTCAGGGGAAGGACTGTTAAAGTGACTTGGTGGGGTATTTTAATTAAAGAAGGATAGTGCTGGATGTTCAAATATTAGTCTATTATTATCAGTATACCACTTCTAGATTTCAATATCCAAGAGACTTAGTTCTTGTGTGTACTGTTCACAAAAAAGGTCCATCATTTTGAATGAACACAACTGTAAATTCAACTCTCAGTTTGATCCCCAAGGAACTATTTGTTCTTTTTTGAGATTTTTCTAAAAATATTTTATGCCAAAAAAGTATCTGTAGGACTGGGAACTTGGCTCTCTTATTTATGCTCCTAGCACATACACAGCACCATCAAAAAAATGGCTGGATCCACCCCTTCCATAACTCCTGTATAGACCCATAGCCATTAAGGTGGACCTTTTATTGTTTTTCCTCTTGAATATGTACTTAAATTACTGTATATTTAAATATAGGAACAAAAATGTTATATTCAGCTTACCAGTCATTAGATGAACATTCTCTAAAATGATACTGTAGAACATTAAACATTCTCTGAAAGTATAGAAAAACTCAAAAAATGCCATCAGTCCACCAGTGTTTTCTGTGAATTACAACCCCCAACCCCCTCATGTGGTAGAGGTGAAGAGTTGTCCCAATCTGGGTATGGAAGGATAAAGATAGATGCATTATCCTGCCCGGTGGTGATATCTATTCCGGTTTTTCAAAACATTGTCAGAAGACAAAACAGTTCGAGAACTGTGAAGAATGGCAGCTTTTTTTCTTCTTCTTTCCATATTCAGTAATGTTCTCAGTAACAGTTAGAAACTTCATTACAATGATATTCATTCAGCCTTTATGTTTTCTGACCATGAATTCTCTATTGTCTGCCACAGTAATAAGGAAAAGGGAAGGATATAAAATGAGAATGAAATGGTACACATTGGCTATTCGAGGTCAGCATCACTACCAAGGACCTTGTCCACCAACTTGATATTCAACTGGATTGCATATCGAACAGATTGCAAGAAAGTCTAATTCATTCAAATTATTAAAGTAGATAGTTTTATTTTACTGATTGGTATAATAAAGTTTTTTTTGTTTTAAATCAGAGAATATGAATGTTCCAAAGGTAATGCAGTCAAAGTAACAGTTAACATAATCTCACAATATGACAGCTCATAATTACTCTATTTTCTAAATGCAATAACCAGGTGATGAACATTTAAAACATTCTGTAATGGTTTTGAAAGGTGGAACATGTGTCATTTACATAGCTAATGAACTCCGTTCATATGACCTTTAGATGGAAAGCCGATTATGCTATATTTAAATGCATCGACAGTGATCTGACAGTAATGTCAGCCACTCATCCTATAATAGCCTCTCAATTATATACAGAAACAACTGGTTTGCACCCTATGAATAACATAGTTTAATCTAGAAATGTGGTTCTTAGACTAATGTTTTTACTGAAAATCTTTGCTATTTAGGATCCCTTGCAATACCTTAAAGTGATTGTAAACCTGGAAAACATAAATCAATATGAATTCAACAAAATCTCAAAGTGACCAGTGCAAAAATCTATCAAATGCCACTAAATTGCCCTGGTTGCAAAACTGTAGCTCAAAAATATGTGCAAATCATATAAATCCCCTTGCTGCCACTATATGATCATCAAAAAATTAGTAAACATAGTTCACAGTAAATTAGTGAAAATTGGCGCATGCACTCCACAGTGCCAAAACTTAATGATTAAAAAAAAATATAAATTTTTTTTTTCAAAAATATATAAAAAAAATATATTGGTCTCCTGTCTCAACTAATTTATCATATATCCTCAAAATATCTTTCAGTGGAAATTATATAAATATATAAAATAAATAGATAAATAAATTCACAGTGACCAGAAAAATTAGTGATCAAATCAACCCACTATAGTGAGTAAAACAAACACAGTGATAAAACAAATAAAGTCCAGTGATACAAAAATAAATAAAGTCCAGTGATGAAAATGTCCCGTGATAAAAATAATACGGTGTTGAAAAACATACACAGTGCTCACCGTGTGCCCCCACTCTGATGTGATCTCACCAAATTTATAATATCCTCTGCCTTTATTATATAGAATACCGAAGAGAACTTCCGCTGGTGAGTACTAGGAGTTCCACATTCAATGAACTAATGCTAGGGTTGTTCAAGTACCCACTCCATTATTATTCCATACTCCACCATATCATGAAAAGAGAAGAACAAGACCTGCTCCAATGGTGTATTACCCAAGATAAATTGCATTATTGCTACAAGTATTGCACTTACAATGTATAAAATCAAAACAACCCCATATTGCAAGTATTAGTGATCAGCAGAGACCACTTGGTGCTCTCACCACCTCTGGAACTGTCAGACAGAACGCAGTCACGTCACTTCTGGTTACAGCACCACGTTACTTCCGGTTTGCCGCACCATCACGCCCTGATGCGTTTTTTAATTTCCTGACTTACTCATAGGGGTGACGGTGCAGTGCGGCTTACCGTTTATAGCGGAGACCCATAATTGGAATCACCAGATGATAATTCATTCCTAATTAGTTTACTCACATCTCACAGGAAGTTCATCACAGGTGACACCACGGATGTGGTGTATGCCATTAGGTGCCCCTGTAACCTTATTTACATAGGCCGAACTAAGAGACCTCTTAAGGTGAGAATTGCTGAAAAAAATCAAAAAAAGTTATTGTCACCATAATCTCTCAGATCATTTTGCCAAGTGTCAGGAATCAAGGAATGACCAGAAAGGTGTGGACTGACACAGGGAAACGCAGGTAATATAATACAGTTTATTATTAGCCACCCAGATATATATATATATAAACGCACAGTGAACAAACTAACCTTCCACTAATCTTAGGAGGTGCAGGAACACAGGCGTAGTCAGGGCTGGAGAGGTGGAATGGTCAGGCCGGCCGTAGGGTTCTGTAACGACTGCCTGGTGGTACCTCTAGCAGTCCTCAGGGCAGGATTCCCCAGGGCGCGGAGTCTAAGCCCCAGTCTGCCTTTTCACCAGAGCCCCTGATGGTGGGGATGGACTTGGCGCAGGACTGAGACCAGGTCGCGGCCCCTGAGTACACCTGCTAGTGGAAGGGGGATCCGCCAGAGGTATGTGCAGGTACGGCTGGATCCGTGCAGGATGGATGGATGGCAGAGTAGTTAGCGTGGTCAGACAAGCCGGGTCGGTAACGGTGGAGGCAGATCAGTACAGAGCAGCAGGCAAAGAGTAAACGGGTCACAAGCCAAGGTACAGCAACAGGAGGTCAAACAGCATAGGAGTAGGCAGAAGAATAGTCAGGGAAGAGCCAGTAGTCACAACAGGAGACGGTCAACAGAGATCAGGATCAAGCAGGGTCAGCAACAAAGCAGGAACACAGGATACAGGTACAGAGGCTCATGGGAAAACATACACCAAGGCCCAGAGCACAGGCCTGGTCATTACCTTTCTGTAATCAGCCCCAGGTTTGGCTGATTGTGAGCTTCTGGCTGCTAAGAGCACCCGCTGGTCAGCTCTGGTACTGCAGCCCACACGGCTGGTGAGTCCCACCACCAGTGCTGAGTCCATTGCTGAGAGCACCCGCTGGTCAGCTCTGGTACTGCAGCCCACACGGCAGGCGAGTCCCACCACCAGTGCTGAGTCCATTCCTGACACCAAGTTTCATAATAAGAATCCCAAGTTACTCCAATTTTGGGGAGTAGATTGGGTTTCCCCTAATTGGAGGGGATCTAACAGAGTTAGGGAATTATCTCAGAGGGAGACTAAGGTACTGAGGTACGCCTGTATTAGTATTGCAATCCTTTGTATTGGAATACATAGAACCAGCATACATTTGAATTGGCAACATAGCACAACATTTGTGTCACATTTGAGATATCTGGCTAGTTACACTGACCTTGCCCAGGGACTTAGAGTTGATTCACACCACAGAAATACAGACTGGATTAGTGTCACAGCTCTGTGGATGAGTGGTTTGCACTGCTGCCTCACAGTGCTAGGGTCATTGGTTTCAATCCCAACCATGGCAATGAAGTTGCATGTTCTCCCTGGGCAGCTGCCCTAAAATAGATGTGCTGGCAGCCTCTTTGCTTTCTGTCTAAATGATCATTAGAATGAGGCCTTGTCTGTTCAAACACCTTCAAAGCTGCACCTTATGTGAATGTCAAACGATGGGGTGAGATAAGGGCCTGGACTAATGATTGATTTGATAATGCTGGTTTGCACTTCGCCCCTTTTTGGGAAGGGTTTCTCAAGCCAAGAGCTGAGAGAGAGAAGAGAGAGAGAGAGAGAGAGAGAGAGAGAGAGAAGCGAGCGAGAGAGAAAATAGTTTAAAAAAATAATAAAATAATGGCATGGAGTCCCCCCCCAAATCCATAACAGACCCTTATCCGAGCATGCAGATACCGCATGCCTTCAAAGATTTATTTCCTTTGTTGAATTGCCTGCTTGGTTTACACTAGATGCGATTTATAATTGTGCTTTTTGTTGGCAATTTCACCGTGTTTTCTGTGGATTTACCAACAAGTTATTGCGTTTTCAGTTGTGTTTTGCATTGCGGTTTCTAATGAAGTCTATATGTGAAATCACTACAAAATGCAGAAAAAGTTAGACAAGAACTACTTTTGAAATTCTGCTGCAGCGTCTTAACGTATGTGAAGACATTCACATTCATTAGCTCCGATATCAGGCACAATTTAATTTCCCAAATTGCACCTGAAATTGCGCATCCTGGATGCTACTTGGCATGCGATTTGCATGCCCTGCGACTTGCAAATCGCGTGCCAAATTGCACCCGATGTGACGGGGGGCTAACATCACAGTCACATCTAATCTGATTTGGAAATCTGCAACTTACAGTGAAGTCACACGATTTCAAAATCAGATTGGATGTGAACTGAGCCTATAGTGGACAATAGGGTGTGACTTGCCAAATTGCACCCGATGTGACTGGGGGCCACCCCGGTCACATCAAAGCGGATTTTGAAGTGGTGCGACTTACACTACAGTCACATCATGTGACTTACAGTGAAGTCGCATGATTTCAAAGTCAGGGGACATGGTGATTTAAAGTGTGATTTGCAAGACATCCGACACAGATCTCTCTGCAAATCGCATGAAAAATAGTGTATTCATTACTTTATAAAACGTTGCGGCTCTGACCAAGTTTGAACCACACCAATATGAACGCTCTAATAGCGGTCACATTGAGTGTGACTTGGCATGTGATTTGCACGACATGCGGCTTGCAAATCGTATGCCAAGTTGCACCCTATTGTCCGCTATTAGAGCGGTCACATAGGTGTGTTTCCGACACTGATTTCTAAAGTAGTACATGTAGTACTTTTGTGGCGATTTGCATAGATATCTGTGTCAGATGTCTTGCAAATCGCAAGGACAACGGCAACTTCACTGTAAGTCGCACAATTTCTAAATCAGCTTTGATCTGACCAGGGTGTAAGATCTTTTTATGTTTGATTTCTGGAGTGTTTTTCCGATTTCTGGGAAATCCTGCATACTAGCAAATGTGAATTGACATTTTCAGTAATGCATGCGAGATGTGGTCATGTGACTGCCTTAACTCATATGATAATCTGGAGTGAATTGTGCCCATAGTGCCAATAATTGCCATGAGATGCCCCTGGTACCTTTTTCATAGGCTTTTTTGAGTCTGGGCAAGTACACAGGGGCCCCATGATCCCCTATTGCCCGGGGCCCCATGAGTTGTCAGTCCGCCCCTGGGTACACTTCACTGTGGATTTCTTTCTGACTCTGATTTGTGGGCCTCTATACCAAGGGTTAATGCAGGTGAGAAGAGGATTGGTGATGGAAAATCAGGTGCAAACACTTTCTCTGACCAAATAAATGACAGTGGTAAATGTGGCCTTCATCGGTGGTGGGACCTTGTTTGGTGTGCTCCAATTGCAACCTAAGTTATTTAAAGACCTGCAGTAGTGGGTGATTTCCTGTTACTAGGCCAGGTTATTTTCAGCAAGTCCATGTTTGTGGTGGTTTGGGGAGAAAAAGATATTGTGCTGAATTGCCCCAGACCCTACTCAGGCTGTGTTTTGATGTGGGCTGTAAATGTTTTGCATTTTTTTCCTTCTAAAGTGTGTTTGTGTGTTATTGTACAATGATTGTGTGTTTATTATCTTTGCATTGTAATCCTAATACATGTCAATTGCTCTGCTCTTCCAAATCTGCACTTGCTATAGTTTGCTTATTTAAACTGAAATGCAGTTTTAGGACAAACCTGATGAGAAATGTATGTGTGGGGGATATGGGGTAGCAGTGATGGTGTGTTAATTTTATGGCCCTGTAAATGTTGCTTGATTCATATTAACCATTTGTTCCCTGCTGTAACCTGTGAAAGCACAGTTCATTAGAAGTATAATCTTTAGATTGTAAGCTCTTATGAGCAGGACCGTTCTATTTTAGCAACATCAATCCTGCTTTTCTTTTTTTTTTTTCCCCCACCGAGAAGTTGACTGTACCTACTGGTTGCTGCTGTCCAAATAAATGTGGAATATGTATTTGTTCAATAAATGTTTGGACTGTGTATTTTTTTTGGGGGGGGGGTTATTTCATGTTCAATATACTAGCACCTCTAACACTTATATTTTTTGAGCTATATAATATGCACAAATCTAACTTGTTAGAGCGCACATATGCAAGTATCTCCAAACTAACAATCCAAAAGCCCCTTATTGCACCACAAGTCCATGTTATGTACCAATGAAAAGGTTGTGTACAATGTGCAGCTAGCTATTCTTTTTCTACAATCCTCTTAACAGTAATAAATTAGGCCCCCAATTTATGTTGACTTTGGCCTTTACCGGCAAACATATATTCACCAATGCCAGATACACAATAGAACTGCAAACATATATTCACCAATGCCAAATACACAATAGAACTGCAAACATATATTTGCAAATGTCATATACACAATGGAGCCGCGTGGAAAATTGCTATGGTGCACAAATAAACGTCAGGACGGCTGTTGGAGGAGGTGCTCGAGCAGCTGTCATACCGGAAATACGTCATGACGTTTGCGGAAGGATGATCGTGTGCATACGGAAGTGGTAGTGGGGAGTGTTAGTGGATGGAAGTGTAGTTAGGAGAGTTTAGTGGTAATTTGCAAATCTATTTTTTTGCTTTGTGAATTGTTCTTTTGTGGAATTCCGGACCACATCTGGACATGACGAGATTGCTGTTCTCGACAAAGGAGCTAATCCTCATTTGCAGGGGAAACATTACTAATAATTGTTGTATTTTCAGTTGAAAACATGTCCGATTCCTAGATACATTGAGGTACATAGCAGAGGTTCAAGGTATTCCATAGAAGTAATTGTTCTTCCTAACTATACAGGTGGCACAGACACAAGCATACACACAGGGCCACTGTTAGATATCACGGGGCCCTGTACAGCATACCTTTCAGCCTCCCACCGCCAGAGAAAATATCCAAATTATATTTATGGTAAAAATACACTAAAACTTTATTAATGGACACAATCCCAACCAAACTCCTGTTAAATCTAAATGATAAAACTGTACTGAGTTAATAAATAAAGCTGTGTGTGTAATTGAGGTCTTGGGGCTCATTCACATGGGTGCTGTGGCCTGTAGAGTGTGAATCAGTGGTTTGTTTTTGTGGCTGTCACCGTTTGCAGGCAACCTATGTTACACTATGGAAATGCTGCAGGTCCTAATTTGACAAGCATATGGGTGCAGGTGTATAGCCCTGTACATGTATATGTAAATGTGCAGTGAGCATTCAGGGCCACTTCCCCACGCCTGCACACCTGTCAGATTAAAACCTGTGTTCATACAGATGCTGTGTCCCCATAGTGTAACAGGTGGCTCCAGTCACATGAACAACCCACTCATTCATGATGTACAGGACAGAAGACCTGTGTGAATGTGGCATTTTTTACTTTTTTTTCCTCAGCTCATTAATTTCAATGGACTGCCTAACATGTGGGAACATGCAAAAATACTGCAGGCATATTATTTTAAAAGTGTGTTGCACCTAACCACACAGTAGTGTGGTGCCATGCGTTTTGGTGGCTGTGAATGCGTATGTGTTTACTAGATGTGTGGAGGTGTAATTAGGTTTTGATCATGGTATCTGCGCACATCTGCAAAGGGAATTGCATTTCTTTGCTGTGCAGGAAAATGCGTGCTCTTGCAGGCGTTTCTGCACCACAAATGGGGTGAACAAGTCCTAAGGGCCAGTTCACACTATAGAAACACAGTCTAGATGTGTTCCAGATGCGTTTTTGCATGCACTTTTTTGATGCATATTTAGCATGTTCCAGTGCATTTTGGATGCGTTTTTGATGTGTTCCAGTGCATTTTTTATGCATTCCAGTTAATTTTTTCCCCTCTCTTTTTCTTCAATTTAATTAGGGACATGTGCGTTTTAGTACGTTCCAGGGTGTTTTACCGCGTTCCAGTACAGTTCTATGCATAAACAATGCAGCCTGTTCGACTTTTTTGGCAGCACCAGCAACGCACTGGAACTGCAAGCGCTGATTTGAACTATGACATTGACAACCATATAACCTTCTTTCTGTGCATTTTGGATGCAGAAAAAGTAACTGAAACACATGTAGTGTGAACTGGCCCTAAAGGTTATTATAAGTAAGGGAATGGGACTGACCAGGAATTGTGAATTCAATCAGACTAGTGGTGAGATATAATTAGGAATCGTATAATAATGCTAGATCTGAGCTGTAGCTGATAGGAAATGAGACACATTAACTTGATCAGTAAATAAATTGTTAAATAAAAAGAGTGGGGCAGTGATACATAGATTTGCAGATGGAACAGGTGATGACAGAGGGGGTTGGGGAGGGGTCAAGTTGTATAAGGAGAGAGGTTTAAGGGTTCTTTCACACTTGACTTTATTTCTAAGGCTGCGTTCACACTAGCTTTGTCAGTAAAAAACAGTTTTGCCATGACGCAACGCTAATGCTTCAGTGTGAACAGTGTGCTGCCATGTGCAAAATTTCATAGGCATTTGAGAAGCATTAAAAAAGCTTCCCAAACGCCTGTCTGATGCCTGCTGACTAAGCTAGTGTGAACGTAGTCTAAGAGAAGAGAAACAAAGTTGCAATAAAATATAAACAGAAGGAAAATTGAAAGTTTAAAACTTGTCAGAAGAAAAGGACTCAGTAAGATTCGCTCCCTTTCCACTTTCTAGTCAGTAGCCAAAATCTTAATTGATTGATCAATATTTCTGGCACTGACACAACCTGGCAAATTGATCTCCATATTTTGTACATTCATAAATGTCAAGGAGCTTACAATCTAAGGCCAGAAACTCAGACATATACCAGGCCCAATTAACCTAATAGCATGTCTTTGGAGTGTTGGCAGAAACACACCCATGCAGAGAAAGCATACAAACTGGGATGCAGCCATGACTGAGATTAGAACCCATGACCCAAGTGCTGTAAGTTCTGAGCTCTAACCAGTAGACCACTGTAGGAGACAGAGTTTCAGCTGGAATGTAGAATAGTTACTTGATTAAAGATAAGAAAGATATATAATTATATTGGGAACTTAGAACTAGAAATTCCCAATTATTTGAGATATAAGTGTGAAAATGTTTGACATTTGAAAATAGAATGTATGACATTTGTTAGGAAATGCATTAGTTGTCCAATCATTTTTGGAGAAACACCAACAAAAAAAAAAAATGATATAGGTGTGCTTTTTATTTTAAATTATAAGTATTCTCATATGCAAACAGATAAATGCCAACAGGACAAAGCTGCGGTTGTGCACCACCTAGCGAACATATCCAGCATTGCATCTAGAAATGTGTCTGACGCGATTTCATATTTACAAACAGAAGAGTCTACTTTGTAGACTCTTTTTAATGAGCTTGCTAGATGCCTTTCTGAAGACTGACAGGTGTCTAGGTTGATTGAATTGAGTCTGCCTGAATGTTCAGCGTCTGCTGGTAGACTCAATTCTTTGTAAATCAGAGCCATGGAGCCTGTGGGTTGCCATTAGTTTACATCACTTCCTGTGAGATTAGGTTAAACTAATTAGGAATGATTAATCACCTGGTGATTCCAATTATAGGTCTCCGATATAAGCGGTAAGCTGCACCGTCACCCCTATGAGTAAGTCAGGAAATGACAAAACGCGTCAGGGCGTGATGGTGCCAGAAGTGACAAGATGGCATTCTGTCCGACAGTTGCAGAGGTGGTGGGAGCACCAAGCGGTCTCTGCTGATCACTAATATGCAATATGGGTTTGTTTTGATTTTATACATTGTAAGTGCAATAAAGTGATGTATCTTGGGCAATACACCATTGGTCTTGTTCTTCTCTTTTCATGATATGGTGTAGTATGGAATAATAATAGAGTGGATACTTGAACAACCCTGGCATTTGTTCATTGAATGAGCTTATTCTGGAGGAACTCCCAGTACTCACCAGAGGAAGCCCTCTTTGGTATTCTTTATAATAAAGGCAGAGGATATTATACATTTGGTGAGTTCACACCCGAGTGGGGGCGCACTGTGAGCACCATGTATGTTTTTCAACACCGTATAAATTTTGTCACAGGACATTTTCATCACTGGACTTTATTTATTTATTTTTGTATCACTGGACTTAATTTGTTTTATCAATGTGTTTGTTTTACTCACTATAGTGGGTTGATTTGATCACTAATTTTTCTGGTCACTGTGAATTTGTTTATCTATTTATTTTATATTATATAATTTTCACTGGAAGATATTTTGAGGATATATGATAAATTAGTTGAGACAGGAGATCAATATATATATATATATATTTAAATATATATTTTTTTATCATTACTTTTTGGCACTGTGGAAATGTATGGTGATGGCCCTTCTTTGAATGTAAAACTGTGCCGTGGAGACAGATCCATGAGCCTCACAGTAATATTATGTAAAAAAGGGGTATGTCCACTCCTTGCAGCTCTGTGTGTCTCTTTCGCTCTCCTAGTTAAAATTTGGGCTATTACAGTCTGGGTGACTGTGCTGCAGTGTGGAGCACAGTATGTGGCTTCTTTTTTTTCATTATTTGACATTAAAGGGAGAAGGTTTAATGAAATTGTTTACTTTAATAGGAATGGCATATTTGCAGATCCATTGTGTTTGCTTGACAGGAGGCTGTTAGAGAGAGAGATATATGGTGGTGCATGTCAATTTTAGGAGGGCATGTATAACTGGGAGGGGAATTGTGTGACATCATCTCTCTGCCTCTAAAACTTAGGTTCTATGACAAGGCCATGAACCGGTGGTTTTACAAGGGTTAAAAACTGAAGATCAATTTTAAAAAAGTTACTCACAATGTTGCTTTTTTTTTTTTTTTTTAAAGAAATTTTTGTTTGAGTTTTGACCAGAATCTATGAAGAAGAGTAGGCTTCTTGAGTGAGCAGTGGGGGAAGTTTGAGTGGACATGTATAACTGGGAGGGGAATTGTGTGACATCATCTCTCTGCCTCTAAAACTTAGGTTCTATGACAAGGCCATGAACCGGTGGTTTTACAAGGGTTAAAAACTGAAGATCAATTTTAAAAAAGTTACTCACAATGTTGCTTTTTTTTTTTTAAAGAAATTTTTATTTGAGTTTTGACCAGAATCTATGAAGAAGAGTAGGCTTCTTGAGTGAGCAGTGGGGGCAGGTTTGAGTGGACGTGGGTGACTTGGAAAAGCTGTAAGGCTTGTATGCACGATGAACTATTTTGAGCTGTTGTTCCCACCAGAACTCATTGTGTATAAAGGAGCATGTGTTGCTGAAACCTGAGATTATTTGTTCCACTGAGAATGTATTGTTAAAGTCTTTCAGCCAAGAAGCCATAGACGTTGATTCCAAAGTTCTGCAGAAGTATAAATTAAGTCGAGTATAAACATCCGATATTTTGAATTGGCCATGTGCCAGAAGAGTGTTGATTAATGAACTACAAAATCTAAGAGTTTTATCTGGGGCAAGTTTTTTTTACAAAGTTTTGAACTTGTAAAACATATATAGCATGGTGAGGAGGTAGATCATATGTTGACTTAATAGTCAAGAAGGGTATAGGAAGACCTGAAGCGCCATCAAAAAGTTGTACAATTTTTTTGAGACCATGAGACACCTACCCAGCATAGGCCTAGTATTGTTGAGAATGGGGAAAAGCAAGGTTTTTGTGTATCGGTAGATATTGAGATATCCAAGGGTACACCCCCAATGTGTGCCTAATTTCTCTCCATGCTATCAGTGTATCTCATATTAGCAGATTATGTTTTAGAAGGGGAGGTAGCGAGTTAACATTACAATGTAGCAAAGCCTATAGGCTGAATGGGTGTACCATGTCTCTTTCTATGCTGTAGTTTGAATATCTGGATGCCTGGACCAGCCAATCCAGACACACCCTTAACAGACATGAAAGATTATATACTCTGACATTTGGTAATCCCGATCCCCCCTTGCTCCTAGGGAGATGCAGTTTGTGAAGGGCTACCCAGGAACGGAGGCCCGTCCAGACAAAATTAGAAATCGCTTTGTTTAATTTAAGAATGCCAGCATGGCGTAACAAAAGCGGAATTGTTTGAAGAAGGTAGAGGAGCTTAGGAAGGCTGACCATTTTGAATAAATGCGATCTCCCCAGGAGCGTTATTGGTAGCGTTCTCTACATGTCTAGTTCTCCTATAATTTTATTTATGACTGGGTAAAGTTTAACTGGTAAATGGATGATGGAAGTTTCCCTATTTTGATGCCCAAGTAGGTTATGTGATCTTTGGCAAGAGTGTAGATTGTGTTAAGCGTCCATGGGGGGGGGGGGTCAGGATTGTAGAGAGGTAAGATTTCTCTTTATGTTGATACGTAGGCCTGAGTATTCTTTAAATTCTGTGAAAACCTCAAAGATATGTGGCATGTCAGCGATGGGATTAGAAGTATAAATTAGAATACCATCTGCAAACAGGGCAATGCGAAGATCCTGTTGACTGATTTTGACACTGTGAATTTTGGAGTTAGAGATTAAGAAACATGTCGGGGGTTCCAAAGCTAGGTTAAAGAGGAGGGGGGACAGAGGGCAGCCCTGTCTAGTTCCCTTATGTAGGTGAATGGAATTAGAGATGCGGCCAGCAGCAATTACATTTGCCGTAGGCGCAGTGTACATGGCTGCAATCAAGTGTGAGAAGGGACCGGAGAAGCCAAATTTGTTAAGTACCATGTGTAGCCAGGAAAAATTGATATTGTCAAAAGCCTTTTCTGCATCTTACAAAATTATGGCTATGTCTTTACTCAGGTTAAGTTTTGCATGTTCTAATACCACCAGGACTTTCCAAATGTTGGATGCCACAGACCGACCTTGTGTAAAACCCGCTTGCGTGGGGTGGATGAGCAAGGGCATTATGCGGGCCAGCCTATTAGTTATAATCTTGGATAAAATTTTAGCATCTAAATTTTCATTATTAGTTTTATGTGGGCTTGAAAGCCGGTTGGTAGATAGGCACCCCCCGATTGTATGGTTTGATATATTGATAAGAGAGTTGGTTAGATGAGCTTATCTGTCAGTTTAGAGAATTCCGATGTGAATCCATCTGGGCCCAGCACCTTGCTGCCTGCCAAAGAGGTAATTGCAGTATGAATGTCTTTTGAAGTAATGGGAGCATTAAGAAGCACCAAGGCAGCTCGGTCCATCCGAGGGAGAGAGAGACGATCAAGAAAAGAGCTTGCTGATTGTGGGTCTATCAGGTCGGGGCCATATAACTGAGCATAAAACTGTTCTAAATTTCTGATTATCCCTTCCGGTATGTTGTGAACAGAGCCAGTTGGATCCTTAAGGGAAGCAAAGTGCGCGAGCGAAAAGGGTTTTTGCATAGTCGGGCTAGTAGTTTTCCTGGCTTATTTCTAAATTTATGGTATTGAAGGTCCGGATATGATTGGTAAGTGATTTCCAGGGCTTTGGACAAATGATCAAATAGGCTTTTGGCTTCCAACCAGACTTTGCAATTTTCGTGGGTATTCCTATCTGCTAAGTTGGCCTGAGCGATCCTCAGGCTGTCACTTGCCACTCGAAAGTTGCATGAGAGATGTTTCTTATAAGAAGCTGCAAAGGCAATTATTTTACCCCGCAACACTGCTTTGCCAGTTTCCCAAAATAGGTTGGGGTTAGACTTCTGGGCATCATTGGTAGCAGCAAAATCTTGCCAGGTGTCCGTGAGCACCTGAAGGAGTTCCTGGTTGTTTGCTAGGCAGGAAGGGAAACACCATGTTTTAGGGGACTGGTCAGATTTCATGTAGGCTAAGTGTATAGATATTGGAGCATGATCCAAAATAGCTATGTCGTGTATTGCTGAACTATTAACGGAGTTGAGTATAGTAGCATTACAAAAGAGATAGTCTATTCCCGAAAGAGTTTGGTGAACCGGGGAATAAAAAGTATACTCTTTACCGTCTGGATGGGATAACATTCAGATGTCAGTCAGTTGTAACGCCTCCTTACAGTGAGAAAGCAAGGAGGTATTGGGCAAGTGACCTATGGAATCTGTAGTGAATTTGTGTACAGCTGCTTGTCTGTCCTCCCTCCTGTTCATGAGGGAATTAAAATCACCACCCAAGACAAGAGGGAAATGTAAAAATATGGATACCTTGGATGACACCAGTTGAAAAAATGGCTTAGTGGGCGAGCTGGGGGCGTAAATAGTTGCAAGAACTAGTGTGCTGTGGCCTGTAAGATGATCATATGGCCGCCTTCATTGGTTTCTGTAGTTATAACATCTGCTATTAGACATTTGCTAATAAGAATCATTACCCCTGCTTTACCTCTTACTGAGGGGGAGCCGTGAACCTGACCCACCCAAAGTTTTTTCTTGCGGGCAAAATCATCCTGGATTAGGTGTGTTTCTGGCAAAGGCACTATATATGTTTTAAGCCTCTTCAGTTGGTGAAGTATCACCATTCATTTATGGGGGGATCTCAAGCCCTTCACATTCCAAGAAGTTATCCGTACCATTAAGTCAAGTCATATACAGAGCTTTTAAAACTGTAGCATAATGCTAAACTTGTCATCTCTGCCCTTTTCCGCCTCCAACCTGTAGCCTTTGGGGGGCTAGTAGTGGTTTGTTAGGTGAAAGAAATATTTCCATTTTAAAACAAGATGAGGAAGAGGGGGGGTGGGTGAAGAGGGCAGATAGAAAAAGTAGAGTCCCAACAGGGGCGCAAAAGAATATTAACATAAAAGAAAATCCATTGTAGTATCATGGACTTCACATTTTTCCACATGTAACACTTATTCTCAATCGGCATTACCGGCTTGCCTAGCTGATGAAGCATTGCTGTGAGAATGGGCAGGAGAAGCCGGTCATAATCGGGGGCCTGCTAACCCCATAGAGGGGGAGAAGAGGGTACCAGCTAAAACTTGCCAGGCGATGCTGGATGAGCTAGGATGAAATTATAATGAGAGGATTGTACAGACCATCCATCCCATCTATCAACGTTTTATCATCAGAACAACCAACAAAGGTCATAAATGTATACCGAGCTATCAAATACTCACATAACACTGATGCATTTGGATTGCCTTAATTCAGCAATATAGAGTACTTGGAAGAGAGACTAGAGGATTATACATTGCTATAAAGTAAGGGTGAGAGTTATGGCGGCCTGAGATTCCCTGAGGTGCATGTTGTACTTTGGTATTTTGGTGTGTTCTTGCGTGGTCTGCGTTGATCTCTGGGTTCCGGGGTATGAAGAGTGTTTGGCGTGTTCCTCGCGTCAGAGGTGACATGTAGATGAGTTTGCATGTACTCCAATACTTCTTCTGGGTGGACAAAAAATTTTTTGCTCTCCTGAAGGTGTCAATAACTTCAATGTGGAGGAATAGGCTAGAGTAAATTTTATACTGTGTTGGTGGAGAGTTGGGAAGATTGATTGAAAAGCCTTACATTTTCGCAAGACGTCTTGTGAATAGTCCGCAAAGAGTAATAATTTGCATCCATCAATTTGAAGTGAGTGGGAATTGTGAAAAGACATGAGGAGAGCCACTCTATCTGCATAATTGAGATTGTAAGGGACCGCCCGGCGGTACCACTAGCACTCCACTGAATAGGCGTCCCCAGCGCACGGAGTCTAAGTCCCAGGGTGCTTGTTCACCAGGGCCCCTGATGGTGGGGATGGACTTGGAGCCCCCCGAGACCAGGTCGTGGCTACTGGGTGCGTCCGTCAGTGGTAGTGGTATGCGCCAAGGGCTCCCACGGGAAAGAGTATGATATGAGGAGGTCAGAAGACCCCACTGCGAGGGATGGGCGGATGGATGGATGAGCAAGGTCAGACGGGCCGGGTCGGTAACAGAGAGGACGGTAAGGTACAAGGCAGCGGGCAGAGAATGGTCGGGTCACACACCAGGTCAGCAACAGCAGGTCAAATCTAATAGGGGGCATCCAGGAGAGAGGTCAGGCAAAGCAAGGGTCAGGATAGGAGAAAACAGCAAGGTCAGGTACAATCCGGGTCAATAACTTACAGGGTACAGGTTCGCAGAATCACAGGATGCAGGAAAGACCAGAAGGCACTGAATGACAGCTCAGGGCAATTTAAATATCCCGCCCTGCACTGCCATTGGTGCCCAGCGGGCGGCCGCGGCTTCCACTGCGCATGCACGAACTCGAACGCCGCGGCCGGCCCGGACCTAGTTCCCGTGTCCCTGCACAGGGCGGTGCACTGCGCCTGCGCTGGGATTATCGCGGCGGGGATCGAGGAGATCCCTGACATTGCCCCCCCCCCTACTGGCAACCTCCGGATGCCCACCCGATCTCTCCACCACGGGTGATCGCGAAAAAACCTCCGGACAAGTCTGGGTGCATGGACATTATGGGCTGGTTCCCAAGAATTGTCCTCAGGGCCATAGCCCTTCCATTTGATAAGGAATTGGGTCTGGCCCCCCCTCCTTCGGCTCTTCAGGATTGTTTCTACCTCAAATTCTTCTTCTCCCTCAACCGTTATGGCCTCCGGGGGTCTAGATTCTCGGACAGGGAAGGCATCTGGGATCACTGGCTTCAGCAGGGACACATGGAAGACTGGGTGGATCTTGAGTGTGTCAGGAAGGACGAGTTCGTAGGCCACTTCGTTGACCATCCGTTTAATGCAAAAAGGGCCTATAAATTTGGGTCCCAATTTCTTCGACGGGCAAAGCATCTTTAAGTTGGATGTCGCTAGCCAAACCTTCTCCCCAGGCCGCAACACCAGATCTCCCCTCCATTTCCTGTTGAATGCCTTCCTGTAGTCTTCCTGGGCCCGACTGATGGCCTCTTGAAGTTTCTTATTGTTCGCGGAGAAAAATGTTACCACATCTTGCGTTGCTGGCACTGGGCATTCCGAGACCAAATCCGGGAGGAAGACGGGGTAAAAACCATAGTTGGCAAAGAACAGGGACTGTCCCGTCGCTGAATGGCAAGCGTTGTTGTACGCGAATTCCGCTAGGGGTAGAAGTGGCATCCAGTCATCTTGAGTAAACGATGTGTAGCATCGTAAGTATTGCTCCAGGGTCTGATTGGTCCTTTCGGTTTGTCCTTTAGTTTGAGGGTGGAACGCAGAGGAGAGGGACAATTTGATGTCCAGGGCTTTGCACAGTGCTCTCCAAAATCTTGAAGTAAACTGGACCCCCCGGTCCGAGACAATGTCTTCGGGGACCCCATGCAGCCTTACCACCTCACGAATGAAGACTCGTGCAGTCTCGGCTGCCGAGGGGGTTTTCTTCAATGGGATGAAGTGGGCCATCTTGGATAAGTGGTCCACTACCACCAGGATTGCCGTGTGGTCTAGCGATGGCGGAAGCTCGTCTATAAAGTCTAACGAGATCTTTTGCCAAGGTCGTTCAGGAATCAGTAAGGGTCGCAGCAGACCCCAAACTTTGTTCCTTGATGGCTTGTTCTTCTGGCAGGTGATACAGGACCTTACATAGCCCTTACAATCTTTAGCCATGTCCGGCCACCAGAAGGAGCGTCGGAGGAGTTCCAGGGTCTTTTCTGGGCCAAAGTGCCCCACCATCGGGTGGTCATGGCAATGGGTTCGGGCTTCCTCTGGCACCACAATCCGATCTTCCCTCCATAGGAGTCCCCCCTTGTTCTGGAGGGGCCCTCCGACTGGGGTAGAGACGGTTGTGGATGCCTCCATTATCTTGGAACGAAGGTCCGACTGAAGGGCCAAGAAGTTACCCGAGGACAGGATGGTGTCGGGCACTGGGATCTCCTTGGCGTCCTCGTACATACGTGATAACGCATCTGGCTTAGTGTTCTTTGATCCAGGCCGGTACGTAATGTGGAAGTTAAATCTTCAAAAGAATAGTGCCCATCTTGCCTGTCGCAGGCGTAGACGCTTGGCGGTTCTCAGATATTCCAGGTTTTTGTGGTTAGTAAATATCAAGATGGGGTGCACAGCGCCTTCCAGCAGGTACCTCCATTCCTCTAACGCCGTTTTGATCGCCAGTAGTTCTCGATCACCGATATCATAATTCTTCTCCGCTGGGGTAAGCTTCCGTGAGAAGAATGCTACAGGATGGAGAAATTCCTTGGTGCCTTTCCGCTGGGAGAGGATGGAACCTACTGCATTGTCCGATGCATCCACCTCCAAGATGTAGGGCAGGGCGGCGTCTGGGTGACCCAAAATGGGTGCCGAGGTGAACAGCTTCTTCAAGGCTTCAAAAGCTTCCTGAGCCTCTGGTGTACATCTGAACCGGGTTCCCAGCTTGGTTAGCTGAGTAATGGGGAGACCAGACCCGAGAAGTTCTTGATGAACTTCCGGTAAAAATTTGCAAAACCGATAAATCGTTGGACGCCTTTCCTGTCCGTGGGTTCAGGCCAATCCAGTATTGCGGCGACTTTCTGAGGGTCCATCGCGACCCCCGCGGTGGAGATAATCAGGCCCAAGAAAGTAATGCTGGATTGTTCGAAGCAACATTTCTCTGCCTTGGCGTACAACCCATGCTGCCGCAGTCGCTCCGATACCCTTGCTACATGTATTCTGTGTTCCCCCAAAGAAGGGGAGAAAATCAAAATGTCGTCTAAATAGACGATAACAAAGACATCCAGGAAGTCCCTAAAAATATCATTCACAAAGTGTTGGAAAGTGGCCGGAGCATTGCACAACCCGAACGGCATGACCAAATATTCAAAGTGGCCGAAGCGGGTGCGGAATGCCGTCTTCCACTCGTCCCCCTCCCTTATGCGAACCAAGTTGTATGCTCCCCTCAAATCCAGCTTTGTAAAAACCACTGCTGCTTTTAAACTTTGGAATAACTCCGGTACTAACGGCAGTGGGTAACGGTTCTTTATCGTGACCCTGTTCAACTCCTGGTAATCGATACACGGCCTTAAGGTTTTGTCCTTCTTTTCAACAAAGAAAATTCCCGCCCCCGCCAGTGAAGTGGAAGGGCGGATGAACCCCTTCTGGAGGCTGTCCTCGATATATTCCTTCAGGGCCCCCAATTCGAGCTTCGAAAGGGGGAAGATTCGCCCAAAACGAATTTCTGAGCCGGGTAACAGGTCAACGGGACATTCATATGGACGGTGGGGGGGTAGAGTATCGGCTCCCCGTTTGCTGAACACATCCAGAAACTCATGGTAGGCTGCAGGGATTACTTGTTTTAATTTGGCATCCCCCTCAGAGCACAGGAGGATTTGGGGGACCCCCGGGCCCAAAGTGCGGCAGTATACCCGACAGTATGGGGAAGGGAACGAGATTACTCCGGTCTCCCAGTCAATTTGGGGGTTATGGGCCCGTAACCATGGGAGCCCCAAAATGACTGGGAAAAGGGGTGAAGCTATAGCATCCAGGCGGAGGAGTTCCTGGTGCTGGCCGGCAATGACAGTGGCGATGGAAGGGGTTTCCTGGTTCACTACCCCCGATTTTATCTGGGAACCGTCGGCCAAATAAATATTGAACCCCTTCTGTTTTAATTGGAGGGGAATACCCTGCTGGTGAGCAAAATTAATGTCCAAGAAGCAGCTGCATGCCCCCAAATCAATTATGGCCGACACTTCCACGGTCCTTTCTGGAAGCTGAAAGGAAAGGGGCACAGCTAAGTATTGGGATGGACTAACATTGCCAATGGACAAGGAAGAAGAGGTGCACTTACTCAGTTTCTGCGGGCAGGATCGTACCATATGACCAGCTTCACCACAGTAGAGGCACAGGTTCTGGGATCGTCTGCGCTGGTGTTCCTCTGGAGATAGTTTAGGCCGTGCCAGGCCGAGTTGCACGGGTTCAGGGATATCTCCAGGTGGCCGGTTCTGGATGTTTGGCCTAGTTGCTTGGCTGGGACCTTAAAATGACCCCCAGGGATTTCCATGACCCTGACCGGACCTCTCAAACCTGCGTTCCCGCAGTCTACGGTCAATCTTAATGGTCAGCTCAATTAAGTCCTCTAAAGTCTCAGGCACCTCCACCCGGGCGAGCTCATCTTTCAGGCCTTCTGATAGGCCTATACGGAACTGATGCAGGAGTGCAAACTCGTTCCAGCGTGTGTCCCCCATCCAGCGCCTAAACTCAGACGCGTACTCCTCCGCCGCTTGACGGCCTTGCTGGAGCGTGTACAAAGTAGCTTCAGCAGAAGCTGCCCGCTGTGGGTCATCGTATAGGATGGCCATTGCGTCAAAAAAATTGTCAACCGAACTAAGGTGAGGGTCATTTTTTCCCCGCAGTCGGTGGGCCCAGTCTTGGGGTTCACCCTGCAGGAGGGAGATGACGAACCCCACCTTCACGGATTCAGTCACAAAGGTCCGTGGTTGTAACTCAAAATAGAGAAGGCAGGACTCACGGAACGACCTGAAGCGTGTGTGGTCCCCGTGGAAACGTTCTGGTAAGGGTACTCGGGGTTCGGCCGCCGGGAGTGGTGCGGAAGCCCCAGAATCCGGCACAGGGCTGCTACGGCCGGGGGTGCGGGGACCGCGGCCTGTGGGGTAGGAACGGATATAGTGCAGGTCTGGAACTGATTCGCAATCTGCAGACATCTGTCCTGCAGGGCCGATACGGCCTGTGTCAAATTAGATAGGTGCCTGCAGATCTCCTCAAGCGGAGAGGGCCCTCCTCTAGACTCAGTCATGGCCTTCTGGTACCGTAAGGGACCGCCCGGCAGTACCACTAGCACTCCACTGAAATAGGCGTCCCCAGCGCACGGAGTCTAAGTCCCAGGGTGCTTGTTCACCAGGGCCCCTGATGGTGGGGATGGACTTGGAGCCCCCCGAGACCAGGTCGTGGCTACTGGGTGCGTCCGTCAGTGATAGTGGTATGCGCCAAGGGCTCCCACGGGAAAGAGTCTGATATGAGGAGGTCAGAAGACCCCACTGCGAGGGATGGGAGGATGGATGGATGAGCAAGGTCAGACGGGCCGGGTCGGTAACAGAGAGGACGGTAAGGTACAAGGCAGCGGGCAGAAAATGGTCGGGTCACACGCCAGGTCAGCAACAGCAGGTCAAATCTAATAGGGGGCATCCAGGAGAGAGGTCAGGCAAAGCAAGGGTCAGGATAGGAGAAAACAGCAAGGTCAGGTACAATCCGGGTCAATAACTTACAGGGTACAGGTTCGCAGAATCACAGGATGCAGGAAAGACCAGAAGGCACTGAATGACAGCTCAGGGCCATTTAAATATCCCGCCCTGCGCTGCCATTGGTGCCCAGCGGGTGGCCGCGGCTTCTACTGCGCATGCGCGAACTCAAACACCGCGGCCGGCCCGGACCTAGTGCCCGTGTCCCTGCACAGGACGGTGCACTGCGCCTGCGCCGGGACCATCGCGGCGGGGATCGAGGAGATCCCTGACAGAGATATTTAGCTCTTAGCTATTACCGACTTCGGTGAGCGTCTGTCGTTAGATGGAGAACCCAGGTGATGAGCCCTTTCAACTATGCAAGGCGTAGTGAGGCCTAATGCAGCCAGGATGCGTGCTGAGCAGAGATCCATCAATGAGCCAGAATTATACGACTCAGGAAGGCCAACAATTCTCAGGTTAATCCTGCGTGAGCGATTTTCTAAATCATCTATCTTTTCTAGGATGTACTGCTGTGTGCGTGCCAATTGCAGGGCTCCGGCATGGGACGTGTGGGCCTCATCCGGTGTTCGGCCTCTGACAAGTGTCTGGTATGATCCCCCAGCTCCTTCTTTATTTAGTCAATACCTGAAGATACCGCCCGGTCTACTGCTGCTGTAAGGGTGGGTGAGAGAAGCATGGCCACTACCTGCGCAATGTGATCATACTGGTCTTATGGCAATCGCAGGATTCTGATCCCAGCTGGAGCGCCTGTGTAGCAGTGCATGTCTCCATGCTGTCGGCCATCTTGGCTGCAGCAGAGTGAGAGCCGCACGTGTCAGGTCCTTGAGGGTGTGGGGAGGAGGTACCACTCCATATGTGGCAGGGTGGAGGAGATAGGGGGGGTGTCCAGAGGGGTGGTGACGGGTGTCACAGGAGAGTGGAGCCGGCTTTATATGCCGTGGATGCCAGAGCTACCGAATCTTTCTCCCTTACATGTGGCGCCAGAACCGGAAGTATACAATGTTATTTTTAACAGTATTAGGTATTACATGGTGCAATAAGTGTTGTTTTTGGGACTTTAAGCCTGCTATTTTTCACGGTTTAAAACAACATTTTCAGAGTAACATATACAACTTGCCAACCTGTTAACAGCTGCCCTTCCATTCCATTATCCTTGGCTTAATGGAGAGTTCCTCATCTTTACCAAACTTGCACTATATTGACAAAAGTATTGGGATGCCTGCCTTTACACGCACATGAATTTTAATAGCATCCCAGTCTTAGTCTTAGTCCGTAAGGTTCAATATTGAGTTGGCCCACCCTTTTCAGCTATAACAACTTCAATTCTTCTGGGAAGGCTGTCCACAAGGTTTAGGAATGTGTCTATGGGAATGTTTGACCAATCTTCCAGAAGCACATTTGTGAGATCAGGCACTGATCACCAAGTGCAATGCAAAGCTTCAGGTGCAGTGGTGTAAAGCACGCCACCACTGGACTCTAGAGCAGTGAAGACATGTTCTCTGGAGTGATGAATCATGCTTCTCTGGCTGACAATCTGATGGACGTGTCTGGGTTTGGTGGTTGCCAAGATAACGGAACGTGTCTTACTGCATTGTGCCAAGTGTAAAGTTTGGTGGAGGGGGGATTATGGTGTGGGGTTGTTTTTCAAGGGCTGGGCTTGGCCCCTTGGTTCCAGCGAAGCGAAGGCACCAGCATACCAAGATATTTTGGACAATTTTATGCTCCCAACTTTGTGGGAACAGTTTGGGGATGGCCCCTTCCTGTTCCAACAGAACTGCACATCAGTGCACAAAGAAAGGTCCATAAAGACATAGATGAGCGAGTTTGGGGTGGAGGAACTTGACTGGCCTGCACAATGTCCTGACTTCAACCAGACAGAATACCTTTGGGATGAATAAGAGCAGAGGCTGAGAGCCAGGCCTTCTCATCTTACATTAGTGCCTGACCTCACAAATGCACTTTTGGAAGAATGGTCAAACATTCCCATAGACACACTCCTAAACCTTGTGGACAGCCTTCCTAGAAGAGTTGAAGCTGTTATAGCTGCAAAGGGTGGGCCAACTCAATATTGAACACTAAGACTTTGATGCCATTAAAGGTCATGTGAGTGTAAAGACGGGTGCCCCAATAGATTTGGCAATTTAGTGTGTCTCCATTGCACACCAGACTAAAGTCCCCTGTGCCGTTTTTTTTATATGGTTTTATGACACACATACATGGTGAGTTCCTATTAGCAATTTTGTAACACATTTATAATTTATGGGTTTTTTCAGGTGGATGGATAAAAATAGGGGATAAGTGGGAGCGCTGCACTGTATAAGGTGAATTGTATTAGATTTAAAACAATATTAAACCCAAAAGCAAACATTTATTATATTTCAGCTCTTCAAGCCCATCTCAATGCCCGCACTCAGTTCCCTTATTTCCACTCCACCTCTCTGTCCACTACTCATATACCCCCTTTTTTTCCTCCTCTACCCCCTTCTCTCCTCACCCAAACTCTCTCCCACCCAAATTCCCAATCCCCTTACTTCCCCCTCTTCTCAATACCTTTCCCCTCATATACTTTCTCTACACGTTCCCTATTTTCCACATTGTTTTTAACTATTTTATGTTCAATAATTTTTATTGAAGGGGTTTTGACAAAACTGGATAAATCAATACGGTTCATAGTAGGTATAACAATACATATTATGTTGTCGTAAGAACCTCACCATTTGGCTGAGGATTGTATATACGAATGCTGCATAGACATGAGAGGTACATTATGTTGGGTTCAAACCGTGTTGAGGTGGAGGTGGTTAGGTTATCAGGGGGGGGGGTAGAGGATTGGAGTGCATAGAATAATGGGGGGGAGAAGGGAGAGGGGGGGGGGGGGAATAGTGCACCAGTCTGGAGATAGAGGTTCAAGGGTAAGGGATTGGTTTATCAGGATTTTACAGAACAATTTGGATTTTTTAGCCAACGAGACCATTGAGATTTGAATGAGTGGTATGTGGAGTTATTCAGAGATGATATTTTTTCCATATCACATTGGAAGTTGAGTTCTTTTAATAGTCAGTTGAGAGAGAGAGTGTTGGTATTATTCTATAGTTTAGTGATATTAATTTTAGCAGCTGCTAAAATTTGAATAATAATGGTACGAGATTCTTTTGGGAAGTCCGCTATTCCAATGTGGAGAAGGGCTAGGGCAGGGTTTGGAGCTACAGAAGTTTCTGTGAGAGTTGAGATCAAGCGAAAGACCTTATTCCAATAGGATCTGAGTGATTTACACATCTATAGTATGTGGAATGTGGATCCTATTTCTTCACAGAGTCTCCAGCAAGCATGGGATTGCTCTGGGTAGTATAGTGTGAGTTTGGTGGGTGTTAAGTACCATTGGTGTAAGATTTTCAGATATGATTCCCAATGAGCACTACATCTAGATGCTTTGTAGGTAATTTTAAAGATTTTTTCCCAATTTGGTGACGTTATTGGCAGTGAGAGAATTTTCTCCCAGTTGGTTAAAGAAGTAGTTTGAAGGGTAAATTGTGTATTTGTTATGTGCATGTAGAAGGTTGAAATACCTTTTTTTGGGTATTTTGCTTTGTTGAAAAAGTTGTATGCGGTAGTGGGGATTTTTGAAAGAAACAGGTTTTTTACTGTTTGCAAAGAGTGAGATATTCTCAAGTAGGTGAAGTATTCGGTGTTGGGAAAGTTAAATTTTTTTTGGAGAGTCGAGAAGTGATCTAGTTTATGGTCTGTGTATAGGTCTTGTATATGTGCTATACCACATTTGTCCCACTGGTGAAGGTTTAGGGAAGGTGTATTGAGGTGTATCATATTAAGTGGGGTAGGTACCAGTTGGGTTTCCAGAGAGTTAGATGATTGTAGATCATACCAGGCATGAAGGTAGGCCTGCACGGGTTTTTAAATATGGATTTGGATTGAGGTAATTGTGGAAGGAGGAGTATATTATGTGGGACGAGAGGGAAGAAAGGAAGTGTTTCCATGGTAGACCAAGATTTTTCTTTAGTTGGATGCCACCAAAAATAGAGTTGGTCGAGAAGGGAGGCATTGTAATAGGATTTTAGATGTGGGAGACCTGCTCCTC
Organism: Staurois parvus; assembly: GCF_062004578.1. Classification (NCBI taxonomy): domain Eukaryota; kingdom Metazoa; phylum Chordata; class Amphibia; order Anura; family Ranidae; genus Staurois; species Staurois parvus. The sequence goes on from NW_028318013.1 coordinate 10,509,030, forward strand.
CTCTGGATGTAGGGCTTATTAGGAGATTTGTGGTGCATCTAGGTTTCTTGGAGTTCCAGAGAAATTTGGTAAAGGTAGCTTGTAGTTTAGAGAAGAAAGCATTGGGAATGGGTATGGGTAGTGTGCGGAATATGTAGAGGATTTTGGGTAATATATACATTTTTAGGGTTGTTACTCATCCTAATTTGGATAGCGTTGTTGTGCGGAATTAAAGAGCTCCTTTGGAATGTTATCGAGCAGAGATTTGTGATTTGTGGAGTATAATTGATCTGTTGTAGCAGTGATTTTGATTCCTAGATAAGGGATATGGTGTTGTTCCCACGAGAAAGGGAATTTTTTGGCAAGTATTGTTTGAGTCCGGATCGGTATATGAAGGTTTAGGATGGAGGATTTGGTTTCATTGAGTTTATAGTAGGACACTTCCGAATAGTATTGGAGATGTGCGCGGATTGCCTGTAGCGATTTGTGTGGGTTAGTTATCACTAGTAAAATATCATCTGCGAATAGGCTGATTTTATGTTCTGTTTTCAAATGGGTGAATCCTGTAAATGTGGCGTCATCTCTAAGTATTGAGGCTGATGGTTCAATAATAGAATGAATATTATGGGGGATAAGGGATATCCCTGTCTCGTGCCGTTTGAGATGTTGAATGAGTCTGAGAGTGTGCCATCCGTTAGAACTCTGGCTGATGGGTTGGAGTATAGGGAGAGAATCGCTGAGAGCATCCATCCTGTGATACCAAATTTTTGTAGTGTTTGTTGCATAAAGTGCCAGTGTATGCGGTCAAATGCTTTTTCTGCATCTAGGGATAGTAGTAGGGAGGGTTGTTTGGTGGTTTCTAAGTTATGAATAAGAGATATGAGTCTTCTAGTTGCATCTGGGGCTTGGCATCCAGGGATAAATCCTACTTGGTCGGGATGTATTAGAATGGGGAGGTATTGGAGGAGTCTTTGGGCTATTATTTTAGCATATAGTTTTATATCCATGTTAATTAACAAAATGGGTCTGTAGTTTTAAACAATTTTAGGGTCTTTACCAGGTTTAGGAATTGTAGTGATTATAGATTGTAACATTTCTTTGAGGAATTCTCCTATAGAGGCGGCGTGATTAAAGAGTTTGGACAGGTGTGGTGCAAGGGCAGGAGCAAAGATTTTGTAAAATTCGTTAGTGAAACCATCATTTCCTGGGGATTTATTCTGGGGTAAGGTTTTGATGACTTTTTCTATCTCTGAAGGAGATATAGGTTTGGATATAGAAGTGAGTTGTGATGGAGTAAGTTGGGGGAGTTTCGCAGAGCTTAGAAATTTTTGAATGGAAGTGATCGTTGGTTGCGTTGTGTTTGGGTCAGTTTGGAGGTTGTAAAGATTTTGATAGTATGCTGCAAAGCATTAGCTATATCTTGTGGGTTTGTGAGAGAGGTATGGGTATTTGGGTGATGAATTGAGGAGATTTTAGATTTTAAGCGTCGTTGTTTGATTAATTTTGTTAAAAAAGAATTAGCTTTATTACCTAAGGAGTAGAATTTTGTTTTAGTTTTTTGTAGATTAAGGTCATATTTGTAGAGTAGAAGGGCTCGGAGTTTAGTTCTATCTGAGGCCAGGGATGTAGACGTGGAGGGATTTGAATTTTTTTTGTTAATTTCTTCTTTTAATTTTATGGAAGTCAGGAGTTGGTCAATTTGTTGGGTTCGCTGTTTAGAAATTCAGGAGTTTAATTGTATGAGGATACCTCTCATGTATACCTTGTACATGACAATGTACAATTGTTCTATAACAATGTTGTTATAGAAATATCAGGTGTATGATTGCATTAAACAAATATGTTATGTGTTTCTAGTAGATGGTTCTTATCATCAGGGTTGTTCAGTATTGCTGAGTTCAGTCTCCAGAGATGAGGAATTGGAGAATGTTGATTGCTGTCTAAGGTTATGCTGATTGGAGAGTGATCTGACCAAGTTATATTACCAATGTTGGAAGACGTTGTCAGTTAAAGAGTCTATTTATCCGTGATGAAGAAATCAATTCTGGAGTATGATAGAGTTGAAAGGGAGTAGTATGTGTAGTCCTTTTCCGTGTCATGCTGGCATCGCCAGATATCGTGGTTGTGTAAAAAGCAGTTGAAGTCATGTCTGGAGGGGCGTCTGTTGGTGGAGGAGTCCAGGAGTGGATTACCAATTACATTAAAGTCTCCACCCATAATAAGTCCTCCTTGCTTCTGTGAAAAGATAGTTGATTGGAGTTTTTTGTAAAATTGAATTTGATTGTTGTTGGGGCCGTATATATTGACCAGCGTGTAGGGGATGTTGTTGATTTTGCAGATCAGAATGTGATATCGACCTTGAGGGTCTGCTTTTTTCAGAGATGAGAAGAAATTGAACAGAATCTTTTATGGCTGTTATGACTCCATTTTTTTTTTGATTTGTTGTCATATATATATATGTGGGTATCCATGGATATGAAACTTAGAGGTCTTGGTTGATGCGAAGTAGGTTTCCTGTAGGAGGAGAACATCGGCTTGTAGAGAATGGGATTCTCTCTGGAGTAGCGATCTCTTGAAGGGAGAGTTGAGGCCATGTACATTGAGCGAGGATATCTTAATCATTTTGTAGGTTCTTATGTGCGTTACTTCAGTAGAAGAGTTGTTTTCGTCTTTGTTGGGAGAAGTTGAGAGGTCGTGATCGCGAACAAAGTTTTTTCATACATTGCGTGATGCGATTGTAGTTTGGTCGTTGGACTGAGTATTGTTTTCCTTGACGTGATGAGGATTTCATTTGAACGGAGGTGATGACCGGTCTACTGGTGGTACGGGAAAGGAGGGAGGTAAGGGTGGGTAAAAAAAACTTGCTGAAAATGCAAGTTATAGGAGTAGCGGATCTTGCTACTGTATAATCTGGGGGTGCAAACAGGTCTTGACCATAAATGGGGTCAAACCATAAAAACTTTTGTAACATAAGAGTATTCAATTAAGGGCCGTTCGCTAGCTTGAGGTGGCAAAAATATTGTGCCCAAGGCTTTTTGGTGTAGGTGGATTTATGGTGTAGAGATTTAGGACCATTCAGAGTCCATTTGTTGTGAATTAACTGCAGTGAGTTGTTGTGGTTCCGCAGGTATTATATTCCAGGTCTTGAGGAGGTCGATGCCCACTTCTAGGGTTTTGATTGCGTAAATTGTACAGTGATGTTTAACGGTCAGTTTAGTGGGGAAGCCCCATTGGTAGCCTATTCCGTGGTTCTGTAGCTCTTTGGTTATAGTAATCAGCTTTTTACAATTGAGTAGTGTGGCTTTTGACAAATCAGCAAATAGCTTGATATTTGCATGTGATGGCGGGAGTGGGGGTGAATTCCTAGCTGCTACCATTAATTTTTCTTTTATGTGGTAGAAATGGATGCGTGACAGAACATCTCTGGGGATTGCCGCTGGGAGGAACGAAGGTTTGGGCAACCTGTGAGCTTGATCCATTCTAATTGCTAATTCTATATCCGAGAGAGACTGAATGAGGTGTTTCATATATTGATAAATGTATGGGAGCAATGCGTCGTTAGTGATATTTTCAGGTATTCCTCTGAATTTAATGTTATTGCATCTGGATCGGTCTTCCAGGTCCGCTAATTTAAGGTTAATTTATTCGATTTCCGTATTATGGTCTGCGTGAGCATCGATCAAGTCGTTATGCACTACCACCATTTCTCCCAGTTTATTTTCAATGTGACGCAGTCGGTGGTCTTGCTGCTGTATCACATTTGAGATTTGGGAAATTGATGCTGCTAAGTCACTTTGTATAGTTTGACGGAGGCATAAAAGCATGTTCTTCATGCTTAGTTCGGTGATAGGTTGGTCAGCGGCCGGGAAGGCATCTATCAGTGATGGGGTAGCAGCTTGAGGTGTTAATAGTGTGAGGAGAGGTTGAGGCTGAGGCTGCATGTCAGTCAGGGCGTCTGAGTTCTAATCTAGGCCTGGACTTGGCTGGACTGCTGGTGGTGGGCGATAGAGGAGAAGAAGACTAACCCGGGTCCCCTGGGTAGAGGGGATTTTTGAGCCTGGGATCCATATGCTGGGCTTTGTGGTTCCCCTCTCATGAGTTTTCAAAAATATTTTGACAGGTGGTGTGGCCGTTTAACCTCCCTGGCGGTATGATTATGTCAGGAATTTTGTACCAAAAGCGGTACCATTTTTTTGCATGGAAATTTGGTGTTATGTATTGTAGGCCTGCAATTCTTAGTAATTACTTACTTAAACATTCCGGATATGATAAAACTTGAAACACGAAATCATAAATTATAATTTAATAAATAATTATAAAAAATAATAATATAATAATAATAAATTTAATTCAATAATATAATCAAACCAAAAACACTGAAATTTGAAATACAGAGGCAAATTCGCACATCGCTGAGCAAAGTCGCAAAATCGTTTTCAGTGTCTGATGACGAATTTCCCCACAAATCATTATCACTCAATTCTGCAAGTGGTTCTGATTTACTATCGCTGTTCTAAAACCGCTTTTGACGTAAAGGGATGCTTTTTGGCCGCCATGGACTTTTCTAAGTTTCCAGGCAGAAAGAACAGTCAAAATGCAGGCAGGGCACAGGACAAAGCAGTGGGGACAAAATGTATGTGAAATGCAGTGAAAAAGCAATGACAGCAAAAATGTCAATTTTAAAAATTTCAAATTTCCCGCCGGTTCCGCCGCCCGAACGTTCCGACGTCACAGGGACCGGAACATGGAAGCCAGATGCCGGCATCCGCCGGAGGAGATGGACGGGGACGCTGCAGGGGACCCATCGTGGGAGCGAAGGACAAGGTAAGTGCTGCAGGGACCCCCAGAGAACGCTGCATAGTAAGCCCGAGTGTAGCTCGGGGTTACCATTCTTGGTATAGAAATTCTACCCCGAGCTACACTCGGGAATACCGCCAAGGAGGTTAAGGAGCCGCCGGTGCCATCTTGGATGGGGGATGTGACAGCAGGGATGAAGTTGGTGAGCTTCCCTGGCTGTCCCGGAGCCTTTCTGCGGCGTGGCATGGGAGCGATTAGGTGCAGTCCTCCCTGAAGAACCGACAGAGCGATTTGTGAGCCTTGGGATCGGTAAGTGCCAATTTGACAGCTAGCAGGTGGACGGAGCTCCTGTCAGTGCACGTCCATCCCGGAGTAGGCCGTGCATGCGCCCTCCATTTTTAACAATTTTAAAGGATACGTTCATCTTTAAAAAATAAATAAATAAATGCACATATTTTTGCAGCTAAAAAAATGTGCATTTATTAACACAGCATTGCACCTGCAATCAGCAGATCACAGGTGCAATGTCAGGCTTCTGCAGACTCTCAGGATGGCTGTATGCCTGTACCTCCTAAGGGCAGGCAGTTACTTGAGAGCAAAAAATCAAACAACCAGAGCACTCACCAGTGCCCCTGCAGTTTTTTGAGAACTACAAGCCATCAGCCACAATGGCTGATGGTACTTGTAAGCTATTCATTCACAGGAATGAATGATGCAGCTGCATGGATGCTGTTTTTGAATTATGACAGTGGGTTTGGGGAGAAGATCCCCTGGCCATCGTCACAGGAAGGAGGGATCGTGGGTGTGGGGTGCAGATGCTGGAACATGGAGATGCCGGAACATGTTACATGTTCCACCCTAAAAATGGGTAGAACATGCAGCATGTTGCAAAGTTGAACTTATCCTTTAACAACATTTCTATTACCTACAGAACTTAAAAAGCTCTTGTTGTATTTGAGCTCTGGTTCTAGGCCAATCCCAACCACTCCAACCATTACAGCTCAGTCCCAGCCTTGTGCCCATCTTTCTAAATGCAAATACAAAACTTTTCTACCTCTACCAGTATGCTTACTTACAGTATTGATTGTGTTACCAATGTTCAATTCAATATCAGTTTTTTTTTTATTTTTTATTGACACATCCTAACATATGTCATGTCACAAATCAGTCTGCAGTTTTTTGTTTGTGTATTCTTAGCTCCTTGCTGCAGTGCTTTTCCTACCCTGATTCCTTTCACATGTGTGGTTTGTCTGTGCTCACCTATGGGCTTTACCTGCTATTCTCTGGGTTTTATTTCCTTTCCTTCTATCACTTCCTGGGCCACCTCCTAGTTTTCTTGTCTATACAAGACATGCTCAGTCTAGCCCACTTCGTCTGAGCAACTTCTTAGTTTTCTGAGCTCCCGTTTGTTGCTACTCTGGTATCCTGTGCCTGTCTATACATGTACCGTCCCCGGCTTCATCCAGCGACTGTGCTTGTTTTCTGCCTGTGCTGAACTTGGCTTGTCTACCGAATTTCCTTTTGTATTCTGCTCACGCGAGCGATCTCCGCATCGTCAGCTGGGCGTACATGGGGGCCACTACCTGGTTCCAAGCTAACTAAAAGTCCATCCCCACCATCAGGGGCCCTGGTTCAGAAGCAGGCTGGGGCTTAGACTCTGCACCCTAGGGAACCCCGAGTTGGCGATCTACAAGGGCTCACTAACACAGACGTGATCTATAACTTGTATTTTTACTGTACCCCATTTTTATTGTCATTTTCACATATCTTATAAGTGCTCTATATTTACTGTAATTTTAATATTTTCATGTATACTAACCCTGACAAAGGGGGAGGCATTACCCTCAAACACGTTGGTCCTACTCATCATCTGTGAACTGTGAAATCCAATAAACTTTTTTTTTTCTTTAAAATAATAACAACCTTCTATATAGAGTGCTCCTATATACCCATCCAATACAAATGTATCATTTGTAAAATAACTAATTTACCACCAGGGTTATTACAATGATCAGCTTTTATTTTTTTCATGTAAAACCTTTTTTTCAAAAGACTGCTGTACCAGTTGAGTAACTTCAGTGTGAACTGGAGTTTGGCTTCAATTTGTTTACTATTATCAGAAACAATTGAGTACTGTCCATGATACTTTTTATTTGTACTAACATACAATTTTTCAGGACAAGCTTTTGGGGTGTACCCCCTTCTTCAAGCTCCAAGTAGTACTAATGCACAAAGTTTACTATTATCTAAATCTGCTAGTACATCTAACTTTCCCCTCCCCCAGACTGACAATGGTGCTGTCTAAAGGTGCCAAGAGTAGGGGCACGCTAATACAGGATGTGTGCTACTGGCCAGATCACCAAGTAAAAACAAAGGGAAAAGCCTAAAAAAAGAAAAAATTTTGCCACTTTGATTGGTAAGCTGCAACATATTACATTTTTGGTGTGTGAACATATAAGGGTGCAGACTTGCTATAGTCCATCATTTTGGTCTTGGGGATTAGAGCTGGTAGGGTATGTTCTATGTTTGGAAAGACAGTGGGATTCCATACCTGGGCATTATGCTTTCTTCTAATGCCCTAATTAAAATAAACTACGGGTAAGAGGGGGGGAGGAGCCCAACTATGGGAGTACACGTGGATCTTATCTCCCCTCTCTCTCCTCTCTCCCTGTCTCCCTCACCCCCCCTGAATGATTATAACTTGGGTCTGCAGTGGGAGCTGGAGCCTGAGAAGAGACAAAGTAGCAAATACTTGTCGGGGAATTCCGAAGATCGACAGAAGCCACCCCCCCCATATGTGGATTAGTGAAAGTCTAATGGGTGAGTGAGAGTGGCAGAAGAAATGGAGTGTAATATATGTTATGTGTCAAAAGGAAAAATAAAGTAAATATGGACTGTTAAAGCAGTGGGGATTGCATACAGGGGTCACTACGGAGACTATAGAGGGTCTTATACTCTTATATTCAAACAAATAAAGAACATTAGCTCCTGCAGGGGGCCCACGAGGGAGATGGGGGGAAAGAAGAAGGAGATCTAAAAAGGAGGAGGAGATTATTAAACCAAATAGATATTTGAAATATAGCAATATGTTTCGCACAATTATCACAATGGGCGACTATTAATTCCCAGATCCCGTGGATCAGATTTGAATCTCAATCTATACGTCCGTTTTACTTACTGGCATATTGTGGTCCAAAATCCCCCCCCCCCCCGCTCGTTATGTATTCATAATTCCATTGTTGCCCAATCATTGATGCTTTGGTCCTGATATAAACTTAAATTGAATCTGGTCTCCTCTGTTTCTCCAGGTGCATCATTTTTTGGTGACCCGAATTTTATTACGGCATTTTCCTCTCCACAGGCGTTCCGTTGGTGCTACGATAAATCCTTTATCAGGGTATCTGTCTTTCAAAGAGGAAGATCTTATATCACCTTTGAGATGCTACGTATACTTTTTGATATCCCGCTTTGGGAATATCATCGTTATCGACAGATTAGACATTTTTTTAATTCACATTTTGGCCTTATACCTTCATCTCTGATTTCGTTCTTCGAACACATTAGCCGTGACTCTCCCAGGGGCAAGGGTCTTATTTCTGATTTATATCACCAATTCCTGGTTAGTTGCTTTCCCACACCCCCTCTATATAGACACAAATGGGAAGCTGATAGTGGTATCACCTTTTCGGATGAAGTTTGGGACTCCATGGTGGATAACATACGTAAGAGCTCTAGATCTCTCTCTGCCTGTGAGACAGCCCTCAAGGTATTAACCAAATGGTAATATACACCATCTAGACTACATGCCCTGTATCTAGGGACGTCCCACCTACGCTTCCGGGGCTGTGGCCTTGCTGGTACTCTGGTGCATACATTCTGGGTCTGCCCAGTCCTCTCCTTGGTGTGGTGCAAGATCTCTGAGGTAGCTTCTCCACTGGTAGGTGCCCTGGTGCATCTGACTATGCAGTCCTGCCTATTGGGAGCTCATATCCCGGGGGTTCAGACTGAGGTTATGAGGCTAATCCATACCCAGGGGCAGACTGACCATTTGGAAACTCGGGCACTGCCCGGGGGCCCGGGGTCAGTAGGGGACCCCATGAGATGCCCCTGGTACCTTTTTCATAGGCTTTTTTGATTTTGGACAAGGACACAGGGGCCCCATGATCCACTATTGCCTGGGGGCCCCATGAGTTGTCAGTCTGCCCCTGTCCATACCATTTGTATATCCACCCTATGGGCCACCGCCCTACACTGGAAATCTATCACAGTGCCATTGGCCTCTGTTCTACATAGATTTACTGCTGTGATGCTCATGGAAAGAATTCATTATACTTTACTGGACAAGATGCACTTATTTGATAGAAAATGGGAAATTTGGAGAACTCATAGACATTTACTACATGACTAAGGACAATCTTTATTTGGGGTGATTGACTTACTCTGTTGGTAGATGTATAACTCTACCTACCTCTTTATTTATATTGCTCATGTACTTAAACTCTATTCTCTCTTCTTCTCTTCTCTTCTCTTTTACTTTACTCTATATGATTGTGCCTTTTTGAAATGTACACTTCAGTTGTGCCTTGTTACTAAGGAAGAGATTTAGGATATTTAAAGAACTTCAGCATAGACTCTCATCAGTGGTATTTCTACAAGAGACACACCTAGTACAAGAAACAAATGTGAAGCTACAATCCAGATATTATCCAGAGTGATATTATGCAGATTTCCCAATTAAACGTGCAAAGGGAGTGGCAAAAGGATTTGCGAAAAACATAAGGTTTAAGCTGAATGAGAGATTGGTAGATCTGGAAGGGAGATTCCTGTTTGTGAAAGGAAAACTACAGGAAATAGAATGCACATTAGCAAACATTTATTGCCCAAATAAGAGCCCAGAGGTATTTTTAAAAAATATTCTGAGGAAATTAATGGATTTCAAAAAAAGTAATTTGATTGTGGCTAAAGATTTAAATTTTTGTATGGATCCACAAATGGATGTGGCCTCTCCGGTGCAGAGAGATACTAGTAGGTCTCTGAAAAACTTGAAAAAAAATGTTGTTATTTCTATGTCAACTTGTAGATATTTGTAGAATTAAGCATATGAAGGAAAGAGACTACACATTTTATTCTCATGCACACGAGATGTATTCAAGACTGGATTACATACTGTTGGACCATAGACTTATTGAGTCTCTGGTTAAAGTAAACATAGACGTTATGTCGATTTCTGATCATGCTCCTGTCACAATGCAATTACTATGGGGAAATGAGCAGAGGGGAGGAAAATTATGGAGGTTGAATGAGTCACTTCACCAGGATCAAGACGGATTGGAAAGTTAAGAAGAAAATAGAGCAATTTTTTTAAGAAAATGACTCTGAGGAAGTGTCGGTAGCTACGGTGTGGGAAGCACATAAGGTCTGTATCAGAGGAATTTTAATAGCAATAGGAGCAAAAAAGAGGAGGGAAAGAAGAGAAAAAAATAAACACACTTTTAAGTGAACTCTGTGACTTAGAGCTGACACATAAAAATAGAGTAACAAAAGAGATCACGCAGAAGATAATAAATAAAAGAGAAGAATTAAATCATTTCCTGGAAGAAGAGAAGAGGAGAGTTTTTAATAAAATGATAAGTGAGAGATATACATGGGGGTCCAGACCAGGAAAGTATTTAATGAGGGCTCATCTAGGAATTATATTGAGAAAATAAGAGAATTAGGTCACTCAACCAAAGATATAGTAAAAGTGTTTAAAGAATATTATAATAAGTTATATAATGTTAAGCCTCATGGTACCAAAGGAGAAGATGAAGTAAGAAAAACAGAAAGAAGACAGGCATATTTAAAAAAGGCAAGATTACCGAAATTAAGCGAAAAACAATTAAAATCTCTGGAAACAGCAATAACTCAGGAAGAAATACACCTAGCATTAAAAAGCACTGTAGCAGGGAAAAGTCTAGGACCCGATGGGTATACAGTGAGATATTATTAAAAATATGAAGAAATATTACTACCTTAACTGAGAATATATAAGAATGCTTTGGGAGGGGAGATGGAAATGAGGAGGGAATCACTGCAAGCTCATGTGGTCCTCATACGAAAGGAAGGCAAAGATGACACTCACTGTTCAAGCTATAGACCGATTTCCTTATTAAAAACAGATACTAAACTATATGCAAGTAGATTGAAGAACCTAATGCCGGCATGGATACATATAGATCAAGTAGGGTTTGTCCCAGGGAGTGTCAGGAATGGACTGGCCAGCAATGGTGGGACTCACCTGCCTTATGAGCTGCAGTATCAGGGCTGGCCAGCGGGTGCTCCCAGCAATCAGAGACTCAACCTTGCAGCCAGTCAAACACCTGGAACTGATTATACTGGTGTATTTAAGGGATGGCCAGACCTGCAGACTCTGCCTTGGTGTGTGTTTCTCCTGGGCCCTGTATCTTGTTCCTGCTCCCTGTTCCTGTTCCTGTCTGATTCGTTGCTGACCCTGCTCTGATCCCTGGCTTTGTCTGACCATTCTCCTGCTCCTGATCCCTGGCTTGTCTGACCATTCTCCTCTGCCTTACCCTCTGTACCACGCTGCCCGCTACCTGCTGAACCTGGCTTGTGACCCCGACCATTCTCCGCTTGCTCCCCCTGTACCTACCTGCCCGATTGATATTGACCCGGCCTGCCTGACGACGCTTGTATTGTATGTACTGTCATCTGTGGGTGGTTGGTTTGGTTTGTTTGCACTGTGTTATGTTTTAGTATTGCACTGCGTTTATGTTTGTATTGTTAGTGTTAATAAATTATATTGTTTATAACATATCTGAAGTCTGCGTTTCCCTGCGTCAGTCACACACCTCTGGTAATACCTGGGAGCCCTGACAGGGAGAGAGGGTAGAGACAATGGATTAAGATCCCTGTTCTCATACAAAAAAGTCGGAAAGAGAAAATCCCAGCGTTGATACTCGATTGATGCTGAAAAGGCATTTGACAGAGTAAATTGGGGATATATGTTAGATACCTTGGAAGTAATAGGCATGGGACCTAGAATGAGAGAATGGATAAGGAAATTATATAGCCAACCCTCAGCAGCAATAATGGTAAATGGAGAATTATCTGATTATATTGGGATGCAGAATGGAACAAGACAGGGATGCCCTCTGTCCCCATTGTTATACGTCCTATCTTTGGAATCTCTTTTGACTACCATTAGGAATAATATAGATATAAAAGGAATTTGGGTATAAGAAAATGAGCATAAGGTGGCAGTTTATACAGACGACAGGTTGTTCTATATAGGAAATCCAAGGATAACATTGCCAAATGTAATGAAATCTTTAAAAGAATACAGAGAGATGTCAAACTTAAAAATTAATCCAATTAAAACAGAGATCTTAAATATAAACCTTATAAATAGAGAGAAAAAAATGTTACAGGAGGAATTCCCTTTCGTCTGGAGGGAAAGAGAACTAAAATTTCTTGGTATAAAACTGACTGCATCTTTAAAGAATCTATATAGATTAACCACTTGCCGCCCTTCCACAGCATATATACGTGTGCAGGGCGGCACTGGGGAGCAAAAGCGCGTTTTAAAACGAGCTCTGCGCTTCCGGCGTTTTCGCCTACAGGGGGTGCGCGCTCCCGCCGACCCGCGGGTGACACCATTTGATCCCGGAGGGATCAATCATTCGATTTCAGCCAGTGATGTCTGGCTGAAATCAGATGATCGATCCCTGTCCTATCCTGTCCTGTGTTGACAGTTACACAGGACAGGATATGATGTCATTCTTCTCTGCCTGGACACATTCCGTTCCAGACAGAGAAGAAGACATACAAATTGTAAGTAAAACAGCACATACCCACAGTTAGAACACTCTAGGACACATTTAAACCCCTGATAGCCCCCCCCCCCCAGTTAACCCCTTCACTGCCCTGTCACCAGTGTCACTGATCAGTGAACCGATTTTTACTGATCACTGTATCAGTGTCTCTGGCGACTTCCGATAGTGTTAGCGCCCCTCCCAGATAGCGCCAGATTGCCCGCCAGTACACCAGTAATCCCGTTTAACCCCTTCATCGCCCCCCCCCCTAGTTAACCCCTTCACTGCCCTGTCACCAGTGTCATTGATTACAGTGAACAGATTTTTACTGATCACTGTATCAGTGTAGCTGGTGACTTCCGATACTGTTAGCGCCCCTCCCAGATAGCGCCAGTTTGCCCGCTAATGCACGGGATTTTTTTTAACAAAAACACGTAGCAGAATACATTTTGGCTTAAATTTATGACTAACTTTGAGTTTACGATATATTTTTTATAGCTGAAAGTAGAAAATATTGTTTTTTTTTTTCAAAATTTTTGTGTTTTTTTGTTTATAGTGCAAAAAAAAGGCCACAGGTGATCAAATACCACCAAAAGAAAGCTCTATTTGTGTAAAAAAAGGACGTAAATTTTGTTTGGGTACAGCATTGCATGACCGCGCAATTATCATTTGAATTAGTGCAGCGTTGTATAGCAAAAAAAGGCATAAATTACAGTATCTATACCATAGTTTGTAGACGCTATAACTTTCACACAAAGCAATCAATATACACTTATTGGGATTTTTTTTTACCAAAAACATTTAGCAGAATACATTTTGGCTTAAATTTATGACTAACTTTGAGTTTACGATATATTTTTTATAGCTGAAAGTAGAAAATATTGTTTTTTTTTTAATTTTTGTGTTTTTTTTTATTTATAGCGCAAAAAATAAAAAGCACACAGGTGATAAAATACCATCAAAAGAAAGCTCTATTTGTGTGAAAAAAAGGACGTAAATTTAGTTTGGGTACAGCATTGCATGACCGCGCAATTATCATTTGAATAAGTGCAGCGCCAAACAGAAAAAAAAGGCCTGGTCATTAAGGGGGGTAAATCCTCAGGAGCTCAAGTGGTTAAATTATATCCCACTACTAAATGAGATTAAGGATGAAAAAAGAAATTAGGATGGGGATCTCAGTCATGGATCGGTCGGATAAACCTGCTAAAAATGGTAATTGTTCCAAAAATTCTATACAAATTCCAAATGATGCCAATTAAACTCCCAGAGGTATATTTTAGAATAATTAAAAACATTTTAACAAGATTTATTTGGAGAAATAAGAAGCCTAGAATAAATTATGACATTTTAAGTAGAGATAAAGAGAAGGGTGGACTGGGGGTACCAGACCTGAAAAGATACCATAACTCAGTAATTTTGGCAAGAATTTTAGATTGGACACAATGCACATGGGAAAAGTTGGGTAAAAATGAGAAAATACACTAAGATATATGAATTTAGGTAGAATTATTTGGTTCCCTCCTCAATACTGAGGATTAACAGATAGCACAAGTTTGTTTTCACGTAATGTTTTAAGAGTTTGGGATGTTTTACACAAACAAAGGGGGTTGGAATTTAACTCACTGTTAATGCCTCTAGGATCCACAGAGTTTTTCCCTCCATGTAAAGAGAGTATCACAGGGAAGTGAATAAAGAAGAAAGATGTACAATTAAGAGATATAATGGTGGGAGAGGAAATATGTTCACTTAGCGAACTGGAAAGTACGAGGGAAATATCTATGAGAATGGATGAATGGCGCTTCTGTCAATTAAAACATTTTATAGGGAGTCTCCCAAAGCCATTAAGAAAAAAAGAGGATTGGAACCCCTTTGAGCATTTATTAGATACACGGGGAGATGGGAAGTACGGGATTTCTAAAATATATAAGATTCTCACAGGATTAATCACGGCTATAAGGCCACCATTTATAGAGAAATGGGAAAGGGATTTAGAAGTAATAATTGATGAGGGAAAACAAAAGAAAATGTATAGTTTAATTCACGGGAATGTAAATATGAAGGAAGTAGAAATTAATTACAAGTGCTTGATAAGATGGTATATTACACTGAATGTAGCACATAGAATAAGTGGAGACAATTTACCTTTATGCTGGCAAGGGTGTGGAGATAGAGGTACAATGTTTCACTTATGGTGGGAGTGTCACAAAATCCAAGAATACTGGGAAGGTATAGTACGCATAATTCAGGAAATAACAGAGGTCAATATCCCAAAGGACCCAGAGACTTGTCTTCTCTATGGTACTGAGTTCTCAGTAAAAAAATATTAAAAAACTGGATTATTGTATTATCTGAATGCAGCAAAGGGATTGATACCCAAGTTTTGGAGGGAAAAACAAGCACCGAAAATAAAGGATTGGGTAGAAAGGTACAAGAAGACGTATAGATCGGTGTAACTTTTCCATATGGAGGAAGATAAAATAGAGGTTTTCCGTACAAGGTGGGAAAAGTGGGTGGAATTTAAAAAGTCAAATTTATACCTAGAACATGTGAAATAGAGAAAAGAAGTCATAGGGGACAAATACAATATAATATCAGTATTATTCTAGGAACAGGATCTTTAGAATGAGGGGAAAAGTGCATAATCAAGGTGGGGTAGGGTGGAGAGGTGGGAACGGGGAGGGGTAAAAGGTTACCAAGATTAATGTTATATTTTGAGAATGTCAGACAAATTTGTGAAACTTATTTTGTCTGTTTAAAAAAAAAAAAAAGAGGTGCGCATGCGCGGCCGGCGGTACGAGACAGGTCTCCCTGAGGCTCCTCCGTGCCGCGGGTAAGACAGCCCCCCCGCCGCGCGATCCGGGCTCGCACTGCTTCACGAGCGGCCCCGATCTTCTATATAACCCCCCGGCCACCTGCAATAATGGTCAGGGGGGGTCATAAGCACCAGGTGGCACTGTCACACAAGCCCATAAAGGAGGCCCTAGCTCGAGCCTCATCCAAGATGGCCACCACGTCGGGGAACTACAATGCCCAGCCAGCATCCTCCAGGCTTGCAGTCCTACAGCCAGAGCAACCAAGCCAGCCATGCTCCTCGGAGGGTGAGTCTGCAGATGAATCTGAGACCCCCATGACTACCACGACGCCTGACCTTACTGCCTCTGACCTTCTGGCCCGCTTTGAAAAAATGTTGCACAAGGCCCTGAAACAGACCTCTGACGCATTACTGACCAGCTATCCAGGGAAATTCGCGAGCTGGGGCAACGCACTGCAGACCTGGAGCAGAGGGTGGATGACGTTGACGCAACACTTCAAAAGCAGGGGGACGAAATTGACCTGCTGCGAGACGAAAACCTTACACTTCAGACGCGTCTAGAGGACTTTGAGAACCGGGCCAGACGCTCCAATGTACGTATTCGCGGCCTCCCTGAGTCGATCATTGATGTCCACTCTACAGTTACTGCGCTTTTCCAAGAGCTCGCCCCTGCTATTCCAATAGAACGCCTTGAGATGGACAGGGTTCACAGGGCACTAGCTCCTAAACGCACTGATGGCCCGCCGCGAGATATCATAGCTAAACTCCATTTTTTCCGCACAAGAGAGCAACTACTTCAAGCCG
Organism: Staurois parvus; assembly: GCF_062004578.1. Classification (NCBI taxonomy): domain Eukaryota; kingdom Metazoa; phylum Chordata; class Amphibia; order Anura; family Ranidae; genus Staurois; species Staurois parvus. The sequence goes on from NW_028318013.1 coordinate 10,525,233, forward strand.
CCCGCAATTCGGAGTCCCTCCTGTTTCAAGGTCATGCCTATCAACTATTTCAGGACCTCTGCCCCACTACTATCACCAAGCGCAGAGCCATGAAACCGCACCTGCAAGTGCTTCAGCAGCATAATATACCATATAAATGGTGCATATAAATGGTGCTTTCCCTTTGCCGTGCGGTTCAGATACCAAGCCCCGGACCACGTATGCAAGACCACTGACGAACTCCTGGACACGCTACGGAACCTCCAGCTACACCCCCCCGCAACACCGTCAGAGACTTCCAGAAGGCGAACGGCGTCATGCTCTCCGAAGAAACTACAGCCTCCGTCGATACCTAATGGTCACCTGAATCTACACAAGCGAGGCCGATTTTCATCTCCTGCTCCCTCGCCACAAGACTCTATGGACTGAATCCTGTTGACCACTTCTACTCCTCCTACCGACTCTTCGTGTGGTGGTCCGTGGCCACCCGTGTAGTAGCTGAGTCAAGTCAATCGGCCCCCCCATCTGACGGTTTACATTGCACACCTGTATCCTTATTCCTGTTTGCTGGGCTTTATTTGTTTTTTTTGTTTTTTTTCCTACCTTTTTCTTTCGGCCAGCTCAGGATACATGCCACCCTAGATATGTCTTGCGTTGGGGTGTTACCTGCCTTATTGTTTGTTAAGTTGGGGCTACTGTTGGGCCTCTACCTTACCTATTGGTCCCCCGGCCCCGGCGGCTCGGATCGCCCGGTTCCGGTCTTTTAGAGGCTGTGCCGGATGGGTCGGGGTCGCCAGCACCGGGGCACCCCAGGCTTCCTGCCCGTTGTGTTTGATGTTTACTTCTTTCCAGGATTGCTCAAGTATTTGTATGTCTACATGCTGTCTTACTTGCCACCCGCGCACCTGTGCACTCTCCACTTGCCCCTTTGGTGTCCCGTTTTTTCGACACCACTCGGGCTACAACCGCTCCCCGGGCCACCCGGAATCCGGGTACCCCCGGGGACCGTTCTCCTTTTCTTTTTCTTCCAGCCTCTTTATGGCCCTCTTTACCTACCCTAGATCACCCCTACCCCTCCCCACCTCAACCCTTACTCCTATGTACGGCCCTTGTTAATATCCAGTTTCTACAACCGCATACTTTCCCCTAGCTCAATTCACAAGATGGCTCTCCTGAAGGGACCCCAATATTTACCAATTCACCGCTTCCTCCACCCATGGGTTCCCTGAATATCCTTACCCTGAATGTTCAGGGCCTTAATGTCCCGCAGAAGCGCAACAAAGCCTTTCGTTCTTTTGCGTCCTATAAGGCCCACATAGTCTGCCTGCAGGAGACACATTTCACTCCTACCTCCACTCCTATGTTCTGAAATTAAAGATCCGGAAGGTCGTTATCTTCTACTTGTAGGGCAATTGCTGGACTTTGAGGTCACCATTGCCACGTACTATGCTCCAAACCAGGGTCCTTTGCCATTCCTTTCTCATCTCTTCTCGGTTATTGCTCATCATAAACGAGGCACGCTTATAGTCTGCGGAGACTCCAACTGTACACTATACCCTTTTCTAGATAAATCCCCACAATCTCACACTCCACATACCCCCAAACACTCCTTTCAATCCATTCTGCAACAGCACTCAATGGTCGATTCATGGAGGGAATCCAATCCTACTAAACGCCAGTACACTTTTTACTCCCACCCACACAAAGTCTTCTCAAGAATCGATCATATATTTATGACCGCCAGTTCTTCCCCTCGTATCTTGGCTTCCGATATCCTTCCAATCCCATGGTCAGATCACTGTGCTGTGATCACCACCATTGCTTCTCTAGCTCCTTCTCCCGCTGATCCCTCCTGGTCCATCAACGAACGCCTGCTGGCTAACCCAGCCCACTGCACAGAGATTGCTGCTGCGCTTAAAGAGTATCTCTCCCTAAATCAAACCCCCGGGATTTCCCCCCTCCTATTGTGGGAAGCGCATAAACCAGTAATCCGCGGATTCTGCATTAGTAAAGCCTCCTTCCTGAGTATAGAAAGGAGGCAGAAACGCCTCCTCCTTGAACAAGAGTACGACCAATCCCATAGTGCCTTTCAAGCATCCCCCACCCCAGCTAACAAAGACGCCCTTGAGCACTCTCGACTAGCCCTAGATCTCTTCCTTACGGACCAAGCCGAGCTCTCCATCCGTAGGTCACGACACAAATTTCACACTAAAGCCAATAAGCCCGACACTTTTCTTGCTCTCTCTCTCCGTAAACTAGACCAAACCTTTAAGCCCATAAGGTTGCGGACCTCATTGGCAAATTTCACCAGCAACCCGGAACGGATCCTACGAATTTTCCACAAACACCTCTCGAATCTCTACTCTGCCTCCGCTCCCTTTGACTCTTCCCAGGCCGATGCCCTCTTTGGTTCCCTTCCTTTTCCAAAATTGGATGGTGAGCATCTTGCTACGCTAGAGCAACCCGTCACCACAGTCGAAGTTACAAATGCTATAAATTTCTTGAAGCCCCACAAACGCCCAGGACCTGACGGCTTTTCCGCCACGTACTATAAAAAGTTTTCCCCCATTTTCACGCCTGTCATGACAAACGCCTTTAATGCCATACTCTCGAATCATATCTTTAGCCCAGATACTGTGCTAGCCAACATCTCTATGATACCGAAGCCAAACTCTGATGACACGCAATGGTCTAATTACAGACCAATTTCCCTCCTTAACGTAGATGTTAAACTGTTAGCCAAAATCCTATCAACTCGCCTCAACGCATGTATTGGTTCCCTAATCCACAACGATCAGGTTGGCTTCATACCAACTAGGCAAGCAGTAGACAAAATACGTGCATCGACGTGCATTCCTATTAGCACATTTAGCTAAATCCCGCAATATTCCTACATGCTTTTTGTCCTTAGACATACGGAAAGCGTTTGACACAGTCTCATGGTCATACTTACACTACATCCTGCGCCGTTGGGGCTTTGGCCCACATTTCTTAACCTGGATATTTTCTCTCTACCAGGGCCCCTCGGCCAGAATTAAATATCTAGGACATCGGTCCGCCCATTTCCCGATTTTATGTGGTACCAGGCAAGGTTGTCCCCTTTCCCCCTTGCTTTTTGCACTAGCCATAGAACCACTGGCACTATTGATTAGAACTGATCCTTATATCCGAGGCCTTGAGGTAGGAGGCACCTCACATAAACTGTGCTTGTTTGCAGATGACGTCCTACTTTTTCTCACTTCTCCCTTAACATCTACGCCTACTCTACTTCGTCTTCTTGATAGGTTTGGCGCGCTCTCTGGCCTTCAAATTAATCCTCAGAAATCATGGGCGCTTAATATCTCGCTACCACCTAACGAACTTACCCACCTCAAACAGATCTTGCCATTCTCATGGTCGCAAGACTCCGTCCCCTTTTTGGGTATAAAATTCACCCCGCATATCTCAGGTCTCTATAACGCTAACTACATCCCTATGCTGGCTCATCTAACGGCACTTATGACTAAATGGTCCTCCCTTCCTCTAGCTTGGCTGGGCAGAATAGCAGTCGTGAAGATGTCGATCCTTCCCAAAATCCTTTATCTTTTCAGAGTTCTCCCTATCTCTGTACCCACTCATTACCTTCGAGTTCTGCAGCGCCGTATTTCTTCCTACGTTTGGGGCAAAGTCCGTCCCCGTGTCCCCCGCACTACTCTATACCGATCTAAACTGCATGGCGGTCTGGGTCTCCCTGAGATCAGCAAATACTACCAAGCGGCGCATATGGCACAACTACCAAAATATCATGCTACCTACAAAATCCCGCAGTGGGTCATTCTCGAATCCATCGAGTGCGACCCCTTTTATATAGCAAACCTTCTTTGGTTGAGACGCAATGACCGCCGCACGATTGAGAATCCCATTACTATGCATTTTTTGTCCCTTTGGGACAAACTGAAATCTCGTTACCTCCTACAATCTCCCCATAACCCCCTCCTTTCCTATCTTCGTAATCCAGCCTTCCCCCCGGCCTGGTCCACACCGCACGTCTTTGCTCAATGGGCAACGGCAGGTCTCACCCAGACCCGTCATTTTGTACTCAGAAATCAATTTAAAACTTTTACCTCACTATGTGAGTCCCATAACCTCCCCGCCTCTGAATTATTTAGATATCTGCAGTTGAAACATTTCTTTGCTCTGTACACATTGGCTGCCAACCCAATTTCCTCACTGTCTCCTTTTGAGCGAGCATGTCACCGAGACCCTCATAGACGAGGTCTCATATCCTATCTATACTCCCTTTTTACAACCCCATCCGTTTCTCCATTACCCTCATATACCGATAAATGGGAAGCAGATTTAGGCCGGAAAATCGACCCATCAGATTGGGACCTCATTTGGAACAATACCAAGGAGTCCTCGCAAAATGTTGTGGCCCTGGAGACCAATTACAAAGTCCTGACCCGCTGGTATCTTGTCCCAACCAGAATTGCGAAATTTACCCTTGATTATCCTCCAGTTTGTTTCAGAGGCTGCGCAGACCTAGGAACATTTTTTCATATTTGGTGGGATTGCCCAATCATCCGAACTTTTTGGGCGGAGGTATTCAGAACACTGTCTGCACTCAGCGCCACAACCCTCCAACCAAGTCCTCTAGTCGCGCTTCTCAATCACCAGCCACCAGACATCACGAAGGCAAATTTTAAGCTTATTCTACAAGTCACCACTGCGGCCAAACAGGTTATCGCTAAAGCATGGAAATCACCCTTACTGAGTACGACTGCAGTCATAACTAGGTCACTCAGGCGATGATCCACGGAAAAATAGAAGCCACTATCCTGGATTCCATCCCCAAGTTTAAAAAGATTTGGAACCCATGGGTGGAGCATTTCCTCCCACCCAACTTTGACGAGTCCCTTCTCAACCCATAATCTACGTTTTTTGCTTTACGGGAACCATCCTTTGTTGATACTGCGGTTATTTGGCTATTTTCAGTATCCCCTTCCTTGGAGCCGTACACCCTATCCCTCCCTTCCTCTCCCCCCTCCTCCTTCCCTTCATGTTAGGTTCTATTTGATATTTGTTGTTCACTCTTGTTAGTGCTACCTGACTAGTATAAATGGGATCCTTTCCTGTTCATTTACTGTACACCTCCAATATCCCATTTGCTTAGTTATAACTTATGCTGTTGTACTTTAAAACAATAAAATATTTGAACAAGAAAAAAAAAAAAAAAACTATGAACCTTTAATAAGGAAACTTTCAGGAGAAATGGTTAGTTTACGTACATTTAATCTAGCATGGATGACTAGGCAAGCTGCATTTAAAATGAAAATCCTTCCTCAGATATTATACATATTCAGAACCCTCCCACTGCCAATCCCTCTCCAGAGTTTAGCGACTCTAACCAGACTTTATAAACGTTTCTTATGGGATGACAAAAAACCTAGGATCTGGAACTCCCTCGCCCGTAACCACTGAAATGCCGGTGGGGTGGGTTGCATTGATTTTGGAGATTACTTTACAACCATTCAATTAGATCAAATTAGAGAGTAATTTCACTAAGTCTTAGACACCCCTTGGGTGAGACTTGAATCCATGCTAGTCCCTGGATGCCATCTTGCTCACTTCTTACTAATAGATGCCTGGAAATCTTAGAAACTGAGTACCTTCTCTCCCACTATACAATGCAGTTTATTAGCTTGGAGAAAATTATTAGCCAACTCCCATATCAAAGCCTATATTTCTTCACTATCTCTCCCTCTAAAACTCATGGAGCTTATTCCTTATTTCACATCACAGTTGTACTTAAAAAAGGCCTTCAACAAATATCTGATCTCTATACCTCTAATACAATTAATTAAGCCTTGGGAAATAGTGAGGACTGAATTTCAACTCTCAGAAAAGCAGAGTTACCTATACAGTATCACCAAATCACACATGCTCTATGCACTCTACCTTCTGAAATTAGCTGGGTCTCAGATATAACTTGGGCTAAACTAACAACTACCAGGACTCCCACTAGAATTTGTCAAACACTCAGCTATGCTCCAATGGGAATCTGACCTGTCTGAGAAATTTTCAAGTCCAATTGGAAATCTGCCATTAGATCTCTACATAAATCATCTAGCTGTATAGATCACTGGGAAATGTCCCTGAAAAGTATTACACGCTGGTACTATACTCCTTATCAAATTTCCTAATTTAGCTCGCTTCACTCTCCTGTGTTGGAGAGAGTCTGGAGCAGTGGGTACACTATCACATACTCTTTGGTATTGCAAGAATCTCTTTAGTTTCTGGAAAAGGATCTTTCAAATTATCTCAGAGATTTCGGGGTTAATCATAAAACCTAATCCTGCCCATGCTCTGTTAAACCTAGGAATCTCTAATACACCACACTTCTCCCATGTAGTGACATCTCATATTTTACTAGCAGCTAGAAACACCATAACCAGAAATTGGAAAAACTCACAAACACCCAATCCTTCTGAGACTCTACAGATTGTAAAATTAAACTGTGCGCATGAACGGCTTTTGGCCATAAGGACTAATAGGATTTCTAGATTCACCCAACAATGGAAGTCCTGGTTAACTTGGACTGATAAATCTGCTTAATTTGCCACGCTGATTTGACGTTGTAATTTATGCTGATTGTACTGTTTGATTTGTTTCTTTTTCTCTGCATTTGTAAGAAATTTCTTCTTGTGATATATGGACCATGATACTGTTAACTCCTATCCTTCTTGAGTCTACTGTCAGACCTCTTACAATGTAATGTTTCAAAACTTATTTGGAAAAATAAAAATACTTTATAAGATTCACTGTAAGTATATACTTGTGTGTATCTACATACATCTCAAATGCATTCATAGTTTTCTTAGGTGCACATTTCAGTCCCAAATTAAGAATATTAATTTCTTTATGTGTTAGGGAAACCTTACTGAGATTAAATATACCATCATTTATTGTTCTTTTCTTTTTTGTTGTTTTCTTCTACCTGCTCTACCTGCTCTACCCCTCCTCCTCCTGTTCTGGGAATAGGTGTTCTGTATCCCGTATCTTGTTGGTATTATGTATAAGGACCTGAATAATATTCAAGGGGATGTGATACATGAATTTACTTATAAGCAGCAGCACTAGCACTTTTGTAGTGTTTTTTATATAGAAATATGTATGAAACAAGTCACTAGTTTCAGGTGCTTTATGTTATATTAGTCATTTAATGATTTTTATTGCACATCTTTAGCGCGGTGATTCATGTTTTAATTTTGAGTTTTAAAGGATATTAGAGGCTCTGGACAAGTACTTACTGTATTGTGAGCATGGGAGAAGGCAATGAAAAAGCTAGAAAGCAGGAGGTCTTTGAAAGCAAAGATGATTGTTTGGATGATATTTGGAGACAAGGTTGGTGATATAGCTCTGGGCAGAATGTCTTTTTAGTTTCTAATCCCTTGTTATTTTTACCTGTATACAAGTGGAAATCCTCCACCAATGATAATTTGGACTGAGCAACCCAAACAGCCAAGAAAGAAAGAGAATTATAAGATGGTTATGTATACTCTATCTTGTCTTTTTAGAGATGTGCTTAAAGTTGTTTACTGCAAATGACACACACACATATCTATATTGTAACTGTGCCATCAGGCATGGGTGGCATTCTAGGTGGGGTGTCTGATCTGTCTCTATTTGAAAAGAAGGGCTATATAAGCAGGGAATGACTCTATGAAAACTGGGATACAGGGTTGGTGGACACTGTATTCCCCATATACTGTACGTATATGCAACAATAAATATAATTTGGAGCCTTATCTCGTCTGAAGGTAATTATTACAGTTTCCTTTAAAGTAGAGGAACTTGAGCAAGAGCTACAATCCTACCTATACATTACTTGGTGCAGAACACTCAGATTGCTGAAAGCTAGCACCGCTGTAGTCTTCCAACTCACAACAGGAAAAATTGGGTGAGTATATTTACTCACAATGTTATTGTTATTTGTGTGTCTTTGTTTTGTCACTTTGTGTTGTCTGCTTCTCTGTCTTGCTTATTTGTTTGTCTATGTTTTGTTTTAGCTGTTTGTCTATCTCGCTTCCTATGTCTATCCAACTAACTTGCTCTAAGTGAACGGGTACCGGCAACAATGTTTTGAATGGCAAACACGGTTTCATGCCGTCACGTGTGGTTCAAGAAGAATTAAGGGATAGCTCTATTTCAGATGCTATCTCCAATGGAGGGGATATGAATGTGTGAGAAATTGTGGGCAAGCTGTGACTTGGTACGAATACCTACTCGCCGAGTGCATGAGAAAGAGAGAATGTTTATAAGTTTATGCTTAGAATGCAGAATACTACCAGAAAGAAAAACTCTTTTCTCTGCTCTACTGTCTAAACTGCTAAAAATTTGCCTCTCCATCTAAGTTCTTAATTAACTTGAATGGGACATGGACCACGACCCTTACTCAAGGGTCACAAGTAGAGATGAGCGAATCGAAGTATCCGAAGTGGAATTCGAGTCGAATATCGGAAAAATTTCGATTCGTGCCGAATCCGAAAAATAGCCTAATTCGGACGCGCGAATCGAAATTTTTCAGAAAATGGCGGCTGACATGTGCGGCGACGGAGCGGGGATGTCTGGGAAGGCGCGCAGACAAGGTGCGCTGACCCATAATGCATTCCTCAACTACATGTGATCGCATCAGCCAATCAGCAGCCAGCCAGCCAGCACTGTGTAATGGTCGAGCTATAAATAGCGGCCATTTTGGAATTCTTCATTTGCCTGCAGTTATTGAACAGAGGCAGACCGCTCTGTACTAGGGACAGGGACAGAGTTAGGGCCACAGAAACGATAATTGGGGACAGAGAAAAGTTACATAGGGACAGAGAACCATTACTCAGGGACACAGACTTGTTAATGAGGGCCACAGAATCGTTATTTAGGGACAAAGAAACGCTAGTTAGGGCCACAGAATTCATAATCAGGGACAGACAGAATTGTTACTCAGTGCCAGAGAATTGTTACTTAGGGCCACAGAAACGTTATTAGGGCCACAGAATTTTTACTCAGGGACAGACAGAATTGTTACTGAGTGCCAGAGAATTGTTACTCAGGGACAGACAGAATTGTTACTGAGTGCCAGAGAATTGTTACTTAGGGCCACAGAAACTTTAATTAGGGCCACAGAATTTTTACTCAGGGACAGACAGAATTGTTACTGAGTGCCAGAGAATTGTTACTCAGGGACAGACAGAATTGTTACTGAGTGCCAGAGAATTGTTACTTAGGGCCACAGAAACTTTACTTAGGGCCACAGAATTTTTACTCAGGGACAGACAGAATTGTTACTGAGTGCCAGAGAATTGTTACTCAGGGACAGACAGAATTGTTACTGAGTGCCAGAGAATTGTTACTCAGGGCCCCAGAAACTTTACTTAGGGCCACAGAATTTTTACTCAGGGACAGACAGAATTGTTACTGAGTGCCAGAGAATTGTTACTCAGGGACAGACAGAATTGTTACTGAGTGCCAGAGAATTGTTACTTAGGGCCACAGAAACTTTACTTAGGGCCACAGAATTGTTACTCGCACAGACACAGAATTGTTACTCGCACAGACACAGAATTGTTACTGAAGGCCACAGAACTGTTACTTAGGGCCACAGAATTGTTACTCGCACAGACACAGAATTGTTACTCGCACAGACACAGAACTGTTACTGAGGGCCACAGAACTGTTACTTAGGGCCACAGAATTGTTACTCGCACAGACACAGAATTGTTACTCAGGGCCACAGAACTGTTACTTAGGGACAAAGAAACGCTAGTTAGGGCCACAGAATTCATACTCAGGGACAGACAGAATTGTTACGGAGTGCCAGAGAATTGTTACTCTGGGCCACAGAAACTTTACTTAGGGCCACAGAATTTTTACTCAGGGACAGACAGAATTGTTACTGAGTGCCAGAGAATTGTTACTCAGGGACAGACAGAATTGTTACGGAGTGCCAGAGAATTGTTACTCAGGGCCACAGAAACTTTACTTAGGGCCACAGAATTTTTACTCAGGGACAGACAGAATTGTTACTGAGTGCCAGAGAATTGTTACTCAGGGACAGACAGAATTGTTACTGAGTGCCAGAGAATTGTTACTTAGGGCCACAGAAACTTTACTTAGGGCCACAGAATTGTTACTCGCACAGACACAGAATTGTTACTCGCACAGACACAGAACTGTTACTGAGGGCCACAGAAACTTTACTTAGGGTCACAGAATTGTTACTCGCACAGACAGAATTGTTACCGAGTGCCAGAGAATTGTTACTCAGGGACAGACAGAATTGTTACTGAGTGCCAGAGAATTGTTACTTAGGGCCACAGAAACTTTAATTAGGGCCACAGAATTTTTACTCAGGGACAGACAGAATTGTTACTGAGTGCCAGAGAATTGTTACTCAGGGACAGACAGAATTGTTACGGAGTGCCAGAGAATTGTTACTCAGGGCCACAGAAACTTTACTTAGGGCCACAGAATTTTTACTCAGGGACAGACAGAATTGTTACTGAGTGCCAGAGAATTGTTACTCAGGGACAGACAGAATTGTTACGGAGTGCCAGAGAATTGTTACTCAAGGCCACAGAAACTTTACTTAGGGCCACAGAATTTTTACTCAGGGACAGACAGAATTGTTACTGAGTGCCAGAGAATTGTTACTCAGGGACAGACAGAATTGTTACTGAGTGCCAGAGAATTGTTACTTAGGGCCACAGAAACTTTACTTAGGGCCACAGAATTGTTACTCGCACAGACACAGAATTGTTACTCGCACAGACACAGAATTGTTACTGAAGGCCACAGAACTGTTACTTAGGGCCACAGAATTGTTACTCGCACAGACACAGAATTGTTACTCGCACAGACACAGAACTGTTACTGAGGGCCACAGAACTGTTACTTAGGGCCACAGAATTGTTACTCGCACAGACACAGAATTGTTACTCAGGGCCACAGAACTGTTACTTAGGGACAAAGAAACGCTAGTTAGGGCCACAGAATTCATACTCAGGGACAGACAGAATTGTTACGGAGTGCCAGAGAATTGTTACTCAGGGCCACAGAAACTTTACTTAGGGCCACAGAATTTTTACTCAGGGACAGACAGAATTGTTACTGAGTGCCAGAGAATTGTTACTCAGGGACAGACAGAATTGTTACGGAGTGCCAGAGAATTGTTACTCAGGGCCACAGAAACTTTACTTAGGGCCACAGAATTTTTACTCAGGGACAGACAGAATTGTTACTGAGTGCCAGAGAATTGTTACTCAGGGACAGACAGAATTGTTACTGAGTGCCAGAGAATTGTTACTTAGGGCCACAGAAACTTTACTTAGGGCCACAGAATTGTTACTCGCACAGACACAGAATTGTTACTCGCACAGACACAGAACTGTTACTGAGGGCCACAGAAACTTTACTTAGGGCCACAGAATTGTTACTCGCACAGACACAGAATTGTTACTCGCACAGACACAGAACTGTTACTGAGGGCCACAGAACTGTTACTTAGGGCCACAGAATTGTTACTCGCACAGACACAGAATTGTTACTCAGGGCCACAGAACTGTTACTTAGGGACAAAGAAACGCTAGTTAGGGTCACAGAATTCATACTCAGGGACAGACAGAATTGTTACGGAGTGCCAGAGAATTGTTACTCAGGGCCACAGAAACTTTACTTAGGGCCACAGAATTTTTACTCAGGGACAGACAGAATTGTTACTGAGTGCCAGAGAATTGTTACTCAGGGACAGACAGAATTGTTACGGAGTGCCAGAGAATTGTTACTCAGGGACAGACAGAATTGTTACTGAGTGCCAGAGAATTGTTACTTAGGGCCACAGAAACTTTAATTAGGGCCACAGAATTTTTACTCAGGGACAGACAGAATTGTTACTGAGTGCCAGAGAATTGTTACTCAGGGACAGACAGAATTGTTACGGAGTGCCAGAGAATTGTTACTCAGGGCCACAGAAACTTTACTTAGGGCCACAGAATTTTTACTCAGGGACAGACAGAATTGTTACTGAGTGCCAGAGAATTGTTACTCAGGGACAGACAGAATTGTTACGGAGTGCCAGAGAATTGTTACTCACGGCCACAGAAACTTTACTTAGGGCCACAGAATTTTTACTCAGGGACAGACAGAATTGTTACTGAGTGCCAGAGAATTGTTACTCAGGGACAGACAGAATTGTTACTGAGTGCCAGATAATTGTTACTTAGGGCCACAGAAACGTTATTAGGGCCACAGAATTGTTACTCAGGGACAGACAGAATTGTTACTGAGTGCCAGAGAATTGTTACTTAGGGCCACAGAAACTTTAGTTAGGGCCACAGAATTGTTACTCAGGGACAGACACAGAATTGTTACTGAGGGCCACAGAACTGTTACTTAGGGCCACAGAATTGTAACTCGCACAGACACAGAATTGTTACTGAGGACCACAGAACTGTTACTTAGGGCCACAGAATTGTTACTCGCACAGACACAGAATTGTTACACAGGGACACAGAACTGTTACTGAGGGCCACAGAACCGTTACTTAGGGCCACAGAATTGTTACTCGCACAGACACAGAATTGTTACTCGCACAGACACAGAATTGTTACTGAGGGCCACAGAACTGTTACTTGGGGCCACAGAAACGTTAATCAGGGACACAGAATTGTTACTGAGGGCCACAGAACTGTTACTTAGGGCCACAGAATTGTTACTCGCACAGACACAGAATTGTTACACAGGGACACAGAACTGTTACTGAGGGCCACAGAACCGTTACTTAGGGCCACAGAATTGTTACTCGCACAGACAGAATTGTTACTCGCACAGACACAGAATTGTTACTCACACAGACACAGAATTGTTACTCAGGGACACAGAACTGTTACTGAGGGCCACAGAACTGTTACTTAGGGCCACAGAATTGTTACTCGCACAGACACAGAATTCTTACTCGCACAGACACAGAATTGTTACTCAGGGAAACAGAACTGTTACTGAGGGCCACAGAACTGTTACTTAGGGCCACAGAATTGTTTCTCGCACAGACACAGAATTGTTACTCGCACAGACACAGAATTGTTACTGAGGGCCACAGAACTGTTACTTAGGGCCACAGAAACGTTAATCAGGGACACAGAATTGTTACTGAGGGCCACAGAACTGTTACTTAGGGCCACAGAATTGTTACTCGCACAGACACAGAATTGTTACTCAGGGACACAGAATTGTTACTCAGGGACACATAATCATTTAATTAAAGAGTATGTCAGACAACATGCAGAGGAGTGGCAGAGGAGGCAATGTTTTAGGAGCGAGCAGACGTGGCAGCAGAGGAAGGGGTCGAGGCAGCACTATTCGCAGCCAGAGGCCAGTGCTCCCGGTGTCATCCAGCGGTCGTGTCTCCACCGACAACCCTGCCGTCATCGATTGGTTGGCTCGGTCGTCTTCCTCTTCCCAGGTCACCTCTGACACCTACAGCCAACGGTCGGTGGGTACGTCAGACACAACCGTTAGTTGGCATGGCCCGGGACCAAGCCCACTGAAATCACGTGTCCTCTACCTGCCCCTGTCCTTTGGTGTTCCCTCACCAAGCGAAGTATCGCATGCTGTGGGCTCAGCCCCACTGTACAGTGAGGAAGAGCTAACAGAGGGCGGTCAGGAACGGGGCGAGACATCCGCCTTTTCAGCAGCTAGGCGAAGAAGTAGTGGCGAGGAGAGTGGCCCGGTAGCCGGTCTAGAGACAGGTCTGTCTCCTGACCCAGACGCAGCCGAGGGGGCTAGTAGTGAGGCGGAGACCCTACTTGATGATGAGGAGGTTGATCGCACTTGGCAGCCTCGTCGTCATCAGGCAATTTCTTCCGCATCATCAGGAGAAGAGGGTGGCAGCTTGGCAGTGAGCGAAACAGTCGGTGGGTTGCCCAGGAGACAGCAGCAGGGTCGCAGCAGTGTCAGTGGAAGCAGTGTCAGTGGAGCCAAACGGCCACGGAGTAGAGCACCAGCTCCACTGCAGCCTACCACCACGGCCAGTAGTGGTGCCGGTGTGCACGGAGGAAGCAGCAGTCAGCCAGTGAGGAGTATCGGGGGCAAAGTTTCCTACTCGGCGGTGTGGCAATTTTTCGTCAAGCCGCCCGAGGAAGTAAACGTAGCCGTATGTCGACTATGTGGCCAGAAAGTCAAGCGTGGCCAGGGGGCCCATGTTGGGACTACAGCGTTGCGGCAGCATATGCAGCGTCGCCATTTGGTGGCCTGGGAAAACCGTGATAAAGATACGGCGGTTCTGCCAGCCCCCGCTCCATCACCCGCTCCGTTACTTGCTCCGTCACCCGACGTCAATCGCCCTCCATCAGCCAGTCAAGGCTCCAACACCTCTGCTGAGGGGAGTTGTCGCTCGTTGGCATCTTCCGCTCGTTCAGATGCTCCTTCTCCTGCTACTCCTCTTCACGGATTCCGTCAGCAGTCTTTCTTGGAATCCGTTTCCAAGAGACAACAGTTTGCGAGCACGCACCCGACGGTGCAAAAGCTGAACGTCCTCCTGTCCAAGTTGCTGGTGCTGCAGTCCCTCCCTTTCCAAGTGGTGGACTCAGCACCTTTCAGAGAAATGATGGCTTGTGCCGCGCCGCGGTGGAGAGTGCCAAGCCGTCATTTCTTCGCCAAAAAGGCAGTGCCAGCCCTGCATTCACATGTAGAAGACATGGTGGGCCAGTCTTTGAGCATGTCGGTCTCTGCCAAAGTGCACGGCAGCGCCGACGTGTGGAGCTGTAACTATGGTCAGGGACAGTACATGTCATTTACGGCCCACCGGGTGAACGTGGTGCCGTCACAGCCGCACCAGCAACTTGGACAGGTCACGCCGCTTTTGCCTCCACGTTTGCACGTCCTTGGTCCGGCAAAGATGTCCGCCTCTACCACCTCTTCTTCCGCCGTGTCCTCAGCCGCCACCCCCGTGCCAAGTCCCATTACCCGACCGGCATATCACATGTGCAGGGCGCAACGGTGTCACGCTGTTCTGCACCTGGTATGCCTTGGCGAACGTAGTCACACAGGGGAGGAACTTTTGAGTGTAATGAACAGAGAAATCGACAGATGGCTGTCTCCGCGCAAACTGAAAATCGGAACCATGTTGACCGACAACGGAAGGAACATGGTGTCTGCTCTGCGTCAAGGAAGGTTGTGCCATGCGCCATGCATGGCTCACGTGTTCAATCTGGTTGTCAAGCGGTTCCTAAAATCCACCATCCCACTGCAAGACATCCTTAAAATGTCACGTAAACTTTGCATGCATTTCAGCCATTCCTACACCGCAAAGCACACCCTCCTTGAGCTGCAGCGGCAGAACGGAATTCCACAGCATCGCCTGATCTGCGACGTTGCAACAAGGTGGAATTCAACCCTACACATGTTAGACCGCCTTTACGAACAGCGAAAGGCCATCACCGATTTCCTGATGTTACAAGCGGATAAAGGTACTCTCCTGTGTAACTTCGATGTCAGCCATTGGCAGCTCATGCGTGACACCTGCCGCTTGCTCAGGCCCTTTGAGGAGGCCACGCTATTCGTGAGTCGGCAGGACTATGGGATGAACGACGTCATTCCTCTGTTGCACGTCCTTGAACAAATGCTGTTAACAATGGCTGGTCAGGGTGCGGTAGACGTGGCGCACAGATCTCAACGCCACATGACCCCTGTGGGGGCAGGACAGGAAGAAGAGGAGGAGGTAGAGGAGGACATTTGTGCTCAGGAATTATTGAGTGAAATGGGTGGTTTTTCCACTCAGCGGACAGGAGTGGAGGAGCAGGAGCATCTGGTAGAGGAGGAGGAGGAGGAGACAGAGGACCCAGACGCACCGTGGCAGTATGCTGTGGAGATGGAGGCAGGGAGTCCCTCGCATTCCTTGGCACAAATGGCCCATAGCATGCTCGGTTGCTTGCGTAGCGACAGCCGAATAATAACCATCAGACAGAGGGATGACTTTTGGCTGTCCACCTTGTTGGACCCTCGCTACCGTTCCAAAATGGTGGCCTTTTTCACACCTGCTGAGAGGGAGGCCAAAATAACGTACTATAAAAACCACCTATGTAGTCAGTTGGTCTCTGCCTTTGTGCGCCAACGTCCATCCTCAGACACTGTGGGCCCTGTGCGCTCGTGTTCCGCTGCCATGGCAGCAGGGGAGGGGTGGGGTGGTAGGAGCAGTGGCAGCTCCACCAGCAGCGGCTGCCTCAGTCTGCAGTCGATGATGAGTAGCTTTCTTCACCAGCGCAGTGAGGAAACTACTAACCAGCCGCAGCAGCAGCAGCAGCAGCAGCAGCATCAGGTGGACCTGGAGCAGGACCTCAAACAACAGGCTTGGGCCTACTTGGACAGCACCCTGCCAACCGAGGTAGACAATCCCCTTGACTACTGGTCAACGAAACTTGACCTTTGGCCCCAACTAGCTGAATTTGCCCTTGAAAGGCTGTCATGCCCGGCCAGTAGCGTGGCATCGGAGCGCGTGTTTAGTGCGGCAGGAGGTATTGTAACTCTGCGGAGGACACGACTGTCCACCCAAAGTGTGGAGAGACTCACGTTTGTGAAAATGAATCAGGCGTGGATTAGTCTGGATTTCAAACCACCAGTTCCTGACACAACTGACTAAATCCGCCATGAATCATGCCTCAAACATGTGCCACTTTGAGGTCTCCTCACACACTGCTGGTGTGTAGAATTTTTTGACATAGGGTGCTGGCAGATTACGGGCCTCCCATAGCTGCTGCCAGGCCCCTAATCTGCCATGGGCCCCTATATACCGCCTCCTCATGCTGCTGCCAGGTCCAGAGTCTCTCATGGGTCCCTGTACGGCCTCCCATTGCTGCTGTCTCCATCGCCACACTCTGCCATGTGCCACTTTCAGGTCTCCTCACACACTGCTGGTGTGTAGAATTTTTTGACATAGGGTGTTGGCAGATTACGGGCCTCCCATTGCTGCTGCCAGGCCCCTAATCTGCCATGGGCCCCTATATACCGCCTCCTCATGCTGCTGCCAGGTCCAGAGTCTCTCATGGGTCCCTGTACGGCCTCCCATTGCTGCTGTCTCCATCGCCACACTCTGCCATGTGCCACTTTCAGGTCTCCTCACACACTGCTGGTGTGTAGAATTTTTTGACATAGGGTGCTGGCAGATTACGGGCCTCCCATAGCTGCTGCCAGGCCCCTAATCTGCCATAGGCCCCTATATACCGCCTCCTCATGCTGCTGCCAGGTCCAGAGTCTCTCATGGGTCCCTGTACGGCCTCCCATTGCTGCTGTCTCCATCGCCACACTCTGCCATGTGCCACTTTCAGGTCTCCTCACACACTGCTGGTGTGTAGAATTTTTTGACATAGGGTGCTGGCAGATTACGGGCCTCCCATAGCTGCTGCCAGGCCCCTAATCTGCCATAGGCCCCTATATACCGCCTCCTCATGCTGCTGCCAGGTCCAGAGTCTCTCATGGGTCCCTGTACGGCCTCACATTGCTGCTGTCTCCATCGCCACACTCTGCCATGTGCCACTTTCAGGTCTCCTCACACACTGCTGGTGTGTTGAATTTTTTGACATAGGGTGCTGGCAGATTACGGGCCTCCCATTGCTGCTGCCAGGCCCCTAATCTGCCATAGGCCCCTATATACCGCCTCCTCATGCTGCTGCCAGGTCCAGAGTCTGTCATGGGTCCCTGTACGGCCTCCCATTGCTGCTGTCTCCATCGCCACACTCTGCCATGTGCCACTTTCAGGTCTCCTCACACACTGCTGGTGTGTTGAATTTTTTGACATAGGGTGCTGGCAGATTACGGGCCTCCCATAGCTGCTGCCAGGCCCCTAATCTGCCATGGGCCCCTATATACCGCCTCCTCATGCTGCTGCCAGGTCCACAGTGTCTCATGCCATGTGCCACTTTCAGGTCTCCTCACACTGCTGGTGTGTTGAATTTTTTGACATAGGGTGCTGGCAGATTATGGGCCTCCTATAGCTGCTGCCAGGCCCCTAATCTGCCATAGGCCCCTATATACCGCCTCCTCATGCTGCTGCCAGGTCCAGAGTCTCTCATGGTTCCCTGTACGGCCTCCCATTGCTGCTGTCTCCATCGCCACACTCTGCCATGTGCCACTTTCAGGTCTCCTCACACACTGCTGGTGTGTAGAATTTTTTGACATAGGGTACTGGCAGATTACGGGCCTCCCATAGCTGCTGCCAGGCCCCTAATCTGCCATAGGCCCCTATATACCGCCTCCTCATGCTGCTGCCAGGTCCAGAGTCTCTCATGGGTCCCTGTACGGCCTCCCATTGCTGCTGTCTCCATCGCCACACTCTGCCATGTGCCACTTTCAGGTCTCCTCACACACTGCTGGTGTGTTGAATTTTTTGACATAGGGTGCTGGCAGATTACGGGCCTCCCATAGCTGCTGCCAGGCCCCTAATCTGCCATGGGCCCCTATATACCGCCTCCTCATGCTGCTGCCAGGTCCACAGTGTCTCATGCCATGTGCCACTTTCAGGTCTCCTCACACTGCTGGTGTGTTGAATTTTTTGACATAGGGTGCTGGCAGATTATGGGCCTCCTATAGCTGCTGCCAGGCCCCTAATCTGCCATAGGCCCCTATATACCGCCTCCTCATGCTGCTGCCAGGTCCAGAGTCTCTCATGGGTCCCTGTACGGCCTCCCATTGCTGCTGTCTCCATCGCCACACTCTGCCATGTGCCACTTTCAGGTCTCCTCACACTGCTGGTGTGTAGAATTTTTTGACATAGGGTGCTGGCAGATTACGGGCCTCCTATAGCTGCTGCCAGGCCCCTAATCTGCCATAGGCCCCTATATACCGCCTCCTCATGCTGCTGCCAGGTCCAGAGTCTCTCATGGGTCCCTGTACGGCCTCCCATTGCTGCTGTCTCCATCGCCACACTCTGCCATGTGCCACTTTCAGGTCTCCTCACACTGCTGGTGTGTAGAATTTTTTGACATAGGGTGCTGGCAGATTACGGGCCTCCCATAGCTGCTGCCAGGCCCCTAATCTGCCATAGGCCCCTATATACCGCCTCCTCATGCTGATGCCAGGTCCAGAGTCTGTCATGGGTCCCTGTACGGCCTCCCATTGCTGCTGTCTCCATCGCCACACTCTGCCATGTGCCACTTTCAGGTCTCCTCACACACTGCTGGTGTGTAGAATTTTTTGACATAGGGTGCTGGCAGATTACGGGCCTCCCATAGCTGCTGCCAGGCCCCTAATCTGCCATAGGCCCCTATATACCGCCTCCTCATGCTGCTGCCAGGTCCAGAGTCTCTCATGGGTCCCTGTACGGCCTCCCATTGCTGCTGTCTCCATCGCCACACTCTGCCATGTGCCACTTTCAGGTCTCCTCACACACTGCTGGTGTGTAGAATTTTTTGACATAGGGTGCTGGCAGATTACGGGCCTCCTATAGCTGCTGCCAGGCCCCTAATCTGCCATAGGCCCCTATATACCGCCTCCTCATGCTGCTGCCATGTCCACAGTGTCTCATGCCATGTGCCACTTTCAGGTCTCCTCACACTGCTGGTGTGTTGAATTTTTTGACATAGGGTGCTGGCAGATTATGGGCCTCCTATAGCTGTTGCCAGGCCCCTAATCTGCCATAGGCCCCTATATATCGCCTCCTCATGCTGCTGCCAGGTCCAGAGTCTCTCATGGTTCCCTGTACGGCCTCCCATTGCTGCTGTCTCCATCGCCACACTCTGCCATGTGCCACTTTCAGGTCTCCTCACACACTGCTGGTGTGTAGAATTTTTTGACATAGGGTACTGGCAGATTACGGGCCTCCCATAGCTGCTGTCAGGCCCCTAATCTGCCATAGGCCCCTATATACCGCCTCCTCATGCTGCTGCCAGGTCCAGAGTCTCTCATGGGTCCCTGTACGGCCTCCCATTGCTGCTGTCTCCATCGCCACACTCTGCCATGTGCCACTTTCAGGTCTCCTCACACACTGCTGGTGTGTTGAATTTTTTGACATAGGGTGCTGGCAGATTACGGGCCTCCCATAGCTGCTGCCAGGCCCCTAATCTGCCATGGGCCCCTATATACCGCCTCCTCATGCTGCTGCCAGGTCCACAGTGTCTCATGCCATGTGCCACTTTCAGGTCTCCTCACACTGCTGGTGTGTTGAATTTTTTGACATAGTGTGCTGGCAGATTATGGGCCTCCTATAGCTGCTGCCAGGCCCCTAATCTGCCATAGGCCCCTATATACCGCCTCCTCATGCTGCTGCCAGGTCCAGAGTCTCTCATGGGTCCCTGTACGGCCTCCCATTGCTGCTGTCTCCATCGCCACACTCTGCCATGTGCCACTTTCAGGTCTCCTCACACTGCTGGTGTGTAGAATTTTTTGACATAGGGTGCTGGCAGATTACGGGCCTCCTATAGCTGCTGCCAGGCCCCTAATCTGCCATAGGCCCCTATATACCGCCTCCTC